>NC_059174.1:20586729-20906104 GCF_019923935.1 Bubalus bubalis
TATATTTTTTAAAGAAATTAATTTTGACCTAGAATTCAATATATTACTATTTCATAATCTAATAAAACAATACCATAACACTATATTATATAACTAAGAAAAGGCTAAAACCTTAAATGACTTTTAAAGAGAGGTAATCCATGAAATATAAAGTTAAGCATTCCTTAGAGAAAAGAGTAATCAAAGCACTGGTTATCTGAGATAATAAAAATAACCAAGTATGGCAGCAACCAAAAAAAGACATTGACTTCTGCAACTATGCCATATGACCAATATCAGATTAATCAGTTAGAGTTTATATAATTACTTTTTACAGATATTGACTTTCCAGTGTTTACCTTGTACATGTTAAAGTAGTATGTACATGGTTAAATACCATCTGTACTGAAATGTTCAAAACATTTGTTCCTTTTGATAAAAATGCAAATCTGGAGAACTGTTGTATCAACATATAACAGCCAATGTCTGACACGGTGAATTATCACAGCTGGAATTAAATTGTCTCTGAACAGCTGCCGGCACTAGAGCTTTCATCAATGTTTGATTCAAATGTAGGGAAAAAAATCCTACAGAATGAAACATCATGTTGTCCTTACAGATGGGGTTTGTGCTCATTATCACAAACAACACAGCAGCCAGTGCCAAACAATATTCCCTTATCTAGCAGTCTTCTTGGTTAGAGAGATGACGGTCACTGCAAAAATGATTAATCTACGGATACCCTTAATTCTTGATTCCCCACTTTTTCTACTCATTTTGCCAAGTTCATTTCTTCCATACCACTTGCCTCCCTGTAACAGAGATCATTTACGAAGCCATTATGATTTTCATTCTCTGGGGTCAAGCTGGTTCAGTTTCCTATATTTGAATGTATTTGGAAAATGAAGAGTTTTTATTATGGGCACTGCAAGAGGAAATGTTCCATTTGGATCAATTTCACTTCTGCTTGTTTTTGTTTCCTTAACTCTCACACAGTCTACCACTTTCAGGAAAACATTTCTTGATCTAATCAAGATGGAGGTTTTTCTGGAGGGCAGACCAAGGAGACCAGGGAGCAGCCCTAAGTCACAGAGTAAGGAATGCAGTGAAAACAGCAACAAAAATATGTTCATTCCACATGCGCTGATAACCTTCACACAATCCCATGGTTTCCCACCATGGTGCTGCCTTTTGATTCCATCCCTCTATTTTCCTAGCCCTGACGGAGTCTTGGAGCATGCTCATTCATTCATTCATTCAGTGCATATTTACTGAGCACAGGTGGTGCTAGAGGCAAAGAACCCGCCTGCTAATGCAAGAGACATAACAGACACAGGTTGGATCCCTGGGTCGGGAAGATCCCCTGGAGAAGGAAATGGCAACCCACTCCAGTATTCTTGCCTGGAGAATTCCATGGATGGGGAAGCCTGGCAGGTCAGTCCATGCGGCCTGCAAAGACTTGGATGCGACTGAAGCAACTTAGCAGGCAATATGTGCACAGCACTGTACTCAACTGTGGGAATCTAACAAAAAAACACTCGTTTTACATCAACCCACTGAAGACCCAAGAAATCATTATACCATTCTGCCACATCATTCCCAAACCATGGCAACTTAATGAAATTATTCCCAGAGCTGTGTGAAGCTTAAATATTTTCTATTAGAAATGCCTTCCATCCTAGCTTCCAAAATAACCCCTATCTGCTTAGACACCAGTATAGTTTGGATAGTCTCTCTTTTCTTATATATTTACTTCTGTTTGCACCTATATATTTTTTTCATCAAGAGGTGTGTGTGTGTGTGTGTGTGTGTGTGAATTACTAACACTTGTAACAGCCTACGGACGAGTGATAAAGACTTGTCAGGTTATTTTCTCTTCCAATAGGTTTTTCTCATTTCTCCTCCAAAGTTGTTACCTCGTGCCATGTAAGAGCGAGAGTGAGATAAATTCAATACTTGGCTTTTCCCTTCAAGCCTTTTAAATGATCTAAATAACACACGAAACATGAACAGACACATTAAGATAGACACCTACCTCGCTGGCTGCAAAGAAAGCGTTGTTTGCCTCAGCCATATTCATGTAGTTATTGTTATTTCCAAACTGAAAGAAAACACATAGTTTTATGTTAATATGCAGTGTCATAAAGAATGCTGGGGATTTGCTTAGCGCTCAGATGGGATCTGGAAAGAACGTTGGTGCGATGAGATAAAAGGGTGGTCTGACTCAGACCAAGTGTGAAGTGTGACAGGTTTCAGAGCACTATATGCTATATTCTGTCGGCTGACTCCCTCAGAAAATAGAGCATCGAGTTGAGCTTACACGATAATTCTAGAAAATAGTGTTGTTTCTCATCAAGACTAACAGCGAAAGGAGACAACTGTAAACATTTGGCCAACTGGTCACTAGTGGGTGTTGTTTATCGAACTGGCATTTGTCAGAGGTTAGCAGGAAAAGAGTTTCCAAGAAAATCACCTTGACACATTTTTAAAGCATGTTGGGACCTCATAGCTTACTTTTCAAGAACAAATATCACAAGTGTGGGTAGATTAAAATGTGAATTAAACTGAATAGAATTCAGTTCCCAGGACTCAAATTCTATTTTCCCCTGAATAGGGTGTGGCATGAATATAAATAAATAATAAGACTAAAGAATATCTTTTAAACCTTCAAATAGAGTTTAAAACGATATCTATATCCATCGGAGCTTTTGAAAATAGTGGTATTTAATCTCTCAGTATAACATTAAGTGCAAAGAGGTTTAAAAAATAAGCAGGATCCCATGAACACAGCAATTTTTATTTAATTCCCTAACACAATAGCCCATTCAGACCATCACAAATAAGACTGTATCAGCATTTCAGACATAAGCTCTTTCCTTCCAGAGACCTGTTATCAAAATGTAAAACTTGGATTTTGGCAGAAATGCATTTTCAGGTTCAGATGGTCTAAGAAGACATATTTTTGTTGCTTTAAACATTTCTGTTATCAGTCTGGCAATGCAGAGAGGCTCTGGGAACAAAATTATCTGGAGCTATATTATTTTCAAGATTTTTAAATGGTTAAAGAACGCCCTTCTTTTTATAAAGTGTATTATTTCCTCCCTTTCATGCATCAAATAACACGTAGGTTTGGTCTCCAAAGGGTGAAATGTATATCCATTCTCTATTATAAATACAGCCAGTAATTATTTAAAGTAAAAGGTGCAATTTTCCTAAGGTAGACAGATAGATACAAATACAAAGATTGATAAAGACAGAGAATAAATATAAATACAGACATACAGATATGAAAGACCCACAATAAACCCACAAATCCTCCTCTCAATACACCCCCAAACACTTATTTCTGAGGGGCTCTCATCCTCCAACTCTGAACCTGTAGGATCCGTGCACAGAAGCGGGATCGACACGCTCCACTTTATCATGTCAGGGATCCAAGAACTAGGCAGGATTTATAAAGAAGGCTCTAATAGTTCCAGAACGCTGTTACGGTCTACAGAAGCAAAATCCCACCCCGTAAACCGACACCTAAATACATCCTCACACAAGGAGCCCTCAGATTCATTTGGATAAGTATCTTTATGAGGATTTCTGAAAGATGTACTTGTTAGCGCTTAAGAAAGCCCTTTATCTAGCTTTTCTGAAGGCATGTGATATCGAAAACACGTGGTGATGGGTTCACAGCTGTCTACTTATCTCCGAACTCATCAAGTTGTATACATTAAATATGTACAGGGTTTTTTTTGTATGTCTATGATACCTCAATAAAGTGTTTCAAAAATAATTTTAAAATTAAAAAAAAACACACGAGCGGATGCATGCACATACACATATATTCTGTGCACCCCCCCCCACCCCCGCCCATTTTTCCACAATGTTAAATACACGCAAGAGAAAGGACAGGAATTTCTGTTGAATGAAGGATTTTAGAATTAAGATCTCAGGCCTCCATTTCAAATGTTCTTTTTAGGGTTTTTATGAGAGCTTGGATCACGATGTATATTCCGTGTACCAACCCTGGCTCCCAACCTACTGACAACAGCCTGTATCACAGCTTTACTGTTATTTAAATGTAGGTTTTGTTGGGGAATTAGAAATCCATTTAAAGCAAACAGCTCATTATCAGAGTTTTTTTTTTTTTAAGATTAAACTCACTTATTATCTAATAGCACCTAAAACAACAAAGAAAAATAAAATGGCTATTAAACGGAGGGCTTAAACAATTCAAAAAACAAATTAAGCTTAGAGTGAAATAAGAACTGGGTTAGAAATCCTCTTCTGAACAGTTAGTATGCGAATGTAATTACTGAAGAAACTACAGCTAATCAGCTGTGAATTGTATCCATTAATTAGTATTTGCCCTGGAGAAATGAGAAAAATCAGTAACAACTCGGGCACGGTGGTGCGTTGATGAGCCACAGGCCGGCCCCACCATGGTTACTCAAGCAGGTGGCTCCAGTGGCCCACGTAATTTGAAAAGCTCTCACCTGAAGTACTGAGCTGGCATTACAAAGCACTCCTTGCATATCTTTTGTATCTATATAAGGCCTTAATGAATGGCTTTTAATTTGGAAACACTTGGTGATCAGGCGGGAAGAGTTATAAATCATTTCAAATGGAAGTGAAGGTTTCTATTCTGTTTGGGGTAAAAACAACTCCTCTGGTTTGGAACTGAAGGGTACTCAGAAGAAGAAGAAAAAAAAAAAAACAACCCAGGATGCCCAGCTAAATTTCCCTTTCAAATATACCACTGTATTTAAAATGGATAACCAACAAAGACCTACTGTATAACACAGGGAACTCTGCCCAATGTTACGGGGCAGCCTGGATGGAAGGGGGACTTGGGAGAGAATGGATCCATGCATATGTATGGCTCAATCTCTGCTGTTCACCTGAAACTACCACAACATTGTTGTCAGCTATACTTCAATTTGGGCTTCCCTGGTGGCTCAGTGGTAAAGAATCTACCTGTCAGTGCAAGAGATGTGGGTTCGATCCCTGGGTGGGAAAGATCCCCAGAGAGGAAATAGCAGTCCACTCCAGAGTTCTTGCCTGGGAAATAGCTATGGACAAAGAGGCCTGGTGGGCTACAGTTCATAGGGTCACAAAAAAGTAGGATGTGACTAAACAGCAATTCCCATATAAAATAAAAATGAAAAAAATCCACTTTATTTTAGTATAATTATGTCCCATGCAGTATTTGGGGCATACTTATACTAAAAAAGTATTTGTTTACGGGGGATTCGAATTTAACTGCAGGTTGTATGTGTTTATTTGCTAAATCTGGCTACCCTCGTGCACTGATAGACCTGACAAGGAAGAACGGGATCCCATGGTCACTGGCTTTACCTTATCAAGTAATGCTAGCTTAATTTTATTTTCTTTTAAAACATGACCTCTGGATTTTGTTGCACTTCTTTTGTGTAAGAACCAATCTGATTCTGAGAGGAAAAAGTGATCATTTGGGGCAGATCTCTAATATAATGACCCCAGAACAATTAACTTTAACTGAATTGTGTATAATTAGATTTACTTCTAAGAGACAGTGACATCTGTAAACACATTGTATTACAAAAACTCTAGGTCCACGAGGGAAGGGGCCTTGACTGTGCTCACCTCTGTCTGCCTGAATAACAACAATGCCTGGCATATTATAAGCCCTCCGATATTTGTGGAAGGGAGGGTGATCTTATTTTAATTTCAGTGTATCATAATCACCCATCCGAAGTAGAACAATTTTACCCTTAGTTTTTTATGATGATAATGATAATAAAGGTTTACCCAGGGAAGTCCTCTACATACATAATTAATATTTCATTTAACTTTCCAGAGTGGGGCCAAATGTAATTTATTTTCCCAACAAACAGAGAAATAAAATTACTACCCCTACTTTACAGATGAATACACTGAGGCTTCTAGGGAATCAGGAAACTTGCCCCAAACACAGATACAAGCAGTAAAGTCTGACATCCCTCCTGCCTCATGCTTGTCTACTCAGTTGCTCAGTTGTGTCTGACTCTTTGCAACCCCATGGACTATAGGCTCCTCTGTTCATGAGAATTCCCAGGCAAGAATTCTGGAGTGGGTTGCCATTTCCTTCTCCAGGGGATCTTCCCAACCCAGGGATCAAACTTGCGTCTCTTGCATCTCCTGCATTGGCAGGCAGATTCTTTACCACTGAGCCATCGGGGAAGCCCCTCCTGCCTCATAATCTGTATCAATTACATTCCAATTGCAGCAAAAACTTGAGTATTTCACTTAGTGATCAATTTCAGAACTTCATTTTTAATGATCTTACTCAAAGCTTAAATTTCCCAGAGGGTAACTCATTTACTAAGTCTAGTAAAATGCACTTCAGGAAAAGTATTACAAAAACCAGTAAATTTGGGAAAGGCTGTGGATCACTGCCCTCTCTTGGATGAGTCACAGGGCTCCCTGTAACATTAAAGATTGTGAGATGTCCTGCAGTTCACTTTTCAGCAAATATTTATGTGTTTACAATGTGCAAGACATGAGACAAAATGATGAAAAAGATGACAAGGTTCCTATTTGGATGGAGCTGACATTTTTCTTTAATTGAGAGCTAGTAAACCCAGCCCCACATAAACAGGCTGTGGAACACTTCATTTCCCCCCACAACACCCTGTGGGAACAACTCTGGGACACCTTGTTCCAAATCCTTTATTGATACTACTGTCTTACTTTCCTTGAATCCGTCTCATCATAACTAATATCCTAACTTTGCACCATGGTAAAGTTTAGGCATTTTACTAATCAACTAAATATAAGTTTTTGAATTAGACATTCTAAGTCAAGATGGTTAGGCAACACTGACTCAATGGATATGAATTTGAGCAAACTCCAGGAGACAGTGGAGGACCGAGGAGCCTGGCGTGCTGCAGTCCATGAGGTCACAAAGTTGGACACAACTTAGCAACTAAACAAGAACAGCAACAACAAGTCACCTTAATTTGGTCCATTTCCAAACTTTCTCAGTGGTAACTCTTCACTAATGTTCCTTCCAAGATCCTCTACTCAATGACAACAAAGTTCTTCTATGTGATTTCAAGAGTCAAAACAAAATATGTCAAATAGATTAAATGAACCTGTAGGTGAAACAGAATTAACTACTCTAAAGAGCTTTCAAACATGTTATGAAAGAAACAGGCTAATTCAACTGTTTTAAAGACCTCATCTATGTGGGGAAATGGTCATTATGAGACAGGGGCATTTATGAGGTGTGCTGGTGATGATCAGTCCTTTCCAATTTGATAGGCTTTAATAGATGGGATCCCCAAAGATATAATTATAAAGCAGAACTAAATTACTCTGCAGGTCGAACTTCTCTATCTTAATAACTTCACAAAAGAACATCTTCATTGTACTTGGAGGTAGATTTGCTTTTGCTGCTTGATGAGTAATTATAGCTTCAGCAAATACAATTTATGAAGGACATCAACTGAAAAGGAGCATTGCAATATTAAAAAAAAAAAATTATTAAAGACCATCATGTTCATGGCCTGACTAACCATGTGAAGTGCCAAAGCAAATTAATGGAGATTGTTAAGTCTCGCTCATCCAGCAAAAGGCTTGGAAGACAGTGGAACAGCAGACAATAACCCATCTGTAGTCACAAGACGAAGACTTCAGCCTGATGAGTCCACACAACATCATTCTCACTGAAATTATTTTGACACCCATGTGAAGAATTGTATAGGCTTCTAATAAAGCAGCATTAACTACAGGGTATCAAACAGCTAAATGGCACAAATTTAATCCTAAAAAAAAAAAAAGATAATCCTTTGAATTCTCTTTCCTTTTTTCCCATTAGATTTGTTAGCAGACACCATCCAATTTGATGCCTCAGTAAGGACATCTGTCAAGTTGCTTACACAAAGGAACTGTGCCATCATGGACCAAGTGTGCCAAGCACGGTCACGTGATGGAGAAGGCTGCCCCGCTAAGTGTACACACTCTCGAAGGCTCTGGTAACTATCCCGCGGAAAAGAGCTTGCCAGGGATCATCAAGATTTAACCATTTTCAGCAGTGGTAATCTGTCTTTAGAAAGCCCAATATGGTGAACGATAATACTGATGGTGATGGGGGTAAATCTGGAGCTTCACTCCAGGAAACAAAGGGTGGCTTTGTCAAAAAAGTCAGTCTGTACCAAAGGTTAGGGGGTCAACAATAGGCTGGACACAAAAAAACTGCAAATAATGGACTAGGAGGCATACCACGTGTAAGAGCACACGTGTGTGCGTGTGTGGAGGCGCTCAGTCATGGAACCCCATGGACTACAGTCCACCAGGCTCCTCTGTCCATGGAATTTTCCAGGCAAGAATACTGGAGTGGGTTGCCACTTCCTACTCCAGGGTATCTTCCAGACCCAGGGATTGAACCCACATCTCCTGCATTGGCAGGCAGATTCTTTACCACTGAGCCACATGGGAAGCCCCTCCCCAACTGCCAACACATGTGGTAACATAGTAGTAGTTAATTCTGTTTCACCTACAGGTTCATTTATTAATAAAGCAGAACTAAATTACTCTGCATGTCGAACTTCTCTATCTTAATAAGTTCACAAAAGAACATCTTCATTGTACTTGGAGGTAGATTTGCTTTTGCTGCTTGATGAGTAATTATAGCTTCAGCAAATACAAAGACCTCATCTATGTGGGGAAATGGTCATTGTGAGACAGGGGCATTTATGAGGTGTGCTGGTGATGATCGGTAGCATATTAATTGCATACAAACACAATTCTGCTAATTATACAATTATAACCAGAGAGAATTATGTACACACATATAAACAATCACATACACAGACATGCGCTTCCTAGGTTGAGTTAGAGGTAATATTCTGCCTGCCATTGCAGGAGACATAAGAAGACATGAGTTCCATCCTTGGGTAGGGGAGATGCCCTGGAGGAGGGCATGACAAGCCACTCTAGTATTCTTACCTGGAGAATCCCCTGGACAGTGAAGCCAGGCGGGCTAGTCCATAGTATCGCAAAGAGTCAGACAAGACTGAAGCAACTTGGCACGCATACACATACATAAGCACACATAAATAGGTTCAAGTACAAAGCAAGACTTTTTTAAGGAAATACACTTTCAAAAATATTATTTGCCTGTGCATATGCTAAAAACTGCTAGACAATTACCTGCAGAGCACCAGACTCATATATACAGTCACCCACAGCAGTTCCTCTTGGATATCAATAGGCATCTCCGTCATGAGAGCAAAACTGAATTCCTCATCTTCTCCCCCAACCACATCACCCTCAGCCTTTCCTCATCTCCTTTGAAAGGGAAGTGACTCAGTTCCGGTGACTCAGGCCAAAAATCATCCTTGAATCCAGTCTTTCTCTCTCCCTTCCCCCATCAAATCATCAAAAGATTCTGTTGGCTCATCTTTCTAATTATATCCAAAACCGACTGCTTGCCACCGCCTCTGCAGGATTCAGGCAGGCCCCAGCATCCATGCCCTCCTGGATCCCTGTTGCAGCCTCCTGGCAGGTCCCACTAGCTCTGCCAAGCCCCTACCACACAGTCTATTCTCAGCACGGAGCCAGAGACCCTTGGAAAATCCAAGTCACATCACCTCCCTCCTCTGCTCAAAACTTTGCAGTGGCTGCCCATTCACCCAAGGGAAGAAGCCCAAATCTGCACAATGGCCCGATGTGTTCTCCACCCTTTGTCAATGTTCTTCCTGCTTGCTTATCCCACCCTATCCCTGCCAGCCTCTCCTTGCTGTTCCTGCAAGATGCCTGACACATTCCCATCTCAGGGTCTTTGCACTGGCTGTTTCCCCTGCCCAGACTGTTGTCGCTCCAAGTGTCCCTGGTGTGCTCATGTACAGCCTTGTGCATGCCCAGTTGTGTCTGACTCTTTGCGATCCCATGGACGATAGCCTTTCAGGTTCTCCTGTCCATGGGATTCTCCAGACAAGAATACTAGAGTGAGTTCCCATGCCCTCCTATAGGGGAATCTTCCTGACTCAGGATTCAAACCTGAGTCTCCTGCATCTCCTGCATTGGCAGGCATATTCTTTATCACTGTACCACCTGGGAAGCCTGATGGCTTGCTCACTCCCCTCCTTTTGAGACTTTTTTCAAATGTCACCTTCTTTCTGATCACCATATAACATTTCTTGCAGCCCTCCTCCACCTCTAGAACTCTACCCTTCCCCTACTTTCCTTTTCCATAACACTTTTCAACGTAACCTCAGTCAGTTCAGATAAGTTGCTCAGTCTTGTCTGACTCTTTGTGACCCTGTGGACTGCAGCACGCCAGGCTTCCCTGTCCATCACCAACTCCCAGAGCTTGCTCAAACTCATGTCCATCGAGTTAGTGATGCCTTCTAACCATCTCATCCTCTGTCGTCCCCATCTCCTCCAGCCTTCAATTTTTCCCAGCATCAGGGTCTTTTCCAATGAGTCAGCTCTTTGCATCAGGTCTTATCACAACATAACCTAGGTTTTATCTTTCTTCTCCACTAGATTGTAAAGTTAGAATAAGAATGCGTTATCTATAGTTTACACTGATGTCCCAGTGCCAAGGTGAGTGTTTGATAAATAGTAGGTATTCAATAAATCTCAACTGAACAAACAAATAGGTAAATTCACTTCTAGATGTGAAATGATGGTATGTGGCATTGTTCTCCAAGCCGAGCAGAGCACAGAGTCAGCACATGAAATTCAAATAAGAAGGAGAAACCAAGCATCCATCACCACTGGGTTTCCCAAGGGGCTCAGTGATAAAGAATATGCCTACAGTGCAGGAGACAGGAGACAGGGGTTCGATCCCTGGGTCAGTAAGTTCCCCTAGAGGAGGAAATGGCAACCCACTCTAGTATTCTTGCCTGGCAGGCTCCTCTGGGCATCACAAAGAATTGGACATGACTGAAGCAACTGAGTAAGAACATTACCAGAGGGTCCCTTGAAAAACCAAGCCTATGGGGAAAAAGTGGTAAAAGTGGAAAAAGAATTTGCTGTTATTGTTCAGTTGCTTAGTCGTGTCTGACTCTGTGACCCCATAGACTGCAGCACACCAGGCTTCCCTGTCATTTATACCATCTCCTGGAGTTTGCTCAAACTCATGTCCATTGAGTCGATGATGCCATCCAGCCATCTCATCCTCTGTCACCTATATGCTCTAATAAAATGAATATTTTAAACACTAGAGATACTTAGCTTGGAAGAAAAATGCTTTATTCTAGAAAATGCACTAACCCTTTTCTAGGAAGGATAAAGAGGACTATAGGTGGGTGGGGTTGGAGTGTTAAGGATGATGCCTTCAGTGGCTAAAAACAAGTTGCAATGAATAACAGAGATTCTGGCTGGCAGGCAAGAAGAGAAGAGAAAGCCAAAGGTCTTTTTTCTCATTGAAATATCCTGTTTTTTGAAATTTTGGCTTTCAAGTCTAGGTTAGAGTTTCTCAAAGTCTGGTGCTAGGTACCAACGAGTAATCAGATGCCTGGTATTAAAAGCAGATGACCTGATACCCAACTAGGATTTAATGTATCAGAATCTCAAGTGGGGACCTAAAAAAAAAAATCTGTATTTTGGGACTTCCCTGTGGTCCAGTGGTTAAGACTCCATGCTTCCACTGTAGGGGACACTGTTTCCATCCCTGGTCCTGCATGCCTCGTGATATGAACAAAAAAAGAGAAAAAGTATTATTATTTTTTTTTAAATCTATACTTTGAACCAATTTCTCAGGAACTTAAAAATAGACTCCTATTTGAAAATGATGAGCCTGATTAATTTTAGGCTAATGGGTGGAAACTTCTTTTTTTTTAAAAACCCTTTCCATACATCTGACGCTGATCTTGCCAAAATGCTGACATAGCACAAGCTGTACTGTTTAGAGTAATAAAGGCTTCGTTCAATTATTTATCATCTCTTCTTACCTTCCTTGCTTAGAGGAGAAAGTAATCACTTGAAAGGTGACCATGATCCCCCTCCCCTCCCCTCATGACCGGGAGGAAGGACAGAAACATCCTGACTTGGACCAAGTAGGAAATGCAAGTTCCCCTGTTAGATTTTGCAACACGTTGTGTGGACCCACACAAGGAACAACAATGCCTAAACATATGGGCTCTACGCAAACAGGGAGGCCTTTGGAGTTTCATGATCTGGACACGTTTGAGTCTGTGAATGGCATAGCCATCTGGACTAGTTAGAAGTAGCAAGAAAAATAATGAAAAAAAAAAACCAACACCCTCTCAAACCCAACTGCACTTGTTTAATATAAAAAAAAGGAAATATAAGTAGAGGAGAGGATACTAAATTTCTCAAATCAAGTTTTCCTTTTAGCAAAAATGGAGCAGTCCTTGGGATTGGTCCAGCTACTGAGCATCACCAATATTCAGGGAACAGGAAAAGGCCCGATTTTCCTTAAATACATACCCAAAGGGGCCGATGGTGAGGCATCTGCTGTGAAGTGACCACACCTTTTGTGTAATTATAATTTATCTCACTTCCTCCTCCTCAAAGCCTTACCAACACTTCACTGAGGACCTCATAGAGGCTAATTAAAAGGATGTGGTTGGGGCTCTATCTGCAGACGTCAAGAAGTTGAAGTAGGAGACGTGACTGTTGGTTTTAAGAGATGACAACTCAGTTCAGGTGATAGCACAAAAACATCTATCAAGGGCCAGGTTGGTTGGTGAGTGATGCTGACAAATGGTCCGCAAGCTTAGAAGATGGAATCAAAAGAGAATGGCCTTTTCAAAAAACATATCTTGAATGAAGTAAGAAGGTGGGGGTGGGGCATGGCCCAGGCAGAGAGAATGGGATGAGCAAAGCCGCAGACCTTAGCAAGCACAGGCTTCCTTCCAGGAACAGACAGATCCATCTGGCTGTAGGCGAAGGGCAGGTATTGAGGAAAGGCAAGGTCACTATGGAGAGATGGTCAGCAGCTAGGCTCTGAGGGGGCCCTGAAGGCCAGTCTAAGTACTTATTGCATGGGCCAAGAAGTTCATTTGGGGTTTTCCATAGATGTTATGAAAGAACCCAAACAAACTTCTTGACCAACCCAATATTTTGAAATGCATTAAATAGGAAGGTCCAGGAAGGGTTTTGTTGAAGGGAAGATTCAGTGAGAGAGATGTAAAGCCTCTCTCCCCTGAGCACATTGCCTGTAGGAGGTGTACAAGATTGGTATCAGGATAGAAGCTGAGAAACCAGTTCACATGGCAAGGTTGGCACCAAGTTGCAGATGCTGAGACCAGGCAGGGCCAAGAGCAGGAAGAATGCAATGCATTTCATTACAAGTCAGACCAATTGGCTTTGCACTCCAATCCCACTGAGCTAGTTATGGGAAGGTAGGTAAGTTAACTAACTCACTTTTGGGACAAGTTCAAACTCCAGCAGTTATTGACTACTTGCGAGTCATGTAACTATGCACAAGCTAGTTAGCCTAGCTTATTCTTATTGTGGGCATAAGAACAGCATTTGCCTCATCCTGGGGTTTTGAGAACGAAATGGGTTGTGCACAGAAAGCTACTTTTTCTATCTGTACTCATGACTAAGGTGACTTTTCAGAGTCTTGCAGAAACCAAAACAGACCAAGCATGGCTGTTTTACAAACTGTGAAGGCTTAAAAGATTGCACAAGAGAATTTTACTACCTAAAGAACTCCAATAGCTTCCCTTTGATATATAGAGTAAAAGCCTTATCCCTATCCATGGGCTACACATACCCACGTGACCTGGCTGCTGATTCCTCCTCCAAAATACCTCCTAAGAGAGCCGCTCAGATCAAGGCACTCTGCCCTGGCTGTTCCTCACTCCCTTCTCCAGGCCAGTGCCTCTGATCTTCTCCCTGCCTGGACCACTATCCCCTCCACCATTAATTCATGTCAGTTTCTGCTTAAGGTCCCTCCCCAGATCAGCTTGGCTATAAAGGCACCCACACCCCATCCTTCTTCATTTTGCCGCACTGGGTCTTAGTTGCAGCATGTGGAATCAGCTCCCCAACTAGGGATGGAATCTGGGCCCTCTGCATTGGGAGCTCAGAGTCTTAGCCAGGGAAGTTCCTTCAACGTATTTAGTTGTCTGTCTCTGGCCTCACCAGAATAGAGAGTCCATGGTGACAAGGAATTTATCTGGGTCTACATGGTTTCCTCTGGCTCCTGTGTAAGTATGGTTGCTCACAGTAATTAACTGATAGTTGAATGCATGAGTGGATGAATGAGCCAGAAAGATCCAAGTTCAAATCCAGGCTTTACCACTTACATGTTGGGTTATCATTAGGTACCATGCTTCATGTTCCATCCCTAAGTTTCTGTTTTCTTGTTTCTAAGAAGGAAAGGATAGAACTTCATGGGACTGGGCTATGTAAGGAGACGTAAGACAAGACAAAGCCCCCAGCAAAGTGTTTTATATGGAAGGGGTACGTGACTAAACAAAAAAGAAAGTTGAGAGTAAAGAACTTGGTGTTTGGTAATCTGGGAAAAATAAATGCATCATTGAAACATTTCATGTAATATTTATTTGTGGCTCAGACGGTAAAGGATCTGCCTGCAATGTGGGAGACCCAAGGGCAGTCCCTGAGTTGGAAGATCCCCTGGAGAAGTGAATGGAAACCCACTCTAGTATTCTTGCCTGGAAAATCCCATAGACAGAGGAGCCTGGTGGGGTACAGACCATGGGGTTGCAAAGAGTCAGACACGACTGAGCGACTAACACTTTCACTTCCACAATATAAAAGAGGCTTTCCAGGTGGTTCAGTGGTAAAGAATCTGCCTGCCAATGCAGGAGACACAGATTCAATCCCTGGGTCAGGAAGATTCCTTGGGAGAAGGCAATGGCAACCCACTCCAGTATTCTTCCCTATAGAATCCCATGGACAGAGGAGCCTGGTGGGCTACAGTCCATGCAGTTGCAAGGAATCAAACGTGACTGAGCTACTGAGCACACACATAATATAAAAGACACAGTGGTACACGTTTGGTAGAATACATGTGAATAAAACTCAGTTTCTACCCTAGAAGTGCTCCAATGTTAAGGACAGGTAGGACTCCACATCACCACACTATACACCGCTACTGCTGCTGCTAAGTCGCTTCCGTCGTGTCCGACTCTGTGCGACCCCATGGACTGCAGCCCACCAGGCTCCTCCGCCCATGGGATTTTCCAGGCAAGAGTACCGGAGTTGGGTGCCATTGCCTTCTCCACTCTATACACTAGAGATAAGAAAAACACTCCCCATGGAAAGTCAGCAGAAGTTTTCAAATAATAGAGGCCACTTAAATGGGGTCTTGAAGGATGTATAGGAGTTTGTCTATGAGACAAGAGCACTCTGGTAGAGAAAATTACTTGTCATCAGCGGGCCTAGCAGACAAAGAAATGGGGATGTGTGCATTCTTGGCAGTGAACAGAGAGTGTATGGGAGCCAGCAAGTACAGACTACACTTTGGAGAGCTTTAGCTCAGACATGCTGTACGGATGTTTGCAGGCAGAGGAAAGACTAAAGACAGAAGAAAAAAAGTAGCAGCCAACATTAAGCAGAAGATAAGGTCCAGAGTATAACTTCCAGAAGGCAAGAATAATGTCTTTTCTTACAGTGTTTTCCCTTGTATTTGGCAAACTGTGGGCATCTTTTATATAATGATAGCAACTTGTACATTAGATGTGCTTGGTCTCTTTTGGTTTCTTAAAAAGGTCTGAAATGAGAGAGAAGAGTAGCCATTAATGTGAATGGAAAAAACAGCTACTTTCTTTGATGTCACTGTAAAAACCAGAAAGATCTCTGCCTGTCCCCCAAAGATCTGACATTCACATGCAAATTTCTGTTACTAGCACTTACTTGGGTTTAGAAAGGGCTGTGTCTCAAGATAAATTCTAACATCCCTGAAAGAAATAACTACTTTGTTCTCATCTCTCAAGGGCACTTTAGTGTGGGTTCATTTATAATGGGGCTTCCCTGATAGCTCAGTTGGTAAAGAATCGGCCTGCAGTGCAGGAGATCTGGGTTCGATCCCTGGGTTGGGAAGATCCCCTGGAGAAAGGAAAGGCCACCCACTCCAGTATTCTGCCCTGGAGAATTCCATGGACTGTATAGTCCATGGGGTCGCAGAGTTGGACACGACTGAGCAAATTTCACTTCACTTTAATTTATAATAAATAGACCCACTGATGCACACAGTGGTATCATCTTCAGGGATGCTCAGAAAACAATTCCATGGAATGCAGAGAAAAGGGAGGGGACCCTCGTGCACTGCTGGCGGGAATGTGAACTGGTGCAGCCACTATGGAAAGCAGCACGGAGATTCCTGAAAAAACGAAGAACAGAACTACCAGAAGATCCAGCAATTCCACTCCTGGGTATTTACATGAAGAAAACAAAAACATTAATTTGAAAAGATCTATGCATCCTGAGGTTCACTGCAGCATTATTCACAATAGCCAAGATATGGAAGCAACTTAAGTGTCTATCAATAGATGAATGGGTAAAGAAGATATGGTACATGTATAAATGGAATACTACTCAGCCATAAAAAGGAAGAAATCTTACCTTTTGTGACAGCATGGATTGACCTAGAGGGTATTGTGATAAGTGCAGTAAGTCAAAAAGGGAAAGACAAATACCATATTATTTCATGTATATGTGAATCTATAAAACAAACAAACAAAAAAAGAACAAATATAACAAAAGAGAAACAGACTCACAGACACAGAGAACAGACAGACAGCTGCCAGAGGGGAGGTGGTGGTGGGAGGACAGAAATATAATAGGGGCAGGAGAGTGAAAGGTACCAACCTCCAGTTGCAAAGTATATGAGTCACGGGTATGAAATATACAGTGTAAGGAATACAGTCAATAATTATGTAATGTCTTTGCATGTGATATATCTCAGTGATCATTTTGAAATGTATAGAAGTATCGATTCACTATGTTGTGTAACAGGAACTAATATAGTGCTATAGGTCAACTATACTTCAAAAACAAATGAACAAATTCATAGGAAAATAGGTCAAATTTGTGGTTACTGGGGGAGGGAGGGTCAGAGGAGGTGATCAAAAGGTACAAACTTTCAGTATAAGATAAATACGTACTAGGGATGTAATGTCCAACATGATAAATATAATTATCCCTGCTCCATGTAATATATGACAATGGTCAGAAGAAGAAATCCTAGGAGTTCTTCATCACTAAGGGAAAAAACACTTTTTATATTTCTTTAATTTTGTATCTGTATGAGATGATGGATGTTCCTGATACCAGGCTAATCATTTCAAATTATTATGCTGCACACCTTAAACTTATACCATGCCATATGTTAATTATATCTCAATAAAACTGAAAGAGAAAAAAAAATAGAAAACAACACCTTGGAAAGCCTTCCTTGGCAGCACCTTGTGCACCCCCGGGCTCTGCTAGATTCTCCTCTTTCAAGCTCCAAAGCCAACTGTACATCACTCTAAAGGGAAGTGTGAAGAGCACTCAGTCGTGTCTGACTCTTTGCAACCCCATGGACTATACAGTCCGTGGAATTCTCTAGCCCTGAAGACTGGAGTGGGTAGCCTTTCCCTTTTCCAGGGGATCTTCCCAACCCAGGGATCAAACCCAGGTCTCCCGCATTGCACACAGATTCTTTACCAGCTAAGCCACAAGACATCACTACACTGTGCTAAAACAATCTATTTCCAAGTCTGTCTCCCTTGAGGGCAGAGGCTGTATGTGGCTCACTGGCCATCACAGCCCCATGGCCTGGCACACAGGAAGTACTCAACTACTGAGGCCTCAGAATCAACCTAGGGGTCCTTGCCACTGGCAGCTTTAGTGTGTAGCTAAGCCATTTATTATTTTTTTTCTAAACCATTTATTTTTGTGCACATGATTCAGTCCACTTCAAATTCAGGTGAATCGCTGGGAGGGTTTGCCAAAGCACTGCCAAGTCTTAAAATAGAAATGGAAAGTCATCTAAGATAAAATCTGAGTTCTTTTCCTTGTCCTGCCAGACTTTGTAGTTCATACTGCAGTCAAATGACCCAGGACCTCAGAAACTTTCCACTGAAAACAAACTTTAAGGTCTCTAATGACAGGACATATTTATTCTAAATACCTTCAGTAAGTCTCTTGGGTCTTAATTCTTGCACAACCCTATGAAATTTCAAATGTAAAAAAGGAACCATGCATTAAGCAAAATGTTCTTCACTATTTTTAAATGAAAACATTTTAACTAATTACAGTATTTTTTTAGTTCAGTCACCAAACTCTCCCAACCAAAGGTAAAACATGTGTTCTCCAGTTTCAATCTCTCTAATTATGAGTTAGTATGAATTCCACCAAAAATGACTTTCTGTATTGTTTTCCACTCTTTGATTGCTAAAGTATAAAGTTTAATGCTCCTAAATTGTATCATATTGTGTTGGGGTGCCTAAAACAACTATGCTCATATAGAGATGAGATAAAGCTATAGATTTACAGATATACATACACAGGTATAGAGACCAGTGATTCCCAACCAGGGGTAATTTTGCCCCCCCCAGGGGATATTTGATGCTGTCTGGAAAGAGTTTTTATTGTCATGACTAAAGAGTGCTTCTGGCATCTAGTGGGTAAAAGCCACAGATGTTGCTAAATATTTTGCAATGCACAGAGCATCTCCCACATCAAAAAGTTATCCTATCCAAAGTGCCATTGGTGCCATATCCTGGATGGGAGGGGAATTTAGGGGAGAATGGACACATGTAAATGCATGGCTGAGTCCCTTTAGTGTCCACCTGAATCTATCACAACATTGTTAATCGGCTATACTCCAATACAAAATAGGCTTAATTAAAAAACAAAAGACAATGGGAAAAGAAATAAAATATTGGCCGCTAAAAAAACAAAACAAAACCAAAATGCTAACAGTGCTGAGACTGAGAAATCCGGATATAGATCAATTCATACATTAAGCATAAACAAAAGTTAAAGTATTTTAAAAGACATATTACAGGATTCTTGCTGTTACACTATCCAAAGACAACCAGTGTTCTTTCTTCAAGTGGGCATTGTGCTGACTTTGGATGTTATCTACTTATAAGATTATTGACTGCAATTAAGGGTTATCTTAAATGGGTTTCAAATATGTATCAACTAGTTGGTTGTCAGCTCTGAAGCTTTACACTTATATAAATACTTAGTTGCATGTTTTTTCCCTGTTTTGAATAAGTCAAGAAACAAAAATAGTTATAGCCGTTATTCTAAGGCTGTTTTAAAAAGAGAAATAAACCTATAAATTCTTCCCAAAGAACGATAAGTGACTTATTGTGTGCACTTTCCAGTCTCAGACATATTTGATGCACCAAATACTTGAAGCCCATTTAATTCAAAAGTTATCAATGATAAGATTTTGTCAGCAAATACATAATCGTTTAAATCAAACAGGATTACATATGTCTATGAATGCCTATTAATTCACATCTATCATTTCCAAAAGCTTAAGAACATGTCTCAGATACCTGATAAGAAATTGTAAGAATGTACATGACCCTGGCTCTGTGCTGGCTATGGAAACATGTCAGGACTAGTGTTTTACAGTATAGGGCAGGGAGTTTTTGCTCACACTGCAAGAATATCTTGATTATATACATTTTTTCTGTGATTTTATGATTGCCTGAATTCTGCAGGGACAACTTTTTACCAGATGGGCGATCATATAGCTTTCATTAGTTCTCTGTATCCTACCAGTTATGTTTGTTTATTTAGCTAAAATCTTTTACTAGGAAAGTGCTCACAGGAGACTCTAAATCCCACTTCTGATAAGGTCTCAGGGCAGGAGGGAGGGAAATTACATGCCTCCCAAACAACTACTCTGAAATCTGTAACTTAAGATTTTATATCTTATATTTATTTTTAAAGGAGGTTTTTTCCCCCCTTTAGACCTATATTTTAATTAGTTTGAGTATGAGGCTAATGGTTTTTTAAACATAACCATAAAATAAAATCCCTTCAAAGTAGGAACTGTTGGCTTTCATCTTAAAAACAAATAATGGAATTCAGTCAAGATGTCAGTGTTAATCTGGTGTAGAGCTCAAACTTATTTTAGCATTTTACATAAAATAACCATGAGTTTAAGCATTCCTAAATAAGAGAGGCATTTTATTCTTGGAATCCCAGTCGTTGTATGCCAGTACATTCAAGATTACCTTAACATTTCTTTGCATGAATTTAAAAAGATGTGATTATACAGCAATTTGTAAGCAGCTCTTCTTAAATCATATATCAAATTTTACTCTTCAGCAAAATCCACATTCGAGTCTAGAAGAGTGACTCAACGCTATGAAGGCAAACTGTATCAAGTTGTAAATGCAAAAGTGACCCCAAATGAGGTAAAACAGGTGAAAATCTTAAAACAATCACAAAGGGATATTAGCAAGGCTGGACTGTGTGCATCCTATTTGAACATGAACCAATCCTCTCAATGTGCTTAGTTGCTCGCTCAGTCGTGTCTGACTCTTTGCAGCCCCATGGACCGTGGCCCGCCAGGCTCCTCTGTCCATGGGGATTTTCCAAGCAAGAATACTGGAGTAGGTTGCCATGCCCTCCTCCAGGGGATCTTCCCAACCCAGAGATCGAAGCCTTGTCTCTTATGTCTCCTGCATTGGCAGGTGGATTCTTTACCACAAGTTGTACCTGGGAGGCCCCAACCCTCTTAATAGGCCACAGTTAAAATGCCACCTATTAGGGGAGGAAATTTTTGCTTGGAAACTTCTTAGAAAAGGCAAACTACTTGGCTTTAAAGTAAAATGTTAGCACCTTATTTATAGTGACTCTTATTTTTTAAACGTACATATTTATCAACCTATACTGACTCCATTTATTCCTAGGAAGAGAATTTCTACTAGTGGAAGAATATATATGGCACAGAGGAAAAATTACTACACGTTCTATAGTGCTGGTTAATAATGGAGGGGAAAAGTCAGATCCATCTATAAAGCCTATCTATAAATTTCTTTGGCCCTAATAAACAGAATTTAGGGTATGATTGTTATTTTAACGGTTGTTTCTTTTTTTTTTTGCCTCCTATGGGCCTTCGTTACTTTGTGAGGGCTTTTCCTAGTTGAGGCGAGTGGGGCTACTCTGTTGCGGTGCACGGGCTTCTCACTGCAGTGGTTTCTCTTGTAGAGCATTGGCTCTAGAGCGTGGGCTTCAGTAGCTGCGGCTCCCAGGCTCTAGAGCACAGACTCAGTAGTTGTGGCACACAGGCTTAGTTGCTCTATGGCGTGTGGGACCTTCCTGTACTAGGGATTGAACCCGCGTCCCCTGCATTGACAGGAGGATTCTTATCCACTGCACCACCTGGCAAGTCCTAGGGCATGATTTTTTAAAGAACCGCAGCTGCCTTCATATCAAGATTAATATTGAAAATGAACCCTGTCTAATAGGGCCCCTGGGATAAGGAACAGATTCCACGAGGGATGCCCTGGATTCCATCTGGCACTGGCTGCTGCTCCCTTCACTGTGCTGTCTAAATGCGCCATACCCAAAATAAATGCTCACAGAAAGATCACGCCCTTAAAAACCACAACTATCGCCCAAACTGTTTACTCTCATCATGTTTTAATGACTTGCATCAGATTATAAAGAGGTGAAGCTTCATATCCTAATACACCATTGGGGTGCAGGGGGGAGATACATATAATAGGGAAACTCTCGACATAAAAGATCACACATCTCCATGGAAAAATAAACCCTCCAGAGATAACAGGAAATGTATTCTATTAAGTCAAAGTCCTTGATCCTTGCATTGACTAGAAAAGAAGGGCTGGGAAAACACCAAGTGTTCAGTGTTCATCTCATTCTAGCGCTGAACAGTGATCAACTCCCTGCGCATGCCTTTCGAAAACAAGAGCTACAAGGAAAGCCTCACCTGCTTTCTCTCCACTTCTGGGCAAAAGTTTTTCAAGTTGCTTCCCCTACTGGTCAGGGCAGTTTTTAATACAAGGAAACTAAGTTTACCAAAGAGACAAGACTTCATTTCTAATGGTAGAACCTGAAGTGGATATTGTAGGTGGTCATCTGGGCCTATATCAAGTGTTGCTTTGGGACAGATATTAATCAAGGAATCTTCACCCTGCTCTTGAAAAATCTGAATGAGGGGAGGTCCAGGTAACAATAAAGGGTTTTAGAAAGTAGCAGTCTAAAGTAGAAAACATATCTTTGACAATGAACAGTGGCCGTATATTTTAAATGAAGCCTAAGAGTCATCAAACCTTACGAACTCCAACAGCTCCTAACTCCATTAACTAAACAGGGTCTTCCCAATGTTGACATGCATCAAATATAAACATTCTAGAAAAGCTATATGTCTCACATTTGGGAATTTTATTTTAAATAATTCTAAAGTGGCTTTAATGTTGTAGGAAAATGGTCATGATTTGTTAGAAAACCATATACAGTGTGAAATAATTTTTTCTTCTTCTTTTATGCTTTCTAAAATCAGCACCTACTAGTTTGATAATCAGAAAAACTATATTATTTATAATGGAACTGCTCCCAAGAAGGATTTCCTCAATGTCTATCAGCACAAAGCACATAATAAATTAGAAAATACTGAAGAAACAGCAATAATCAATTTTTACTGTTCATTTATTTACTCATTCTTACAGTAAATATATTCTGATAAAATCTACATGCCAGGAAGTTTGCTTAAATACTGAGAATACAATGCAAGCCAAAAAAAAGGTGGTTCCTGACTCCATGGAGCATATAGCTGAGAGCAGAGAGATAAGATAGCAATTAAATGATTATAGAAATATTTGACGAGACTTCACCTGTGAGGTGTGCCATGAAGAAGGACATAGGCTGTAAAATGGATTAGAATAGATGCTGGTAGATCAGAAGGAACATATTACAACAGACCAGATGAGCGGTGATAGTAGCATGACCTAAGGTGGGAATGGTGGGGGTAAGGGAGGGAAGGTGGGGAAAGTCGAGTAGTGGATGGCATCCAGGAATTTATTTCTCCCTGGACTTCATGATGACTTGAGAAGAGTGAGGGAGAAGGCTATTGTCAAGGAAGATGGCATGGTTTGAGGCTCATGAGACCGGATGAGTGACAGTGGCATTCATCTAAGCAGGGGATGCGGAACAGAATCAGACTTGGGTTTGGGGGGTGGGCTGAATCATGGGTGCATTTTAACTGTGTTAAGATTCAGGAGCCAAGAAAAACCCAGAGTTTTGCAATAAGGAAGAATAAATCTGACTCCATATTAGATCTGTTCTACTGCCTGTGCTTAGTCAAGTTGGTTCTGTATTTTTGTAAAAAAAAAGAAAAGTTGCCTATAGCCTGAAATAAACAGGATAGCCTATTCTCAGGGCTCTGACCTTTAAGAGTCCATTCATAGAGAGATAAAAAGTTTCAGAACAAAGAATGGCATTTATTTTGTTGGAGGTGTATAGGAACATTGTGATCTGATCAATGTGGATAGCTACAAGAACAAAGGATTCAGACACGAAGAAGCTTCCAACAATTAATCACACCCCCTCCTTCACCTTGCCTTTAAAAATGGCTTTGCTGAAATTCTTCATGGATGGAGGTTTTGGAGGCACAAGTCACCTGTCTCCTTGCATGGCCCTGCAATAAACCTTTCCCTGCTCTAAACTCCGATGTGTAGGTATTGTTTGGCCTCACTGTGCGCTGGACACTCGAACTTGTGTTTGGCAACAACTGGGATTCAGAGACCCAAGAAACATCTGTAGTGTGTGGGAAAGGTCTGAAACAGTGAGAATTTTTTTGGCGAGAATCTTTGTTAAGACTCATGGGTGCAGATGTTTAGCGCAACCATGAACAGGAATGAGACCGGGAGGAGAAGAAGCCTAGAACAGAACAGTGAGCAAGTCCAGGATGCTGACTCAGCAAAGGAGCCTGTGGATGCATGGCGAGGGTTGCAGAAGTGCCGTTTAGACAGACTGGCATTCCCGACACCAAGAGAAACTTCAGAAAGAGAGGAAGAGGTCCTGTTAAATACTGCAAAAACTTAAAGTAGGATGAAGTTGAAATACATCTGTTGGATTTAGTGACACCAAAATACTTTGCTGTTCACAGAAGGCGCCGAGCAGAAAGATGACAGAGGGAGAGTACCAGCTGCCCTCAGGGGTTGCGAAGACAATACTGACACGCAGGCAATGGCACGAAACCACCTCCCAAAGGGGCTCCAGGACTCAGCTCCAGTTTGGGTGGGAGAAGAGAAAAGGGGAGAAGCAAGGGGGATGCCTGTGGCTAAGGAAGATTTCACTTATGTAAAAAAAAAAAAAAATATATATATATATATATATGGGACTTCCCTGGAGTCCAGTGGTTAAGAATCCACCTGCCAACACATGGGACACGGGTTCAATCCCTGGTCTGGGGAGATCCCACATGCCACAGGGCAGCTAAGCCTGTAAGTCACAACTACAGAGCCCGTGTGCCCTAGAGCCCATGGCCCACAGACAAGAGAAGCCACACAATGAGAAGCCCGCACAGTGCAGTGGAGAGTTAGCCCCCACTCTGTGCAACTAGAGAAAGTGGGCAGCAGCAACGGAGACCCAGCACAGCCACAAATAAATAAAACTTTAAAAATAAAAACTGATGAAATTTACTTAATGTTATAAATCAATGTAAATAAATGAACAAGTAAGTAAATAAATGTGATGGACGGCTACCCTACAGTTTTCATTTATTATGGGACAAAAAAATAATAAGCATTATGGTCTTCACATATAAATCATCCCTTAATAGATAAACAAGGGTCCCAAAACATCTGTAAAGGAAAAGCCCTTAGAACAAATGGACAAACAAGATTCTCTTATAATAAAGCAGAAGGTGCATTTTCTGGGATGAGTGAAAAGGCCTTGTTTGCTGATGAGCTCAAAGAGCTGAATGGCCCAAAACTGTTGGTTTCAGGTGGTGATGAGCACGAGGCAATGCCATGTCAGCTCTCCACCTCACATCCCTCCTCACCAGAGCAGCTGAGTCATAGATGACAGACAAGGAAAAAGGAAGACACCCGCTTCATCATGAGTGGGGCCACGAGGGAGAAAAGTGAGCTTTCCCAATATTCTTTCATGGCTGAGAAGTGTCACACATTAAAAGGTACTGTGAGACAGGGTACTGATGAACCTATTTGCAGGGCAGCAATGGAGACGCAGCCACAGAGAGCAGGCTTGTGGACACAGTCGGGGAAGGAGAGTGTGGGATGCAATGAGAGAATGGAACTGAAACATATGCACCACGATCTGTAAAACAGGGAGCCAATAGGATTTTGCTGTGTGATACAGGAAGCTCAGTCCAGTGCTCTGTGACAACTTAGAGGGCTGGGATGCGGTGGGAGGTGGGAGGGGGAGGGAGGGGACATGTGTATACCTATGGCTGATTCATGTTGATGCATGGCAGAGACCAACACAATATTGTTAAGCAATTATCCTCCAATTAAAATAATAAATAAGACAAAAGGTATTGTAGATTGATTTTAGGACAATGAAAGTGAAAGTGAAGTTGCTCAGTCATGTCCGACTCTTTGCAACCCGATGAACTGTAACCTGTAAGGCTCCTCCATCCATGGGATTTTCCAAGCAAAAGTGCTGGAGTGGATTGCCATTTCCTTCTCCAAGGGATCTTCCCGACCCAGGGATCGAACCCAGGTCTCCCGCATTGCAGGCAGGTGTTTTACCGTCTAAGCCACCAGGGAAGCCAATATTTAATTCTAAAATAGGGGTAGTTCAAAATTAAACATACATGTAATGGAGGAAGGAACACTTCCTCTCTCCACTTTTATTCACCCCCACCCTTTAAAGATTTTTTTTTCAATATGGACCACTTTTTTTTTAAGTCTTCATTGAATTTATTACAATAGTGCTTCTGCTTTTTTTTTTTTGACCATGAGGCATGTGGAATCTTAGCTCCCCAACCAGGAATCGAGCCCCCACCCCCTGCATTGGGAGGCAAAGTCTTAACCACTGGACCACCAGGGAAGTGCCCCCCAACACACACACCATTTAAACATAAGGAATTATCCAGATATGTTCAGAAGGAAATAGCATCTAGAAGAAACAGGGCTAGAAGGATTGCTTCTGTTTCTAGGACAACAAATCTGTAAGCCTGCAACTGCTATTGTCAGATTATTTTCTCAATATTGTTTTAAAAACAAGAGAATCAGACTAGATGTTGTGGTTAAAGTTAATGCATGAAATTTTAACTGAAAATTGGAGGAAATTTCTAAGAAATTTGAAACTATTTCTCACAAAGCAATTTGGTTGTGATAAAGGTTGCTGTTGGGGCCTTTGAAAACTGACTCATTGTCTATGAAGCCATCAATATGAATTCTACAAGTCTATAAATTTTGGGATCAAAAATGTAGTGGCTAATAGGGAAAAGCAAAATTTCCCCCCTGATTCTGATATGTATAAAGAATGAAATTCAGAAATAATGGCATTTGCAGCAACATGAATGGATCTAGAGATTGTCATATTAACTCTGAAAGATATGATATCAATTATATGTGGAATCTAAATAAACTTATTTACAAAACACAAACAGACTCACAGACATAGAAAACAAACTAACTTGTGGTTACCAAAAGGGAAGGGGGAGGGGAGAGATAAATTGGGAGTATGAGATTAACAGATGCATACTATTACATATAAAATGGATAACCAACAGGAATTTACTGTATAGCACAGGGAACTATATTCAATATCTCATAGTAGTAGCCTATAGTGGAAAAGAATCAAAAGAATAATATTGACATATACATATATATGTGTAACTGAATCACTTTGCTGTACATCTAAAACTAACAGAATATTGTAAGTCAAAACTACACTCCAATAAATAAAAAATGAACTTTGTCTACCTTGAATCTGAGGTCCTGTCAGCTTTATTAAGTGAAAGATAAATTTTTGGGTCCCTAAACTTGAAAATGAGTAACTAACTGACTGTACTTCCTCCATATGTAGTCTCCTGGTATGTATGTTCCTTCTTGAACACATCCCAGCCTTTCCCAGCTCCAGGCCATCTTCTCCATCTGAAGTGCTGCTTCTCTCCAACCCCATCCCAACACACTCCTGCCCCCAGCTAGTGGCCTCCTGTTGAAATTCTATGCATTCATCAAGATGCACTGGGAACACCTCCTCTTCTGCAGGATCCTTCTTAGCCCAGGACAGCAGAGCTGCTTCTCCTTCTTTGAAATCTTCAAAGCCCTTCCTTCCCATGTCTTTTATGATGCTCAGCATGTGCCAAAAATGATGCATTCTTCCTATGCTTTATCCCACCTCTCCCACCACACTGGAAGCTCTTTAAGGCCAAGGACCATCTTGTCCCCTCCGACTCTTCTGCAAGGCTAGCTACATACAATGCTTTATCCATAGAAGAGACACAATAAGTATTTGGATTTGATTTTTCATTCTGACATTAATTTTTTATTTTAGTGGAAGAGAAAAGATCAACTGAAGAGAAAGGAAACCAAGGTCACAAAAGTAACAAGGGAAAGGGATTCAAATCTTGACATATTACTTGGGTTCTAGAAAAAAGTGTCTAACCCCAAATTATCTGCCAACCTATGACTCTTTTGTTCAACAAACGTGTGTGGAGCCTTCCTTATAGAATACACATATACCCATACACACACAGACAAGAGACTATGGAAACACAGCACCAAAAATATGTAACTCCCAATAGGCATGATCTCTGTATTATTAAGTTTCTGATCTCAGCAGAGCCCTGAAAACACTCAGCAGTCCCCTGCAACTGCAGATCCATTTCCCAGAGTGGTTCTGCCAAATCCCTCCCTTCCCCTCTAGCTCTTTGCCAGTCCTCACCTACTCCTCCACAAGAGAACTGTGTCCCTTATCAAAAAAAAGCAGAGGCCATCAATTGAGTTCTTCAACTATCACCCCCAAACCATTCCGTCAAATCATCCTTTTCCTTCCTTTGCCAAGGAAAACGTGTTCTTCTTCCTGTACATCCTACTCCCATCTAGACTTGCCTCTATTTAATTTACCTCTCATTTGATCCTTCAGCTTTTCCCACTTCACAGCTTCCTCCCTAGACTTATAAAAATATTCAAATCCTTTAGGGAAAGTGGAACCAAAGACCACTGAGACCAGAGCCCCTCTTAAAATAAACCTCTCCTCTTTCCCACCCCATCTCTACCCACCCTGATTCCACACCTGATCTTTCATTCATTCCTAAGGCTGCAAGTGTCTTCCTCTATTTAATGAACTGCTGGGGTTTTTGTTGTTCTTGTTGTATATGGCTGTGCTGGGTCTTCTTTGTTGCTGAATGAAGACTTTTCTCTAGTTGCTGCGAATGGAGGCTACTCTCTTGTTTTGGAGCACAGACTCTAGGGCACATAGGCTTCAACAGATGTGGCTCCCGGGCTCCAGAGCACAGGCTCAGTAGTTGTGGCACACGGGCTTAGTTGCTCCTCGGCATGTGGGATCTTCCCAGACCAGGTATTGAACCCATGTCTCCTGCAGTGGCAGGTGGATTCTTAATCCTGGTCCACTGGAATACCAGGGAAGTCCACTGCTGTTCTTGGACTCTTAATTACCAAAATTCACCATCACTTCCCTGCTCTGTCTCAAATGGTCACTTTCCCTCCTCTGACACTTTCAACCATCCCCTTTTTGAAAGAGTATTTTTTATTTGGAAAGACTCTCTGCCAGTTTTCTTATTCCTCTGAAGAGTTCTCAGTTTCTTCTTAATACATACTCTGATATTCATCATGTCTGATGCATCAGTCACTACCAACACTCTCCAGGCTAAATATCTGTCATTATACTGAGTTTCAGTTTTCCAGCTCCTCCTGAGAGTTGCAATGGATGTCTTACCAACAACTCAAATTCAACACATCCATCCATCCAACCATCTCATCCTGTGTCGCTCCCTTCTCCTGCCCTCAATCTTCCCCAGCATTGTGGTCTTTTCCAATGAGTCGGCTCTTTGTATCAGAGAAGGCAATGGCACCCCACTCCAGTACTCTTGCCTGGAAAATCCCATGGACAGAGGAGCCTGGTAGGCTGCAGTCCATGGGGTCACACAGAGTCGGACACAACTGAAGCAACTTAGCAGCAGCAGCAGCTCTTTGTATCAGGTGGACAAAGTATTGGTAATTATTTGATGAACGTGCTTGACCCACTCATTGACTGTCAATGTCCTATAGAAACTGCATCCCTTTTTCCTATTTTGTTCTGAGTATCGGACACACTGTGGGACTAGACAGGTGCTAAGTACATACTTCCTGCAAGAAGGAATAAGTGACTCCATGAGGTCCCTGACAGCATGATCTCCAACCTTAGAGAGTAGAAACTGAATATCAAGAATCAGAAGATGACACACTCGTATGTTTCAGCATCCCATAATCATTTTTTCAGAGGATTTCTTGTTTCTCATGAGACACAGGCCAAGCTGCTTTCAGGGCCACATGCCCTGGGGCTGGTAGCAAGAGGAAGGCTGGCTTCTGAAGGACTTGAATCTGCTGGGCCCCCTTGACATGACAAAGGTTGGCTTTGAAATATTATTCCTTCAGTTGTTCCAGGATTTACAAATTAGATCAGTTTCTCAAAATGGGTGTGTGCAATGAATCTGAGTATCAAATTACTTTGGCCATTTTTATAAACTTTTTAATGGCTCTATTGTTGTCAATCATTTTTAAAATTATATAAAAATTCCTTAATTTTCCTTTTTATGTAGAACACTCATGAACAACTGAATTTTCACACACTGTATCTGGGATCTAAGACAGATGGCCGATCAAAATTAAGGCACTCTTCTCCTTCCCAATTGAGTCAGGGCTCCAAACATTACCAGGTGTTATCGGATATGACGAGAAAAATGAAAGGCCGTATCTTTGCTTCTGATTTGCAGAATGATGAAAAGCGTCTTTATTTTCTTTTTCCTCAAGAGTAGACTCTTTCAACTCCCAATTTTGTTTTCATGCGAGGCACAAGGTAGATCAGACAATCCAACTAAAAAAAAAAGTTCACCCCAGCTTTCGTTCTGAGAACAGTCAGATCAAAAGAATTTTTCTGAAGGCAAAACAGGTGGGTTTTTCCCCTTTATACTTACAAGTGAAACAAACATGTACTTTGTACTTTCACTGAACACAGAACAAGTGGACAGAAGCATGCTTTCCTTCGCTTCATTAATCCTCACACCTGCAAAGGACTTCTCGCCTGCAAAAGGCAGAAGTAGCTGAAACTAGTGACTTAAAACTGGGGCAAAGGCAAGAGGATCTCAGTTCAGTATTCCAGACAACATGTGCAGAGTGATGTACAGGGGAGAAATAAATGTAAGATGATGTCAAGAAATATTTAACCTTGAACACACAGCCATACACCGCCCCCCCACAACACACACATATTCATATGAACGTGTGCATATCCACCCTCTCCCTCTCAGAAACCAGTTCTTTGGGAAAGTGAGAGCTAAAATCTTTATTCAAGTTCAGCATATCCATAAATTGGACCATAACATAAAAGTAATGGTGAGTTCCCAGGAGAGCTTAAAAAATAAATGCAGTAACAAACTACAGAGTGATAAGAAACCATAAAGCCCGCTTTATACCAAATATCACCTGAAGAGAATTACCGGCAAGAAGAGAGACAACTGTTTATAAATATTTGACCACCCTAAACAGTCTTTTTTGTCCTTTCCAACCTCTCTCTTACTCACAGGAAAATTTCCTCAGTTTCTTTATTTTCACCCCTGTCCATCTCAGAACCTTCCTAAAGACTACGTCTTATTTAGAGAAGGCGTCTTTTCATCCAAATACTCAGTACCTTTGCTTCTATCTCTTGAAAGCCCACCTTTCCTATAAAGTCTCCCCCTTTATTTGGAAGAATTATTTCCCAAAGTCCTAGCGTTGAAGCCCACAACCAGCCAGACAACTCTTGGTCACAGCCACATTCTCTATATTCAGTGTCAATATTTTAGATGTTCTCTCAGTGTTTATAACTCTCCCTGTGGGCACATACTCCTTAAACATTTATCTTCCCCAACATTGAAAGGTTTGAATTTCATATCTTAGAAGAGCAGATATTTTCCAACTGATCATCCAAAACTCCTTTACAATCTTTCCAGCCACACTTCTAAGAATAATTTTATCATCTCTTCTTGCAACTCCCCAAAGAATCCTCTAATACTAGCAAACAAATCTTTCTGTCATGTGTGGCAGCTCCAGCTAATTATTTTCTAAAAGTCAGGCTCCTCTCTTCATGGTATAGAATTACTGGCTGTTTCTAAACCCCTTTGGCCAGGCTGGGCAACTAGCTCTCATCACTGCAGAAAGAATGTGTGTCACGTTTGGAAGGAAACAGTTGAGAAGTAAGTGTGGCTTCTCCATCTTCTACTTCCGCTTCTATCACAGCTGTTGCTGGCACTTAAAAGAAGATGGCAGAAGCTCCACCAGCCTAGTTTCCCAACTAGTGGACTCAGTCTTGATCGGTATGGGTGAACAAGAACTACATCTCTATTATGTATATTTCATTACACATTTGAGGTCTATTTGTTATAGAAAAGTGTAGTTGCTCAGTCGTGTCCAACTCTCTGCAATCCCATGGATGGCAGCCCGCAAGGCTCCTCTCTCACTGGGATTCTCCAAGCAAGAATACTGGAGTAGGTTGCTGTGCCCTTTTCCAGAGGGTCTTCCTGATCCAGGGATCGAACCCAGGTCTCCCATACTGCAGGCAGATTCTTTACCATCTGAACCACCAGGGAACCAGGGAAGCCCCTGGTGTTAGAGCTATTAGGCTATACAGCGGTTGGGCTATTTTGACCAGACCACCATTTCTATTTGCTCGGCTGCATCTTCTATTTGGTCTATTCATCTTCCATTTGAACAGTTCTAGTCTCACAGGTTTTGAGGCCATCACTGAATGACTCATTCAGTGTCCACATTGACCTTCAAAGCTCTAATCAAATCTACTTCTCTAATCAAAACTTCCACCAAAAACCATATTCTCAGCCCTTATGTATTGCTTGTATTACACTCATTTGCATCTGGTCACATGACTCTTTTAATCCCTCCATTGATAAATATTTATTCAGTACTCTTATATCAAATGCAAAGTTATTTGGCAACCTGATGATATCACATTGGAGGAGAGACTAAGGTTTTTTTTTAGCTTGCTTGCTTTCCTATGACAAACTATTCACCTGTGTTGTATACTGCAGGTACAAGAGTTTATGTCAAATGGCCAACAGGGTGTCATTACCTCATTGATGACAATATCCACCTCAGCACCATACACGGAGGGGTGGTTCTCAGATCTTCCATAGGAGAAATTTTTCTCTTAAAAATAGGATCACTGTCTGCTGATACTGAAGAGGGCAGGGGTTTGGAGTTCGCAGCTGTTGCTGCTGCTGCTGCTAAGTCACTTCAGTCATGTCTGACTCTGTGCGACCCCATAGACGGCCGCCCACCAGGCTCCCCCGTCCCTGGGGTTCTCCAGCCAAGAACACTGGAGTGGGTTGCCATTTCCATCTCCAATGCGTGAAAGTGAAAAGTGAAAGTGAAGTCGCTCAGTCGTGTCCGACCCTCAGCGACCCCATGGACTGCAGCCTGCCAGGTTCCTCCATCCATGTGATTTTCCAGGCAAGAGTACCAGAGTGGGTCTCCAGTGCCTTCTCCACACATGGGTTCAAATCCCACCCACAGGCTGTAGTTATGTAAGATCTTTATAAGTGTCTTAAACTCTGTAAGCTCCCATTTCCTCATCCAAAGAACAGAGATAATACTGACCTAGACCTTGTAGGACTGTTGACCATCCACCCATAAGAGACATGAAGAAAACCCCTTTTATCATTAAGATATCTTTACCTCTACATTACCAGGTACTTTGGAAACAGAGATCCTCTTACCTCCTCAAAATGCAATTCTCCAATGCCTTATTTTTGTCTTTAAAACACATTTCTTCAAAAGATATGGAGAATTGCCATGTGACCTTCCTAATAATGATCAAATAATTATTAAATACATGGCTGGTGAAAGGAAATTTAAGTATTAACCACTCTGGATCCATATTCCCAAATCTCACTAGTTCTAAAACATTGAATGAATAGACCATACTTGTTGTTCAGTCACTAAGTCCTGTCTGACTCTTTGCAACATTGGACTGCAGCTGCCAGGCTTCCCTGTCCTCCACTATCTCCCAGAGTTTGCTCTAGTTTATGTCCATTGAGTCAGTGATGCTTTCTAACCATCTCATCCTTTGCCACCCTCTTCTCCTTTTGCCTTCAATCTTTCCCAGCATCAGGGTCTTTTCCAATGAGTCAGCTCTTCGCATCAGGTGGCCAATGTATAGGAGAATCAGCTTCAGCATCAGTCCTTCCAATGAATATTCAGGGTTGATTTCCTTTAGGATAGACCACACTGGAGTAACATTTATTGGGATTTCAGTACATTTCACCTGGATCACAGCCCTGAATGAGGGGTGTACTGCTGTCTCCTCTGGTTGTCAATGCAGACGCTGATTCTCAGAGAACTTTAGCAACTTGTTCAGAAACCATAGTGCATGCATGTGTGGTGGACCCAGGGTTCCAAGCCAAGGTGGATCATGCCAGATGTTGTGCTCTCAGTGACCACAACAGTGTCGATACCCACCCCTGCCCTTCCAGAGCACAGCTGGCCCACTGATAATCTCCAAATTCTTGCAGCAAGGCACTTGATTTTGAAATCCCCCACTCCAAATTAATCTAGAAATTCTCGAAATGACCGTGGAGAGAGGGTAAAAAAGATCTATAAATGTCTATTTCAGAAGAGTGAAACTTGAGTATTACATTTTCTTCCAGTTATTCTCACTAGAATTTTAGCCTGAGAAACTTTGAAAGCAGACTCTACACCATCAACAATGATCAAACATCATCACTAAGAACTATGGGGCCGGTGAAAAGAAGTGCTGTGTATCCAATTTTACTAAATGCTGTTCACAAAAGAGGATCAAATTCTACCCATGAGTTTTTCTCATTCTTTTCTAAAGACTTAAAAGCCTGCACAAAATAGTAACTCGGAGCTTTAAAAAAAAAAAAAAAAAACCTGTAAAATACCATATAATCAAGATTGTTTAAATGTATAAAACTGTCAAGTAGATTATCCTTTATGCAATTCAAATGAGCCTTTGGGAGACAGAATTAACTGAGGGCAAACAGGAGCTTAACTTTAAAAGACAAAGACTTGGCTTATATCAAGTTGACACTTCCAGATAAGATACTGCATTATACCAGGTTATACTCGCAATAATAATTTTTGATTGGCATATCATTTGCCACTAACTACTGCTTGGCTTCCACAGAGCACAGGCAACATACTATAAACTGTTATGAAAGATGTCTTTGTATTGTTCAATATTTACAGGGTGTGTTATTTTATAAATGCTCGAGTTGGCATAAGCCAAAAAAAAAAAAAGGCATTAAAACATTTCAGATCAAAATGATCCCCTTTGCCTTACAAAAGAAGCACTTTCTAAAGACAGGTGACAATTCTGTTCAGAAATTTTCACACCACGGCTAAGTAAATGTTCAGCGGTAAAAACACAATTGCTTTGTTCAGCTGCACAAACAGATTCCTCCATCGCCTCCATTTGTGTATTCCTGAATATCCTCTTTTAGATCCCACTTTTATAGAAAGCAAAATCAATTTTCTTTTGGACCAAAAAAAAAAGTGAGATCTGGTCTAATGAATTTAATCTTTTAAATAAACATGAACTGAACTTGGAGCACAGGTTTTTCCCTTAAGAAAAGATCTTTGTTGTCCAGAAAGATCTCTTTCAACCTATGAACGGTTAATGCCAGTGACAAATCTAACCTGGGGAAAAAAATGGAAAATACATATTTATACTCATGTTCTTTGAAACGTTTATACATGCACACAACCCACACACAAAGACCCTGCAACCAAATGATCCTGCCCCAAAGGTAGACTGATGTTAAGTTTAATTTTTGAAGCAAATTAGGTTCCCCAATTCAATTTTAAACAAATAGAAAATGAGAAACAGAAAACTATAACATCAAACTTTTATTGCTACTTTGCTAAAAAAGCACACTCATGTTTATGAAATAGAGTCTCCCTCGGCCTCCAAAGGGGAATTATTCTGAAATTCGGCAATACTTCAGGATCCTTGCAAACACCAGCCCAGTGTAGCTTTTCCAGGCCTGTTTCAGCCCTGCTAATAGTTATTGTTTGTACAACTGTAACTAAGTACATTACCAACCAGTTGTTCAATCTATATAAATTTAAGAAACACACATTGCCAAGGAGTGACTCATATATCAGTCTATTATATGCTACAGGGCTGACTGTTTTAAACAAATCATTCTGCCTACAGCTGAAGAATAGAAGCTATATACAGAGCAGAGGTTATTGTCTAATTTAAATCTTGGCTTGCTTCCCAGTGCTGTACAAGATTCCAATTTGTGGAAATGTTGCTCTTTGCTACTGCCAGAAAGGCTGCAGAAAATGGTATTGGGAGCCTTCCAGAAATATGTCTGCAAAATGCCAATCAACAAGTCACTAAAGATTAACAGTATGACTGTACCAAATTAATTTAAATTATAGAAACATATGGCTAGGATGTTTGCTTTGCACTTAAGACAACACCTACCTCACAAAGAGCTAGGTTTGTGCCACAGCAGAAAATAATATCCCAACGTTGAGATGCCTGCAAAATGTGAGTATCAGCTAATAAATCGGGATGTCCTTGCAGAGCCAATCTCTTCAAGTGTTTAGGGTCTTATCTTTTCATATATTCAAAACATACGGGAAAATACTTTGTGGAACATGGTATTTTTCTCCCACAGAGACAGAAAGGAAAAAATAAATCAACATTATTCAGCGACTGAAAACAATTTGCTCTATGATGTGAAGAAAATGCTAGCTTTATTGAGATTCGCCATAGAACCCAGAGGATGATGCGATCTACTGCACATTATTCCCAGTTCCAAAATATGATATTGGGCTAAGAATTTAATATATAGCCAAGAGGAATCCACCAATTACATGACCAAATCATGAAAATCAAAAGACAGCACAATTTATACCCCACCAGCTGCTCTCAATATACATTATATTCATTCCACTTCCCCATTATTTTCATGGGACTCTCTAATATATACAATCATGTCATCAGCCAAAAGGGGGGAAATTCGTGGCACTTCAAGCTGTAGTTCGACATTAGTGTATGCTGTATTTCAACTGAATAGGAAGAGAACTGTTTTATGTTTCTCTCCACTGCTTTTCTATTATTGCCTAGCTAATGGAAATACATCAAACAAATGTTCTACAAGAGCAATAAATATTAACGTTGACCTATCCATCTGGGAGAAATGAGAACAATACTGCTCACTTTTAGCCCAAATATGACACTGATAAATGAAGCGATGAGATTCCATCACACTTTCAACAACCTGGGCTGGGAGCCCCGGCATGATCCTGGTACCAGCAATTTCCTTCATTCATCTTTATTAGGCAGTCACTTGACCGCCCTCCCAAGATTCCTGTCAAATCAGAACCTTTGGTGGTGGTAGGGTGGGGGTTGTTGTATTTTCTAACAATGTAGCCTAAATGTGTTCTTCAAGTTGGATTTTTTGGTTGTTTTTTTTTTTTTTTTTTTTTTAAGCCAGGAGAAGGCCTGGATGCACACGAAAGCAAATGCAAACAATTCTGGAAGCAAAGAGACATCAAATGTTACTCATGATTAAAAGGGAGACTGTGGTATGAAACTGAGCCACACGACCTCCTGCTCGCCAGCCTGAGCATCGCCCCAGTGGCAGGGAAGGCCTCCGAGCGTGTGGACCGACCGTCACTGCCTGAGCCATAAAAAGACAATTACATATTCAAATGAAGGATATACGCGGGGCCTTATCACAGATGTAGAAATGCTTTCCATTTCCTTCCTCAATCACAGTTTCAAGTGAGCTGGAACAAGAAAGGAGGACATTCTTACCCTCACACAATGAGCGAGTTTCATCACATTAGCAGTTTTACATTACAGTCCATTATTTTCTATTTCAACGGCATAACAAGAGAGGTGCTGATTTGATTATTCTGTAATAGTGAAAATGAATACCAATGCAATATCAAATTGCTATTATAACAGAAAGCTACTAATATGATTCACAAGACCCCCCTGGAAATTAGGTTTTATAACTATAATCACAGGGGAAAAATTAGAAAGCCAGTAGGCAAGAAGGGAATTGGGTGTTCCCACACCAGTCTTAGTGAGGCAGACAGCTGCTTGGAGGAAGCCAGGCAGCATTTACTTGGGAACAACGCAAACACCCCATCCTCGTGAATTATCTGAGAGGTATTCCTTCGTTTTTCTTCATGGCATATGTTCCAGATACTCATAATATTAACTAAAGCTGTGTTCACGTATATCATTAGTATAAGGTTTCTGATTTTAAAAAAGATATAAGATAACCAATAAGGACCTACTGTATAGCACAGGGAACTATACTCAATATTTTGTAATAACCTATAAGGGAAGAGAAGCTGAAAAAAAAGAATACATGTGTATATGTATAATTGAATCCCTGCGCTATACACCTGAAACTCACACAACTTGGTAAATCAACTATACTTCAGTAAAATTTTTAAAATTGAAAAAAAAACAAACCATAAACTAAAGGATTCTAGACAAAGTATGAAGAATTCATCACTTCTGGAATCAGATTTTTAAAGATCAAGTGATTCTAAAAGTCCAGAATAAACAAATGACGCAAAACTGCCTGAAGTATTTTGGTTCAAGGCCCTCTTTCATCCCTGTCTCCCAGCCCAAGTAAAAAGGATGTAAATTTCATTTCAGTTATTTTATTTCTAAACCAGTCTCCTCTCCAGCAATCTTGAAGGATCTAAGATCCACCTCAGGATACTCTCAGCTGGCAGAGTGCACACCTGGACTCATGGTTCTAGCAAGATGAGAATATGCTTTCACTATGGTCTCAAAAATATATCTTCCTGGACAGGTAGAGGGTGAGCAGAAAAGTACCAAACAGAAACTTTTGCATCATCTTAGGTACAAGGTATAGACGCATGACCCTTCATAAAAGCTTTTTCCAAGTCAGTTCTCTGTCAGCTTCTGAGAGCATACAAGATGTCTGAGACAAACACAAAACCATAGCAAGCATCAGTCTTTGGTTTAAACACAAAGTCACTGGCTTCAAAGTGACAACTATGAATTTCTGTTTCTGGCTCCATGTTAAGAATGGATACTGTTATGCAAGCCAGAAGTTTTCCATCTTTACAAAGATACGGCATTCTAGAACTGGAAAAAGGATCACTGACTATGGTTTTCCTCTCCAGATAAAAGAAATTATGCTATATTTAAGAGATTTAAAAGAAGTAACACGCTGACATTTAGTTGGCAAAGGAAGTCACATCACATCAAATTTTACCCTGTAAATGCACAAGTCCTTCTTGTGTTTAAACATCTCCTTCATTGGAGGACTGGCACTATGACTCAAACAAATATCAAAGAGTATGTAAATAAAACACATACACCCCATAGATATCAGCTCCTCAGCATTGGCTGAGGACATAGCTTTATAGTCAACAAATACCCTGCTAACTGACCATCACTGGCACTACCTCATCAGTATTTGATCACGTGAACCAACGGTATCACACTGGATGTTTCACAAAGATTTCTGGGGAACATTTAAGTGCCGCCACATTTCTCAAGCTGGGTACCATAGAGGAATTTCCAAGAGCTGTGAAGGCTGAATCTACACTCCTACTGGTTATCAAGAGCTGATCTCCAAAACCTTCCAGTGATGGTCACTGCATTTTGCTTTCTTACCTCCCTTTAGAATAATTCATATGCCAATGTGTCTTAATAATAATAACAGTTAACATTTATTGAGTACCTTCTGTATGCTAGGCATTCTGCTCATCACATCTCATTAATTATCTAATTTATCCTTCACAACATCTATGTGAGGTACAAAAGAAACTATCATATTTTATAAAACCTAGGACACCACCGATTATAAGATAAAATCCAACTACAGATTGTTAAAATTTGAATAAATGTGTGCCTTGATCAATGATATATGGTATTTTTATTATTACTATACCCATTTACAACTAAGGAGACAAAGTTCAGAGAGGTTCAGTAACTTGTCCACAATTGCACAGCAAGAAAACGTGGACTCAAACTAAGAATGGTCTGATTCTGAAGTCTTATATTCTAATTCAGTAGTCTACAATTTTTTTATTGTACATCTCTACTAAAACCTTCTCATAAATAATAGTAGCTAACACTTTCATATCATTTACCATTGTACCAGGCACACTTCAGAGCCCTTTCCATATGTTAATTCATTACTTCCTCATAACAATCTGAGCCAGGTGCCATGACTATACCCATTCTACAGAGGGACAAACTAAGGACCTTGATCAAGGCAACCAGGTGATGCAGATAAGCAGACTCCACCTCGACTGAAGTGTCTCCCTAAAATCACTGACATCCGCTGCCAACATATGCAGGTTTATTTAGTTTAATTTATATAGCTAATTATCACCGTTCTGACATGATGTACATACTTTAAAACGTACCAAAAATTATAAAGAAAAGGATGAGAAACATAGAGACAATTACTAATATTTTCTTTTCTGATCCTAAAGTCACTCCCTGAGCTATGTGAGGCCATAATAGGGAAACCACTGCTAAACAAATTACTTGTGACAACCCTCCTTATCTAGAATGATCTATGAAAGACAACCACACCACCAACTAAGGCTCCCTCTGCCTTCCTTCCTGGGGTGGTACAGACTTGTCTCACCATCCTGCAATTACTTGAGGAAAGGAAGCAACAGAAAAAGGAAGGAAGGTATCAGTTTCCTGTAAGTTGAATACCCACCAAACAAAACATGGGCATGTCAATGAGTCCTGTCAATAAAGTGGCCACATCTTCCCAGGTGGCTTATCAATGCATGGTTTTCTGGAACACTGCAACTACATTTTTTTTCCTTACAGTCCCTTCCAACCCTACAATAAGGCAAATACTCAAGCATTTCCTGAGTGCCTACTGTTTGCCAGCCCATGCACATTACCAGGAACACACACAAAAGCTGCAACCATAAAAAACAGGAAGAAAACCTAACATGGCTAGAAAAAGCTACACTCTTCCATGCTTTAAGTTTAACTCTCATTTCTAAAATATCTTCTCTTGTATATTAGCCAGAAAGCCAGTTTCTAACAAGATAAGCAGTAGTCAATACCATACAGATCAAACCTACAAGAATGGGGTCTTCAAGAAAAGGAAACAATTTTCAGTTAAAATGTAAAAGTCTATTCTCAACAAAAAGGACAGATTGAGAAAATAGTTCAGTAGCAAAGAAGGAAAATTACCATTGATCCTGGCTTCCATGTCTAATGAAAAGCCCTAAGGTTTTTAAGGATAATCTTTAGCAGTGAACTTCGACCAAATAAATGGATTATATTGTAGTCAAAATGAAGAATGCCACAATGAGCTCTAAATATAACTTTTTAACAAAACTAAAAGAAGAGAAAGTATTTTACAATTATTACCAACTTTTTTTGAGAGACTAACATAAGAATTCCATAGTATCCTGATGAAGACTAAACCTTGGTAATTCAGTTTCTGGGAATTTCAAAACATAATCAAACAATATTGCTTCTTGTTCTAAGTATAACTTCAGCTTGCTGGTATAATATTAATATGAAGAATAATAATAACAATGCATTCTTACATTTCAGAGAGTTCAGCAAACTTTTTCTTAAAGGACCAGATAGTACTTATTGGGTTGGCCAAAAAGTTTTTTGGGTTTCTGTACACTTTCACAGAACATTGGCTAATTCAATATTTTGGGCTCTATGAGCCATCTGGTCTGTATTGCAACTACTCAGCTCTGCTTGAGGCAGCATGAAAGCAGTCACAGAAGACAGACATACATAAATGAATGAGTGTGGCAGTGTTTCAATAAAACTTTATTTACAAAAACTTAACGACTGGCCCTCGAGCCATAGTTCTCCATCCCCTGGTTTAAATGATTACTTGTATCTACTTAACTTTTTTTCAGCTTGCTGTTTATTGGGATCATTCCACCATAAAAATTATATTTGCCCATTAAAAATTATGTTTGCTCATAAAAATACAGGATGAAGAAAGAGCCTTGGACTATGAAGTCAAACAGGGATGGGTTCTAGGACAGCTGTGTGACTCAGGCCAAGTGACCTACCATCAACAGATATCAGTTTTGTCCCCTGTAAAATGGAGATGATGGCAGTCCTGACACCATAGTGTCATTCCTTGTGAGGACCAGACAGCGACTATAAAGCACATTTCTACCACACGACCTATAACAGTCATTGCTATCAACTTTCTTCCAGCTTATCTCTAACGATATTTTTTAAAAAAATCCAGCACAATGCACCTGTGTTGAATGAATGATCAAATTAAATAAATGAAAGAGTAGGAGATGGCAAAATGTTACCTTAGCTTCCAAGTCAAGGCATAAACTGGATCTTCCAGTGTTTCACAAGAGAGAAAAGCAACAGAAAGTAATAGTTAATATTGAAACTGTATCAACAGGTTTTCTAGAGAAAATTATATATAATGCCCTTCTCTCCAACTTTCAAGGAATAAGAAATAAAAAGTAAATGAAAGCTGTTATTTTACAACCTTGAACCAGGGGATGCATTTATGGAAACAACACACATATTGTAAATTAACCGGTTTCAATACTACGAAACAATACTCTTTAGAACAAAAATGTGAGAGAATTACACATCACTCCAAAGTTTGATTTATTGTTGTTTTTTTAAATCAAGTAGACATATTCTGATATCTGTCCTCCAGTAGAATCAACAACTTCCTATTCACGACAGCATGAGATGAGATATTTAATAAATAGTAGGTCTTGAAAGTCCAGGGATTAAGTAGTTTCTTTTAGCAAAATTGAACATAAGGGCAACATATGCCAACCATTCCTGTTGTGCAACAATTTTTGTGGCTGGGAAAGAACCAAAAGGCCTGGCTTACTCCCTTAAGATGATCACATTCTCAAATGAAGAGAATGAGAAATGTCTGTGTGCACACAGGACTCTACATACACACACACACACACACAGACACACACACACACAGACACACACACACACAGACACACACACACACACACTTGCTTTCCTGCTCACACGACAGCACTGAAAAGCACAGGTGAGATTCAAAGGATGGAAGAGATGTGTGCTTCACTGTTGGCATAAAGAAGTCTCTTAAAGACCTATTGACATAGATAGAGCAGCAGTAATACATTAAAGACAGAGAAACTTTAAAGCACTAAGAAAACACAGATCAGTTAAGGACACCAATACATGGGAAAGAACAAGCCTGGCTAAGAATCTCTGAATCTGACTCTTTTGCTACTCTTATTTAGTCATCAATGCAGTTCAGATGTAACAATTCATTTCTGCTACCAATAGTTCTGACTTTATTAACTTCTCATTTGAATAACAATAATAACTGGCTTATCCATTTTTTTCAGAGGGATGACTTGTTTGCTTGTATCTTTAGCTATAATAAACTCTGAGTGTCGGGGTCTCCAAACTAAGCATTAAGCATGCTGATTGACAATTGGTAAGCATAGGAATAATTACAGATTATACTAGACAATGTAACTAAATTGAGTTTTCATGGAGCTGATGACTGCATTTTGCCACAAAAATCATCAACTGCTTTGACCTCATGGATAAGCCCCAAGTTCCTTCTGGTGAATGCAAAATCAGGATCACAATCAACTAATTAATAATTTTAAATCACAAGAAGAATGAAGAATCTCTAGGAGAATCTCAATTTTCATCTAAATCTATTTGAAACCTGAATGATGAATTTTATTAACTTAGCCCTGAGTGGACACACAAAATTACAATCACCAGAGAGGGGTCTCAATATTCAATTCCAAGGCTATTTTATCTACAGCCAAGAATTTGGGAAGCAGTGCAATTGAAACTCTTCTCATGCTGAAAACAATGCACCGAGTGCCTCTTGGTTTCAAGTCTTAGCAGGCAGATGCCTGAAACACACAAAATACTCAAGCTTCATTCCTCATATGCCCAAAGGTCTAACTACCAAAAGACATGAACAAATACAACAGATAGAGAGGCGTGTTTTTCTCTAACTGCTAGAAGCCAGGTCCAACAGAAAAGAGGAAAGAACAAGAAGGTGAACAACTTCCCATAGGTAAGAATTCAAAATACATAGTCATCAGAACCTTCATATCAACCCAACTCACCAAGTGATGCATCACACAGAATGGTAGACCATAGTCATCATGAAAGAGCTGCAGTACATGACTCAAGGGTCTTATGGATTCTTGACCTTTCTCTCAAAGTTCACAGGGTCATGGCAGCCAGACTCCTACCAGAAGTTGCTTATTACAAGCATATTATTCAGGTTCACAAAGTAATCAGAACCTGAAAGCAAGGTTCAAGGTAAGAGAATTTTTATGGGGGAGTAAGGAGGATGGAATTATTGTGGTGGCCCCCAACAATGGGATACCACTTATGGTCATTTAAAAAATTCAAAAACATGATTAAATCATACATTAACATTCTCCTCCTTAGAATTCTGATTTCCCTTAGAATGTCCTTCTAAATCTACTTCATCTAAGAAGTACTACAATTTATAACACAGTATTGTTTGTAAGCTATGATTTTTCCATGTATAACATAGTATTGTTTGTAAGCTAAGGTTCTTCCAGTAGTCAAGTATGGATGTGAGAGTTGGACCATAAAGAAGGCTGAGCATGGAAGAATTGATGCTTTTGAACTGTGGTGTTGGAGAAGACTCTTGAGAGTCCCTTGGACTGCAAGGAGATCCAACCAGTCAATCCTAAAGGAAATCAGTCCTGAATAATTCCCTGAAAGGACTGACGCTGAAGCTGAAGCTCCAATACTTTGGCCAGCTGATGTGAAGAACTGACTCATTAGAAAAGACCCTGATACTGGGAAAGATTGAAGTCAGGAGAAGAAGAGGATGACAGAAGATGAGATGCTTGGATGGCATTACCAACTCAATGGACATGGGTTTGAGCAAGCTCTGGGAGTCGGTGAAGAACAGGGAAGCCTGGCATGCTGCAGTCCATGGGGTCTCAAAAAGTCAGACACGACTGAGCGAGTGAACAACAAATGTTTGTGCCAAGTACTCACTGAGGTCATCATGGAGACTAATGAATTTAAGTGGCAGGAAACTGTGATTAGAGTCCCCCATGGAGATCTTAATTCCGCTCACACGGTTCTAAGGCTTCCAACAAAGTGGTCACTGGCTGTCAAGGTGATGAAGCTCACATAGTTCATATTTAATGCTAAAATAGATGGAACACCACTATTTAACTAGGGCACACAGATGCATTGGATATACATAAAAATATTTTCCAAGTCACAGAATGAAGTTGACAATCTTCCAGACAAATTTTATTCCAAGAATGGGGGTGGAGGGAGAAAGCCATGATTTGTATTATAGTAAACATGGAGGAACTATGTTTAAAAAACAAAACTGTATTAAAAAATAAAACAAGAGACTTTAGAGAATTGATGGCAGCAAAATGACCTTGAAGAACGTGAGTTCCCTGCCTTCTTTACCATCAGGGGGCTTCTGATGGTAAAAAGGTGCACCTCAAAGGAGTCATGAAGTCTTCATTTCAACATTTATGCTTAATTGTTTGCACACAGTTCAGTAAGCAAAGTAAGCCACAAACAAGAAGAGACGTATTTAGGAAAACATTATGTCAAAAATAGAAAATGAAACATATGATTATTTTCCTATTAATACAGCAAAGAAATGCCATAGGTTACCCAAAGTATCAGTTCCTACAGAACTGGTACTAAAGTCTAGAAGTTACATACTGAGGATTTCATTTATACATGAGATCATTTTTACAGTTTGTCTATTATATGATCTTAATTACATTTTATTAGGGCTAATACGTAGGCTTCCCTGGTGGCTCAAACAGTAAAGAATCCATCTGCAGTGCAGGAGACCTGAGTTTGATCCCTGGGTCAGGAAGATCCCTTGGAGGAGGGTACGGCAACCCACTCCAATATTCTTGCCCAGAGAATCCCCATGGACAGAGGAGCCTGGCAGGCTGCAGTCCAGGGGGTCACAAAGAGTCAGACATGACTGAGCAACTAAGCACACACACAGGCCTAATACTATCTTTTTTCTTTCTTTTTTGAGTCTAGATTATATTATTTGAAAATAGTGACTTTCAACTATGTTAGGTGACAGAAGAAAACCCAGGAAAGAGTGAAAGTATATCAGAGGACTCAATTCTATCACAACTAAGCTATGGAGTTTGCATAGGTGTTAGTCTCTGAGTCGTGTCCAACTCTTTGTGACCCCATGGGCTGGGGCCTGCCAAGTTCCTCTGTCCATGGAATTCTCCAAGCAAGAATACTGGAGTGGGTCACTTCAGTTCAGTTCAGTCGCTCAGTTGTGTCTGACTCCTTGTGACCCCATGAACTGCAGCACGCCAGGCCTCCCTGTCCATCACCAACTCCCGGAGTTCACCCAAACCCATGTCCATTGAGTTGGTGATGCCATCCAACCATCTCATCCTCTATCGTCCCCTTCTCCTCCTGCCCTCAATCTTTCCCAGAACCAGGGTCTTTTCCAATGAGTCAGCTCTTCACATCAGGTGGCCAAAGTATTGGAGTTTCAGTCTCATCATCAGTTCTTCCAATGAACACCCAGGACTAATCTCCTTTAGGATGGACTTGTTGGATCTCCTTGCAGCCCAAGGGACTCTCAAGAGTCTTCTCCAACACCACAGTTCAAAAGCATCAATTCTTTGGTGCTCAGCTTTCTTCACAGTCCAACTCTCACATCCATACATGACCACTGGAAAAACCATAGCCTTGACTCTTAGATGGACCTTTGTGGACAAAGTAATGTCTCTGCTTTTTAATATGCTGTCTAAGTTGGTCATAACTTTCTTTTCAAGGAGTAAGCGTCTTTTAATTTCGTGGCTGCAGTCACCATCTGCAGTGATTTTGGAGCCCAGAAAAATAAAGTCAGCCACTGTTTTCACTGTTTCCCCATCTATTTGCCATGAAATGATGGGACCAGATGCCATGATCTTAGTTTTCTGAATGTTGAGCTTTAAGACAACATTTCACTCTCCTCTTTCACTTTCATCAAGAGGCTCTTTAGTTCTTCTTCACTTTCTGCCACACTTTCTGGTGTCATCAGCATATCTGAGGTTATTGATATTTCTCCTGGCAATCTTGATTCCAGCTTGTGCTTCCTCCAGCCCAGCGTTTCTCATGATGTACTCTGCATATAAGTTAAATAAGCAGGGTGACAATATATAGCCTTGATGTAGCTATAACAATATTATGAATGAGCTTTAGGCTTATTTCTGAACACGTTTAATATTTGATCAAAAATACTGAGCACTTTTGACTAAGCATTGTAATCAAAGAAATAAGCTAACATAGCAGAACTCCTTTAAGTTTCCATTATATGGGGGAAAAATTCCTTTGATATAATTAGAGAATTAATTAATCATACAAATATCTGGAGGCATTAATACGAAGACTGTTTTGAAGGAGAGGTCTAACACAGATATATCTGGTGCAAGTGTAAATTCGTACAGTCACTTTGGAAAACAGTTCAGCATCATATAGTCAAGCACATATTCTGCCCTAAAACTCATGAGCTGCACTCCTAAGCAAATACAGGAGAGAAACACAGGAGAGCACTGGGATACAGATAGAGGATGTGTGCAGGGATCCTGTTCATAACAGCAAAATGTTGGTGATGAATTTAATTCAGTCCATACAGTGGAATAGTGTACAGCAGTGTATACCACAAAAGTGTAGTGTACAGCTGTGAATACCCAAAAAGTGCAGCCAGATGCATAAACTTGGATGAATGTCACAAAAATAACACTGAAGGGGGGCAGGGGAAGCAAGCAGAAAAGAAAATGTCCAGTAGAATTCTACTTATTAAACAGGCTAGAAATATGTAAAACCAAACAACATGTTGTTGAGGGATAACTAGATGTATAGTCAAACTATAGAGAAAAACAAGGGGTGGTAACTGTAAACTTCAGGAAAGTGACTGCCTCTGGGTGTGGGATGGCAAGAGTTGCGATTGAGGACACGGAGGAGGTGTCAATGTTATTAATACTTTCAACTAAGCTGGGTGTTGGCTAGATAGTGATGGCTTTATTATTCTTGAAACATTAATTATATTCTTGCATGTAAAATATATTTTCCAATCTAAATTCACATATAGTGAATAAAGTGATGGCTTTATTATTCTTGAAACATTAATTATATTCTTGGACGTAAAATATATTTTCCAATCTAAATTCACATATATAGTTATCTGCGCATGCTCAGTCACTTCAGTCATGTCTGACTCTGCAACCCCATGGACTGTAGCCCACTAGTCTCCTCTGTCCATAAGATTTTTCTGGCAAGAATACTGGAATGGGTTGCCATGCCCTGCTCCAGGGGATCTTCCCAGCCCAAGGATCAAACCCACATGTCCTGCATCTCCTGCATTGCAGGAGGATTCTTTACCACAGAGCCTCTAGTGAAGCCCCTATATATAGTTGTTATATATATATTTATATATATACATATATATAACAATTAAGAGGCTTAAAGTGCAATAAAAGACTGAATAAGCATGAATCTCTAGCATACTAACAATCAAAAAAGATGATTGTTATTGAGAAAGTAATTGTAAAAGAAGCATTAGAGTATTTCTAGAAATCCTGGTTCTTGTGATGTTCTTTCAACCAAAGATAATAAGTTTAGGAAAGTTCCACTCTGTGTATCTTTCTTATAAGCTGAAAATATGAATAAATGTTTCTTTGGAATTATCTCTGTAACCATGTTTGAAGCTAATGTTGCAAGTAAAGTTATTTATATAGCCTCACCATTGGTCTGAATGCTTATCACTGCAGTTTTATTATAAAGTACGTCTAATAGACTTCTTTCCAAGCTAAGGAAAAAACCGTACTATAATAAGGTATGGTACATTTGTGGGTAAAAATACTCCTTTTAGAGAACATAACATAGTTAGTTTCTATTCCAAGTCTGTCAGTGTGCACTGGTAACCTCTGACAACTATACATGAACCTTTTAATTAGTATGTTATCTTTGGTGCAATTAATAACTTGTACTTCATGTTAGAGGCAAATTAACGTTTTCCCACCAAAGCCAAATTCTTCAGTGTAGTTCTAAAAATGTTTTGCCATTTAAATGAAATTTTAACATTCAGACCTCTTGCTCCCAAAACACATAAGCCATTTTCCCCAAAGCTAGACAGCTTTTCACTACCAGCATCCTTTCAAATATTTTACCTAAGACAGAGAATCTCATATTAAATTTAATTTCACACTTGCCAATCACACACACCCACTCATAATTCCTTGAGATAATGCGCTGGAGTCTAACATGTATGTGTATGTGTGTGTACGTGTACACACACAAGCACACCTAATACTTCTATATGTATAAACACATTAACTGTTGGGTATTGGTTAAAATAGATTTTAGCATATCATCTTATTATATATTAAACATAATACTGATATTAGCAATGCTACTAATATAATTAACTTTTAAATAGAAATTGGCAAGTCCAAACACTAAGCTGGTGCAAAAATAATGGCCAATCATGATATTTGTGAGATGAATCTAAAAGGACCCCATGTCCCACCCCCATCCCCAGAAACCAGAGCTATTTCCTGCTGATAATGGTTTGGAGGGAGCATCCAAGTACAAAATCAGCTATATTCTTCTAGTCCCTAGTAATTCGTCACCTCCCCTCATACATCAAAAAAATATCTGTTGCATTTCCAAGAAAAAGAGCAAAGACATAAAGCTTGGTCAAAATGATGCCACTTAAAAGATGAAACGCAAGTCTCATTTTCACGTATTTTTCCCTTGTCTCTTATGACAAGCATAGATAATCTCAAAATTATTTTGTCAATAAAGTGATTACAATAAAATGATGAATGAGATATTAAATATTATAGAAGAGAAAGGAATAAAATATAATACTTAGGAGGACAAGGGCCTTAAAAGTCCAAGAGTAGGTCTGTTGAGCAGAAATATATATATAAATTTATATTTAGAACAAAATAAAAATGGATTTAGTAATACTGGATTTAAACTGGAAATAGCTATTTGAACTCATGACTTTAACCTTTACAGATCTCACCCTAAAATGACCTAACAGAGGAATCACTTCTTTTCAGAGGCACTTGAATGGCCCAGCATCCAAATTTTCAACTCCAATACTATTCTCTACTAAAGAATCAGAGCTCCTTGGAGAATAGCTGATTCCACGTGTTGGGGACAGGAAAAGAAAATCAAGGTCAACTGGAAATTGTTTTGGTTCTCAGAAAATAAAAGTGCTTTCAGGAATGCCTGGAGAGATGCTGAGAGGACCAAGGAGAAAGCTTAAGAAGATTCCTGCAGGTCAAGCTGTGACGGTCTGAGCATCAACCTGAGAATATGCATCATAATTAATTAGAACAAGTACATCCTATAAAAAGCTCTGAGTTCAGGATGCTAAAATAGAAACATTAATGTGGAGTATACCCCAAAGAAAGGTATTTGTAATACAAAAGAGGAGTGAGTATGTGAAAAAAAAAAAAAACCTTAAAATTGATTTTTTTTTTTTTTCTGCACCATTCAGCATGTGGGATCTTAGTTCCCCAACCAGGGATCGAACCTGTGCCCCCTGAAGTCCTGCAGTGGAAGTGCAGAGTCCTAACACTGGTCTGCAGGAGAATTCCCTTAAAAACAATTTTAATAGGTGGTAAAAGGTCCGTCTAGTCAAGGTTATGGTTTTTCCTGTGGTCATGTATGGATGTGAGAGTTGGACTGTGAAGAAAGCTGAGCGTCGAAGAATTGATGCTTTTGAACTGTGGTGCTGGAGAAGACTCTTGAGAGTCCCTTGGACTGCAAGGAGATCCAACCGGTCCATTCTAAAGGAGATCCGCCCTGGGATTTCTTTGGAGGGAATGATGCCGAAGCTGAAACTCCAGTACTTTGGCCACCTCATGTGAAAAGTTGACTCATTGGAAAAGACTCTGATGCTGGGAGGGATTGGGGGCAGGAGGAGAAGGGGACAAGGAATGATGCTAAAGCTGAAACTCCAGTACTTTGGCCACCTCATGAGAAGAGTTGACTCATTGGAAAAGGCTCTGATGCTGGGAGGGATTGGGGGCAAGAGGAGAAGGGGATGACAGAGGATGAGATGGCTGGATGGCATCACTGACTCGATGGAGGTGAGTCTGAGTGAACTCCGGGAGTTGGTGATGGACAGGGAGGCCTGGCGTGCTGCGATTCATGGGGTCGCAAAGAGTCGGACACAACTGAGCGACTGAACTGAACTGAACTGAACTGAAAGTGCTCAGAGGTTTGGATATTCTGTTTCCCCTATTAGGCATGTGCTTCTTTATAAAGCACAGATCTGCATTTTTCATTATGTGTATTAATGAACCCTGAGTAATCCAAACAGTCCCAGAAAAGTAAGAACTATTTCAAGAAAACATGAAGAATCCCAGCAACCTCTGCGAGAGTGAGTCTTCAGGTCTCAAGGAGTTTGAGAACTATTAGCCCACATTCAAATGACTCAAAAACTGCTGCTGCTACTGCTGCTAAGTCGCTTCAGTCATGTCCGACTCTTCGCGACCCCACGGACTGCAGCCTACCAGGCACCTCCATCCATGGGGGTTTCCAGGCAAGAGTACTGGAGTGGGGTGCCATTGCCTTCTCCGACTCAAAAACTGAGTGTACTTGAAAAACAAACTCTTCAGTGCAAAACTGTGTTTGACTGTATAATTTCAAAGAACACTTAAAACCAAGCAAGATATTTATTGCCTAACTGGATAGATTCAGTTCTGAGGGAGGAAACAGAAGACAATGGAGAAGTTAACTTGGAATCAGAGAATTCAAGTCCAATTACACTTTGCTATTTCCCAGTGTTTAAAATGTTAAGACCCATCAGATCTCTCTCTGTAGTAAACATGAAGACCAAATGTGAGAGAATCTATGCAAAGTGACCATCTCTATAGCATCTGTTTGATTGTACAGATATTTGGTGGTTCATCTAAGACAGTCTGACCATGAAAAGAATGATATGTTTTTTATTACTATACCCCCAAAATCAGGACATATTCTGGAAAAGACACAGAAATATGGGTTCCAATTGATTTTCTTTCAACTGAACCAAGAGAATAAAAATTTGCCTCAGATATAGTTGCCAAAATGCCAGGGTGATTTTTTGAAGAAAAACTACAAACTGATGGATTGTGTTCAACTCCTTCAAAAATGATCCCAACCCTAAATACTCTATAACTCCGAACTTTACTCCAGGAATATTCCAGTCAATATGAGCTTCAGTTTCCTATTTACCAAAGCACAGCTACTGCTCAATACAGCCATTTATGAATCAAAAGCTATATTCATCAGCACACACCAAGTACTACACTATGTGCTTAAGATGTAGCTAGCAACAAAAGAGACCAAGGTCTCTGCCCCAGACAGGGGGTGGGGGGGACAGACAAAGAGAGATGACATTACATAAGAAATTCAGATGAAGAAAATAAGGCTATGTTACTAAAAAGGCCTTGTGGGAAGGATGTTTTTGAGAGGGGGAACAGGAAAGGCTTCTGGGAGGAGGTGACAGTTTGTGCTAAGGCATCAACAATGAGAAGAAGCCAGCTGGAAGAAGATCAAGAGCTGGAAGAAGATCCCTTGAGGAAAGTAGGAAAGCCCTGAGTAAGGAACATGCCTGGCATGAGGATGGAAGGAAGAAGAGAAAGAGTAAAGAAAGATGGTTTAAGCAAAAGGAACGCCAGGGAGGATTTCGACACAAGCTTGGACAGGGTGGAAGAGACTAAAAAAAAAAAAATGGTGCAAGCAAAGTAAGCAAAAAGAATAAATAGTACCCCTCATAACAGTCAATAGTAGATCAATTTTCTTTTTGCAATTCTAAAAACTATATATGCACATACCATATTAGGCACCATAGTAGTGGATCATGAGGAAAGACTGGCTATAATGCAAACAGTCTGCAACTAATTTGGGGGTCGGAGCTTAAGAAAAAAGAGGTGGAGACACCCACACAAAGACTCAATATTCACAGCCTTCCCCAAAGCACAGTAATAAGGATGTATACTGTACAAAGAGCCAACTGGCTCTCCATTTTCACTCCTGCCCTCTGAGAGTCATCACTACCAGCAGCACCATTTCCCAAACAACCAGAAATACAATGTTACCTGTGTTCCAGAAACATTTTGTGTTATGATACCTGGAGATGTATGATATATTCATCACAAAGATGATAGACAACCATTTCCTCTTTGTATATTCAATGTATAGAAATATTGAGGACCAGCCCCACACTTCACAAACATTCATATAATTAGGATCATTACAAGGGTAAAGGCATGAGTGAAAATTACAGAAGCCTAGATGAGGGAGAAATTGAAAACATACTGAAAACAATTTCTCTCATGGTAAAAATGGGATAAGAAATACCAAGATCCTAGCGGAGTACCTGGGATCCTAAAGTTCAGTTCAGTCGCTCAGTTGTGTCTGACTCTTTGCAACCTCATGAACTGCAGCATGCCAGGCCTCCCCGTCCATCACCAATTCCCAGAGATCACCCAAACCCATGTCCATTGAGTCAGTGATACCATCCAGCCATCTCATCCTCTGTTGTCCCCTTATCCTCCTGCCCCCAATCCTTCCCAGCATCAGAGTCTTTTCCAATGAGTCAACTCTTCACATGAGGTGGCCAAAGTACTGGAGTTTCAGCTTTAGCATCAGTCCTTCCAAAGAACACCCAGGACTGATCTCCTTTAGAATGGACTGGTTGGATCTCCTTGCAGTCCAAGGGACTCTCAGGGGTCTTCTCCAACACCACAGTTCAAAAACATCAATTCTTCGGCGTTCAATTTTCTTCACAGTCCAACTCTCACATCCATACATGACCACTGAAAAACCATAGCCTTAACTAGATGGACCTTTGTGGACAAAGTAATGTCTCTGCTTTTGAATATGCTGTCTAGGTTGGTCATAACTTTCCTTCCAAGGAGTAAGCGTCTTTTAATTTCATGGCTGCAATCACCATCTACAGTGATTTTGGAGCCCCCCAAAATAAAGTCTGACACTGTTTCCACTGTTTCCCCATCTATTTCCCATGAGTGATGGGACGGATGCCATGATCTTCGTTTTCTGAATGTTGAGTTTTAAGCCAACTTTTTCACTCTCCTCTTTCACTTGCATCAAGAGCCTTTCTAGTTCCTCTTCACTTTCTGCCATAAGGGTGGTGTCCTCTGCATATCTGAGGTTATTGATATTTCTGCCAGCAATCTTGATTCCAGCTTGTGCTTCTTCCAGCCCAGTGTTTCTCATGATGTACTCTGCATAGAAGTTAAATAAGCAGGGTGACAATATACAGCCTTAACATACTCCTTTTCCTATTTGGAACCAGTCTGTTGTTCCATGTCCAGTTCTAACTGTTGCTTCCTGACCTGCATATAGGTTTCTCAAGAGGCAGGTCAGGTGGCTGGTATTCCCATCTCTGGGGTCCTAAAAGGGCTCAGTAAATGTTGGTTTCTTCTCCAAAATAAAATAGACATGATTTTTCTGTGTTGCTTCTATTCTAATTCTAAAACTAAAGCTGTACTGAGTAAAAGCAGAGTGAGCTAGTATTTGGAATAGAAAAACCAATCTAAAATTGAAAAATCTAAAACATAGAATTTTACTATAAGGGGAAATTCACTACTTACGAAAATACAGAGGAGGGCAGGGAATTTACATATATTTTTCTACATGCTTTACATTCATTAAGACTTACAATGTCTTGAGGTATTACTATTCCCTTATTTATAAAGAAATGATGGTTCAGAGATCATTAAATACATATACAAAGGAACCAAGCTAATAAATGGTTAATTGTGGGAGTCAAACAGAGGGTTATTAAGTTCCAGATCTATGTTTTTCCACTATATCAGACTTCCTAAACATAATACAAGTTGCAGTTCAGTTCTGTTCAGTCCCTTAGCCGTGTCCAACTCTTTGTGACCCACGGGCTGCAGCATGCCAGGCTTGCCTGTCCATCACCAACAATGCCATCCAACCATCTCATCCTCTGTTGTCCCCTCTCCTCCTGATTTCAATCTTTTCCAGCATCAGGGTCTTTTCTAATGAGTTAGTCCTTCACATCAGGTCGCCAAAGTATTGGAGCTTCAGCTTCAGCATCAGGCCTTCCAATGAATATTCAGGGCTATTTCCTTTAGGATTGACTGGTTTGATCTCCTTGCAGTCCAAGGGACTCTCAAGACTCTTCTCCAACACCACAGTTCAAAAGCATCAATTCTTTGGCAAGTTTAGCAAATTCCAAATTATTAGAGGCTCAATAGATACCTTTTTAAAATTAGACATTGTATGTCTTCTGTTTCTGGGTATCATTTCAGTCATAATTCAAGAGCCAATGCTTACAAACTTAACTCCATATGATTGGTTTTTTTTTTTTTTTTTAAGATTTTATTTATTTATTTTTGGCTGTGATGGGTCCTCATTGCTGATCAGGCTTTTCTCTAGTTTCAGCGAGCACAGGCTACTCTCGAGTAATGGTGTGTGGGCTTCTCGCCACGGTAGCTTCTCTTGTTGTGGAGCATGGGCTCTAGAGCACACTGGCTGCCACAGTTGCAGCTCTGGGCTCTAGAGCCCTGGCTCAGTAGTTGTGGCACATGGGCCTAGCTGCTCCATGGCATGTGGGATCTTCCCAGATCAGGGATCAAACTCGTGTCTCCTGCATTGGCACATGAATTCTCTACCACTGAGCCACCAGGAAAGCCCCAAATAACTGGTTTTGAGCAAGAACCCAACTGATACTTAACCACTAAACTACTCAGAGCACCCTTCATTCATCTTTAGAACAGCCATTTAAAAATAAGGAAAACAGTAATTATTTTTTCAATATGGTTATAAAAGCTGAGATAAGAACAATACTTACAACTTCAATAGCTCTAGAAATAGAAAGCTAGTGAAAACTAGGCAGAGTGAATGTAACAGAAGAAGACCAGCAGGTTGAGAAATCTAACAGGAGGTATTTATACAGAAGATAGGAATTACCCTGGAGGAGGACCCAAGCCCCAGAAGATGAGAGAGAGCATATAACTTTATAAAAGAGCTAACTTTAGAAAAGGACCCAAGAGAAAACAAGTCTCATGAGGGCAGAGCTCTGATGTGTCTTGTTTTGCCACAAGATAGATACTCAATAGATAATTGCTGAATGAGTAAATGAAGCAAATGGATAACTTAAGGCGTAACTATGAAGAGTTTACCAAAAAAGGGGGGGGGAAAAAGGAATGTTTTAAGTGGGAAGAGGCTTGTCTGTGCCCCTGTCCTTGGTCCTGAACAGTTGTGGTTGGCTTGTTATGATAGTTTCCTAATTCTTGTTCACTGATGTCCAAATTCTACTCATTTTCCTTTGCTTGAATTTTCATCTTTATGAAATTTTAAAAAGAGTCTGATTTTTTGAGCTGCAGAACAAATCATTTCATGACTTCTGTTCTGAGTTGGCATAGCTGATTGCATGTACTTTCAACAGTTCTACCATTCTTGACACATAAATATTTTCCCTACTCCCCTTGGGAAGTTAATCATTATGTGTTTCTCATCCTCCTCTGATGTTATACTTTAGTTTAAAAATAACAGTCATTATCACTCAATTATTCAGTGATCAAGTGTAACACCAGGTGCAAACAAAAGTTCTGACAACACTAAAACATGCCCTTGTTACTGCTAAGGATTTAAGAGCCTGGCATTTATGAAGCTAGTGATCAGGTTACTCTAAATTTGAAGGAGATGAAACTGAAGGACAGAATAAGCTGGGTTTTTTTCTTCTTCTTTTTGCCCTTTAACTTCCTTCCCTGGTGGCTCTGATGTTAAAGAATCACCCTGCAATGCAGGAGATCCAGGTTTGATCCCTGGGTCAGGAAGTTAGCCTGAAGAAGGGAATGGCTACCCACTCCAGTATCCTTGCCTGGAGAATTCCATGGACAGAGGAGCCTGGTTAGCTATATATAGTTCATGGGGTTGCAAAGAGTTGGACACAACTGAGGGACTAATCGGAGAAGACAATGGCACCCCACTCCAGTACTCTTGCCTGGAAAATCCCATGGACGGAGGAGCCTGGTAGGCTGCACTCCATGGGGTCGCGAAGAGTGGGACATGACTGAGCAACTTCACTTTCACTTTTCACTTTCATGTATTGGAGAAGGAAATGGCAACCCACTCCAGTGTTCCTGCCTGGAGAATCCCAGGGACAGGGAAGCCTGATGGGCTGCCATCTCTGGGGTTGCACAGAGTCTGACATGATTGAAGCGACTTAGCAGCAGCAGCAGCAGCAGAGGGACTAACAAAATTTCACAGCAAATAACTTTCTGTCTTCATCACTGTTCACACTGGTATAATCAACATATAGAATGTTTATTTTAATGATCTTTACAATCAATCCTCTGAACATGATAGCTCTAAAATATCTACAGCACAACATTTGGGGTTTTTCTCTTTTCATGTGTGAATCTGTATACACAGTCCTATAAGTACACACCTACACACACACACACACACACAAATCAAACATGCACACATATAATTGCAAAAAAAAAAAAAAAAAAAAAAAAAAAACACCTCAAAGAATTATCTACTTCAGAACTGAAAAGACCTTTGAGCTGATACAGTTCAAAGCCATGGCATTGTAGATGACCTTGAATGTAAAATAACTTTCAAATTCCACACAGATTTCCAATATAGTCACAGATATAATGTCTGAGAAAACTGACCAAAGATGAACATGAATGCATTTAGATTTAAAAATCATCTCATTTAATATTTTTAAATCAAATTTCAAATTTCAGAGAGGAGGTCTATGTAGCCCTGCGGATCTAATATTATCAACAAAAAATATGATATTTTTCTCATGTAGAAACAGACACACAAGTAAAAAAAAAAATAAATAATTGCAGGAGAAAGGGACCTTCACCTGCAATTTAATTGCATCACTTGTGCACATTTAGAAAAATCTGTCTTGTTCATTAGCAATAATGAAGGAGAAAAGTTGGCAACAGAGTCAATTACATTATTTGCTAAGTAAAAAATAATTCAGAGCATTTAAAAATGTTTTTTACTATAATTGATATAAACTTTTTACTCAAATTTTCCTCTTCTTGATTATGACTCAGTATTACCAAAATGTAGCAAGCTAAAAAAACGAACATTCATGCTAACCATAGTGGTTTACTAATGCGGACATAGCTAAACATTTACCCATTTATTGATTTAACCTAGTTCTCTTAAACGTAAATACATATTATAAACATCTTGTAGAGAGATCAGTGACTGGGGGTAAGTTGTGCTAAAGTGCATGAAGAAACCTTTCTGAGGATGGAAATGCTCTATAATCATTGAAATGGTTGTTAACAATGGTACAAATTCAGTACAAATTCATCAAAATTCAAACAGTACACTTAAGACTGGAAAGTTGCATGTAAATTATATCTCAATAAATCTGACAAAATAAAACCCCAAACCCTAATGTACCATGAACCTAAAGAATCATTTCTATAGAGTACCTGCCATGTGCACACAAACATTAATTATGACCCAGCCTAATACTACAAAGAGGGACTTCCTTGGTAGTCCAGTGGTTAAGAATCCATCTTGCAATGCAAGGGACCCAGGTTAAATCCCTAGTTAGGGAACAAAGATCCCACGTGTGGAGAGGCAACTAAGCCCTCACATCACAACTACTGAGCCCGAGCTCTGAGATGGAAGATCCTGCTTCATACAACAAGGATCCTGCTTGCTGCAACTAAGACCCAGTGCAGCCAAATAAATAATTATTTTTAAAAAATACTACAATGAATGCATTAAGCAAACAGTGACTCTCTAATAAAACACAGAGAGAAAGATGTTTAACGAAATATTAAGTACAAAAATTAGGTTAGACACTATTAATACAGAGCAAAAAACAGCTTTCCTATCCCCCGCCCTAACTATCCCTTGTGCTGTGCTGTGTGTTGCATTCAGTAGCTTCAGTCGTGTCCAACCCTTTTGACCCCATGGACTGTAGCCTGCCAGGCTCCTCTGTCCATAGGATTCTCCAGACAAGAATGCTGGAGTGGGTTGCCATGCCTGCCTCCAGGGGACCTTCCCAACCCAGGGATTGAACCGACATTTCCTGGGGTTCCTGCATTGCAGGTGGATTCTTTACCACTGGGCTACCGGGGAAGCCCAGCACTCGGTCTAATTTAGGACAGAGTTGGGGAACTTCTGGGAGTGTCTTAACTCACTCCCCCTAGACATCACCACTCAAAGCTTCCCTTGGACATTTTAGTCTAGTCTCACTTGACACTCGTCATTATTCTGACCAGAAAAGATGAGTGGCCAACTCCACCTATGCCTCTGCCTCTATACTAGAAAGAATTAGATGGAGAAAGAAACTCAGATCCTGGGTGGAGGATGTAGTGGCAGGCCAGGATGGTTTGCTACAGGAAGATCTCTTTCTGCCTCACTGAGAGCTCCCTTCACCTTGATGATACCCTAATCAGCTCCCAAGAGTGTCTATAAACACAGAGGAGAAGAGAAAAGCACTAATAATGATGAATGTAACATAATTAAGCAATTTATGAAGGATAAAATATTGGAGCCATGGGAACTGATAGGTTACATGTATCTTACCTGCAAGTTAAGTAACTACTAACTGTCCTCTGCCATCATACCAAAGGAAAAAACCTAATAAACTGGGAATACCGCTAACTTTTCCATCAGATTAAACACACCAAGACCATTTTGAAAATATATAGGGAAGGAGGTGATACATGTACAATTATGGCTGATTTGTGCTGCTGTATGGCAGAAACCAACGCAACATTGTAAAACAATTTTCTCTCAATTAAAAAATAAATTTGAAATTTTTTTTAAAAAGAAAGAAAAGTTACTTAACAGAAAAAGAAAAGAAAATATATAAGGAAACACACAATTAAGAACAAAAATAATATTTAAAAAATATAGGCAAGAAAAGAATGAAAAAAGTTTCTATTGAGTCCATCTGTGCCCCTTCTCCCAAACCCCCAAGCAAGACACAGATTTCTGCTTCCAAAAAATGATTTCTTGCAAACCATATAATACATATGCTTTCAATTTTATTTAATAAAAAGTAAGGCAAAGTAAAAAACAGGTGCCTCTGCAGATGGAGTATGCGAAACACATGTAACACTTCTGATAATGCTGAATTCCACCCTCCCCTCCTTTGGAATTTAAAGCATCTCTAAAAACCTGCATGCCAAATATTACCAAATATTTAGAGTCTAAAGGGATGAGGTTCGTTATTCTGCCCAGTAACACATCTTCAAATAATATTTCAGTCTTGTTTTGAAGAACTGCAATTGATATCTTTTCCATATATATTTAACCTCCTACAGATTTATTTGATTCTCAATAATTACTATTCTCTGGTAAAAGGCATATGTTATTATAGTACACTACGCTCCCACAAGCTGTCCATTCAGTGTATTTTAATAAATCTCTGCCAGAGCTGTATAAATTTGATCCTGTTTAAATTTAATAAGGATCAGAATATATCAAAGCACAAATACCCATGGGAGAAATAGATATTTTGCATAGTTATTGAATGGCCTATTCAGGGATACACTATGTAAGACCCAGACCATCAACCTTGAATTAAAAAGAGAGATTAATGTGCTCAAAGCCAGCTACTTGTTAAATAACATATGAAATTAGTATTTAATAAAACATCTTCTCTATATTGCTGCTAATGGTATCAGTCTTAATACAGCTTTAATATCAATATTCCTGTACAGAATTTTAATATTTACAAGAATTGCCAGCTATGTATTTGCTATGTATTTCTCAAATATCTACATTTACCTTCATAAAATGCAATACTATGTGTGTGACACAGGGAGGAAAAGCACCTTACAGTAACTTAGAATCAGGGGCTTAATGTCCATCTGAAAAATATAAATAAAAAGAACAACTGCTTTTCTTGATCTATTTCTCACAGATTTCAAGCATGAGGAACAATGCACACTTTTCCAAACATTCTCTTCTATGGTAGGATGGGATGTTTCTGATTTGAATCATATTTCAATGATCATTAATATTCTGTGGTTAAGTAAATCACTTCAATTCTTTTTTCTACCAAAACTACACTTGAGTATAAACACCAAGGACAATAAGCAATGAGACTGACTTTAGTAACTGGAAGAAGTTACAGAAAGGCTAAATGTCAGTTATCAGGAAATCCTTCCTCGTGGTAAGGACAATTAAGAGATAACTATTGCCAAGATCAAAGAAAAAAGAGTATTACTCAAGGCACGCAAAACCAACATTTTCTCACACTAAATTTCCTGGGCAGATAGATGGGCTGAACTGTCTTGAGTTATCTATACTTTGGAGGCTACAAATTGTTTAAAACCCATGAAATCTATAGTAGCTCACACATGTTATTTTGAAATCTATACCTCCTTATTCCCAAATGCTTTCTTCTTTTTTAAACTAGAAATACAAGGACCAGTTCACTCATCACACAAAATGATAACATATACTGTCGGCTGGCCCACCAAGATCCATTAGCCAACCGTACCAGATTAGGTCTTTCTATGGGACAGGTGGTTGTTGGGCACCCTGAGGCAGGATGCCCCTCATCACTTCTGTCTCTTCTGTGAGCACCTGAGTCTTGCTTCTCTACTACTTCTGCCTCTTCTGTCTCTTTGCTGGACTGGTTTGGATGAAAGAAGTGAATCCTAGCTGAGCAAAATAAAGGGATATGATGGTTGGGCAATCAGCCATTTCGCACTGAGAAGATGCGTTTAAATACCAGACATCTCCTCTTACGTAGAAGTAGTAGTAAAACAGCCTACAAATACCATGCCTTATGGAAGCTGGATTATGGGCGCAGATATCCCATGTCAGATATACCCAACTTTATGAAGCAATGGTATATAAGATCTAAATAGAAAAAGTGAATCCATAGGAGTAATTTAAAAAATCCTGAGAACATATCTCTGCCTTGCAATGCAGGAGACACCAGTTTGATCCCTCATCTGGGATGCCTGCAGAACTAAGCCCATGTGCCCCGTCACAACTCTAGAGCCCACTCACTGCAACTAGAGAAAGCTCTCATGCAGCAACCAAGACCCAGCACAGTCAAAAATAACTAACTAACTAAATAAAATTATATTTAAAAAACTAACTCTTGGTTGACTATCTTCAGTTTGCCAATGAAAATATTGTCATTTATTATAACTTTCTGAAAAGCCTTTATTTCAAAAGATCAGGCTTAGCAGCAGGACAAGCATCTTATCTGATGCAAAATACAATTACAACAAATAGAGATGCAACCACTAGCAACTGTTCACAGCAAGCTAAAGCTGAGAAACTATTAAATCTTATGCTTGCTTTGCTCACCCTAATGTGTGCGTGTTAGGTTGCTTCAGTCCTGTCCAACTCTCTGTGACCCCATGGACTGTAGCCCGCCAGGCTCCTCTGTCCATGGGATTCTCCAGGCAAGAATACTGGAGTGCATTGCTGTGACCTTCTCCAGGGGATCAAAAACATGCACTTCAAATTACGGCTCTTCACCCTAGATCAGTGTCTGCCAAGTTTCAAATATTTGTATACCATCTCTATGAATTTTATTTAAAGCAGGTCCACATTCTTCTTTCTCCAAAATCTTGGGGACAGATGGGTTTTACAGCTGAGCGTTTTTAAAATTTAGAAAAGTAATACAATGTATATTCCATCTATGACATGATACCTCTAGTGGCCTGGGCAGCATCCCATAATCAAACACACAAGTATTTCTGCAGCAAAATGTCTGAATATTCACACAAAGGGGGATAAGTAGAAAATAAAAAGTCTTACCTAAGTTCAGTTCAGGTTTTGTTGCAAATGTATTATCATAAACTTTTTTTTTTTAATAAAGAAAACTTTGTTTTTCAGAGCTTTCAGAATTTGGGAATTGTGGCTAAGGCATTGTGAGCCTTTACTTCTCTTTAATTCAGCCATTTGAATAAGAAAAATTATACTTTTTTATTAACAAAAGGAAAATTTATATCATAAGTAGAAAACCAGTATTCTTTGCCATAAATACAACATAACCATCAAAAGTAATACAATAAAAGAAAAATGATCAATTTCATTCTAGCAAGCTACCAGCTACAGAAAGTTTGTGACCAAGTCCTATGTTTCCCCCCTTCCTCCTCTTTCTCTCTGCCTCTGTCTCCTTCCTTATTCCTTCCTTCTTTCCACCCTCTGCTTTTGCCTCTCTCTCTTTCAAGCTCTGTTAAAAAGGAGAGATTAGCAAGTATTAGGTCTTAATGATATAGTGTCACCAAACTGAGATTTTTCTCATTGCTGTAAAAAGACTGAAAAGGAAATGGAAAAGAAACCCTTTCTTCATCATTCCGTATGGTTTAATGACATATCCTCATAGCTGGGAATCAAATCACATCCCATCGATGGCTGAAGCTCACCACCACCTCCCTCCCTCCAGTCTTACACAAACTCATATCAGCTGTCTGCTCCCATCCCTGGCTGGCCCTACCTTCTCTGACAGCTGTTTGGAAACACACATAGAGAGAGGTCTTCAGTATGCAGCTGCAAAGAAACTTAAGTTGTGTAAGACCACAAGGGTCCAGGAAGCACTTCACTCTACATGAAACCCACATCATACTTGTTAAATGTGTTCTGCCTTTGTCTATGGCTGCCTTTGTGGAAGACGCTGTAATCACCAGAGTATGCATTTTGCAGAGATGGACTGAATGTACACAACTCCAGTGGATGGGAGTATATTTCTCTCTGATGGTCTCTGGTCCCTTCAGAGGCCTTGGGATGGTTCAGAGCAGTGATGCTCACTCAGACTGAGATCCTGAGGCTGCAGCAAGAGCATCACCTGGGAGCCTGTTAGACACGCAAATTCTTTGGCCCCACCACAGACCAAGTCAGAAACTCTGGATGTGAAATCCGGCAATTTCGGTTCGAACAGGCCCTCTAGGTGATTCTGATGCTCATTAAATTTTAAGAAGCATGCATGTAAGGAGCACAGGCTCTGAACCAGCCTGCTGAGTTTGAATCTCAGATCTATCCCCTCTGAGCCTATGACCATGACTAAATTATTTAATCTAGTCACGCCTCTGTTCCCTCATCTGTAAATGGGGACCTTAACAGGACTTACCTTATGAGTTAAGGATTAAATTTACCAATAGAGGTAACATGCTTAGACTAGTTTTTGGAAATATTCCACAAATATTTATACTCCAAGTTTCCACATGAAACCTTTACTTACAACTAACAATGGGATTTGTTTTCTCCAAACAACAAAGACATTGAATGACTGTTTTTGTTTAAGGATTAAAATTAAGGTTCAGAGGACTTATCTCCTAAAGAATTGGGAGCATAAGTCTACTGCAGCAGAGGTAGCTAAATGACAACCCACAGGCCATATGCAATCCCTGGATGGTTTCAAACTAGTTGGCAAGATTTAAAAATTGAAAAATAGCATGGGATCAAAATTTCTGGATCCCCTTGAAAACTCTGGAGTTTAGAAAATACTAAACAATGAGCTTAGCTAATTAGAGGACTTGCTGCTGCTGCTAAGTCGCTTCAGTTGTGTCTGACTCTGTGCGACCCCAGAGACGGCAGCCCACCAGGCTCCCCCATCCCTGGGATTCTCCAGACAAGAACACTGGAGTGGGTTGCCATTTCCTTCTCCAATGCATGAAAGTGAAAAGTGAAAGTGAAGTCGCTTAGTCGTGTTGGACTCTTAGCGACCCAATGGACTGCAGCCCACCAGGCTCCTCCGTCCATGGGATTTTCCAGGCAAGAGTACTGGAGTGGGCTGCCATTGCCTTCTCCGAATTAGAGGACTTAGCTCCTCTAACTCCCTGGAGCTATGGTTGGTCAGAGTAGAGTTGCAACCATGCCCTTAGATGGGGTCCATGTTCTGCTCTCTGCCTGCAGCCATATACACAGGCAAGTCAGCTGCAGTCACACGTTACCTTCCTGGTGCCTATGGTAGGTGGCTTTGTAAGCCCTTTTCTCCTTCAAACTCAAAGAGCTTTCAGCACGTTCTCTGTGCACAGCATGGCCAACCATCCCAATCTACCTGAGATAGAGAGGTTTCCTAGGACATGGCTCTTTCCTGCAAAGACTGGGACAGTCCCAGGAAACCCAAGATGAGTTGGGCACCCTACCCACGTAAATTGCTCCCAAAGCTATACCCCAGGAGTCTCTCCTGATATTCTGGTCCTCATGCCCAACTACCATGGGTAATGCTCCCCACCTTTACCTCAAAAAACAGTTTCTTTATTCATTTGTGCATTTTGCAAATACTTCTTGAATGTTTCCTCTAAAGCAGGCACAGGTCTGGGCAATGGGGATTAAGCAATGAAGAAGAGATAAAACTCTCTCTGCCCTTACAACATTATGTCCTAGCACGAGGGAGACAGGCAGTCAGTGAAATAAAGTGTCTATTGTAAGACCAAATGAGTAGAGGAAAATGGAGACGAGAAGAGGGAATAGAAAAACATCATGGAAAGGGAAGAGGGCTCATAAAAGGTCCTAATAGGTTGGTCATTAAAGGGTTCCCTGAGAAAAGGACATTTGGGAAAAAAGACTTTAGGAAGATGAGGAAGGGAAACATGAAAACATCTGCTGAAAGGGGTTTGGGGCCAGACTACAGGCAGTAAACTAAAGACAGGAGTGTGCCTGGAGTTTCTGAGGGCACAGGAGCAGAGTGCGCCTCACCTAAGAGATGAGATCAAGATCATGGCAGCCACCAAGCTGAGACCTTACCAGCCTTTACGTGGACTTTGGCTTTGCCTGAGTGAGTCAGAGGGTCACCGGAGAGCTCTGAGCAGGGGAATAAGAGGAGTAATAGGACCTAACTCAATTATGTTTCTAGAATAGTCATCAACATACAGTGGTTTTTTTCCTTCATATCTAAGCAAGTCAGTTCAAGCAAACTAGGTTCCTCTCCTATAATTTCAGCATCCTTCTCATTGAAGGTAAGAACCTTGTTTCACACCATGGGGTCCTTAGGCAACAAAGACTGAGAGAATCAAACAGTGAAAGAGAGACTTACCTCAGTTCCTCTACTGGGATTTATGTACTGGAGGCTAATATGCTTTTTTTGTTCAGGAATATTTGTGTTTATGAAGACATTCTGATGAATGATACTTTTTTTCCGTTCATGAAATTTTCAACATAAAAGAACCCTGAATTCCTATTTTGAAATCCATTGTGCCATTTTTACTCTGCCTGTATTTTAATATAGCATCAATATTTAACTACTCATTAAATGAAGTGTGACTTTTATAGTGAAAATGTCAGTCTTTGCAGTTCATTAAATTCATTTAAAGTATAGCTGCTTGATATATTTTTTTTTCCTGGAAGAATAAAAGGACTATGAATTGAAGGCATAAACTTGAAATTTAAGCATGTGTTTTCTTCAAAATTAACATTCAGGTTCTGTAACATTATTCATAAGACCCAGGGACTGTTTGCATCTTCCTGCATATTACTTAGTGACTATCGTCTTTATAGAGTACAGAGCTGTTTATCACAGCTGGATATGACCAGTGGAATGTCACTTTGGACATTAAGATGTCATAAGCTATTATGAATCTCTGGAATTCTGCATGTAGTATTAAAAAAACATTATCTTGAACTATGGCATCAGGAAAAAATATACCCTGGAAGATGTGAAATTTAATAACTCACTGAATCCAATAGGCCCTAAAAGGGGTCTACTTCAGTTTTTAAAGATAACTCTGATAAGACGTTTGATCATCTGAAAGAAAAGGATATATTAGAGGTGGAATTTGAGAAATGAATAAGTCAGTTTTTTTAGGTGTTTGTGATTCTTTCTTCCTAAAAATGACTACGATTTACATGATGGGCCAGAAAATGCAAATGATGTCAAATCACTATGGGGACGTGTACACCATGGGGACGAGGACAACGGCCCTTAATGAGATGTTGGAAGTCTTTGGCATTTCTGAACCAGACATAAAGGGAATGAACATCCCCAGGCCCTTCCTCTTCTCAAAGATGCTAAAAGGGACCCAAGTCTTATGAGAAGAATACGGCTATCCCACTCCCAGCACCCGGGAACCCATCAACCTCCCCTCCCCAGGCCACCCCCAGCCCCTCATGCCAGGTCTACGCAACCTCCAAAATAGAAGTATAAGCATGACCCTTGGAGCAAAGCACCTGAAAGATAAAGCCCAACCTCTGAAGTGTGCCTGGAGAGACCTTTCCAAACGCAGCCTCTGTCCTCCCCTCTGGGCTTCCACTGAGAACCCCCATTTGCTGCCTGGTCGTGGCTCTATGACTTTCCTCCTCTGCATACCTCCCCACCAAGTTCTGCTAAAGTAAAATCCCTCAATCAGTTTCCTTAGCTGGAATGATCATAAAAAGAAAAAAAATTCTGCTCTGTTCTATTCCAGTTTCAAAAGTCTAAGCAATGTAGTGTTAGTCACTCAGTCGTGTCTTTAACTTCGCGATCCCACCAACTGTAGCCCGCCAGTCTCCTCTGTCCATGGGAGTCTCAAGGCAAGAATACTGGAGTGGGTTGCCATTCCCCTCTCCACAAAAGTCTAAAAGGCATGCTCTTTAAGGGGAAAAAAAGGAGGCTTGGGGTTTGACTTTTTTTTTTAACCGGAGTGTAATTGCTTTACAGCGCTGTGTTAGTTTCTGATGTGCAACAAAGTGAACCCGCTCCGAGTATACATACGTTCCCTTCCTCTTGAGCCTCCCTCCCATCCCCCATCCCACCCCTCTTAGGTCATGAGTTTGGGGGTTGAGTTTTGGAAAGTAAACATGCAGGACTTGACTGCCACCCTGTGTGTTGAACTCACTGCAACTAATTGGCTACAGTAAATAAAATGAACTGAAGAACATTTTGGATGAATACAAAGGTTGATGATTAGAGGAAGAGGGCTACCCTATTTTAATAGGGCTACCTATTAAAATGTAATGATCCACGCGAAGAAATTTGTGGGGTTGTTTTCTTTTTTCCTTCTGCCCTTTTCCCTGAAGCCCTCCTACTGCAAAGGAAATGGAAAAAAAAAAATTATCTGGAGTCCAGAGCACTTCCCTAAATTACTTAGACACATAAGTAAAACACATACAAAATAAAATAATAAATCAAATTCTACTTCAGACATCTGGCCACTTGTTAAGAAGCGTGCAGCCTGCCATCAGCAACTTTACCAGCTACACCTAAAGGGAAAAACATCAATTTCAAATCAGGGGCTACTGTCAAGCATGTATAAATGTATTTCACTGCTTCTTTGCAATCAGAGATAGTGGAGGCCTGAACTACAAAGGCAATAGCTAAAGAGAGGGTCTCTTCTCACACCTCTGCTACTTTCTACCGCTGGGACGTCCATCTGAGTCCCAGTACACGTGTCTGCACGCCCGCGCACACACACACGCCCTTACAACGTTTCCCAATTTTTTAAAATATTTTCCCCACTCCCTCCCTTCCCTGTTATAAGTATTAATACTGCATTAATTTATAACACAAGCCTGCTAGGTAAACCCAAAAGGAAGAGTAAATGAGTTTAAACAAACAAACAAACAAACAAAAAAATATATATATATACACACACACATAATATATACATATATACATATCCCACTGAAAGACGCCCACAATTGAATTATTTCTCTCTTTAAATAGCAAAAACATTGGTCTGCCCATAAAGAACTAAATGTTCACTTGTTTTCCTTTAGATCTTCCAGAATTGGCTCTCCAGGAACTTCTCCCATATTGGCCAAAGTAGCTACATTTTATAAGCTACTGCTGCCTCTAAGGCATGCTCCAACATTTCCACTGGCTTAAGTATTCTCATACTTTTTTCAAGTTTGTAGTTGCCCAAGTTTAATTACCCCAGAACAATTCCGTCATCGACAACTAACTAAAAGAGTGTGGAATTCCCCACCCCCATCCATCTATTCATTGAGATTCTACCATGTCTGGAATGTCCAGGGAAAGATTCAATAATCAAGGGAGAAATGAGTTGCAGAAACTCAAAGAGCACAGAATAGCCAAGGCAGGAGATTACGAAGCCTGGAGATGAGGACTCACTGAATTAAACATTCTTAAGCAGACTTACATACATAATGAATTGGTCAATTCTGTCCAATGTTTCTGAAAGAGATTACCCCTCCAACAAGCCAAATGAGTGTTCAAGGATGGTGGCTCAGATGGATTCCTGAACAAAATAAGTGTTAATCACTTTATCTCCCCCAATCTTTCTTTGTGAAGAAGAGCAACTTTTCATTTCCATAAAGCCTTGAAATCTGTTGGCTGGTAGGGGATGGGGGAGCGGTTTAGAGGAGGGCTGGTTAGAGGATGTAGACAATGAAGTCCCTGAAAAGGGGGATTTCCTGACAATAAAACCCTGATCAGAGCCCAAGAGGGCACATTGTTGTCTGCAGCACTCCCCCCTTCCCTTTGGGAATTCCAAGCATGGTAGAGAGGGAAAGGTCATGGCGACGACTGCTCTGGGAAGGATCAGCCAGGTAGGCTTTGCAATTTATTGCTTGGAAAATGCTGGACCGCCACAGTACATGTTCTTAGAATTTGTTCTTTTGAACACATTGCTACAGGTTCCTTAAGACATCCTATCAATTGTTCAAGGAATGTGTAATCAGTCTATAGAATCTTTAAACAAGGGACATTGACTATTAACATAATACATTTCAACTAGTTGTAAACTGAGATTTTTCTGCACGCCAGACACAGAGATGTGTTCTGAGGACAGACAATCAAGACTGACAGACATGGAGGTCACCATGTAGAAAGTCAAAACTATTCCTTAAGCTTCTATGCACCATACGCAGGGGCCCCCAAACCTGACGGGTACTGGTCCATTGCCTGTTAGGACCTGGGCCTCATAGCAGGAGGTGAGCAGTGGGCGAGTGAGTGAAGCTTCATCTGTATTTACAGCCACTCCCCGTCACTCGAATCCCCCCAGTCTGCAGAAAAATTGTCTTCCAGAAAACCGATCCCTGGTGCCAAAAACACTGGGGACTGCTGCTATACAGAATAGTCACTGCAAAATATTTGAGGGATGAATGAAGAAAAGATTTCTGAGTTTGGGATTCATGTGACTCAAGCCTAAAAAGAATAATAACTGCTAGCAGATAAACTGGAAATGACCAAACACATGAAATAATCAACTTGAATGTGACCCCCAAATTAGAAGAAATGGGATGAGAAACAGAAATCCTTGATATCCAGATTGTATCTGTTATTTAATGTAATCATTGCATAGAACCAGTCATTGATGTTATTTTAACAATTCAAGTATCTAGAGACACAGGTGGACCCTAACTGAGCCAAGTCCCAAGTTCATGAACAATTATTCCGTCTAGTGAACACAGACCTTCTCTTCTCAATCTACTGTATCACATAGCTTTGCAAATTCAAAAGTTTTTTCTATTAGCCCAGAGAGATCCCCAAACAGAAAGAGAGAGGAAGAAAAAGAAAACAGTTGCCAGATGCCAAGACAGCTGTTGATTCTCTTACCTGGTCCAGGGACTTCCTTCCCCGGTGACTCCCCAAAACAGACACTGGCCTTCTTAGCTATTCTGAGGCACACACGGTAACGGAGCCTCCTTTTAGCTCCATTAGGCCCTAGAGAAAAACCTGCCCTATATTTAGATAAATGCCCTTTGTAGCGAAAGAGTAATTCATCCCAGTTAGCACTTTCTAAATGATAAGACCAGAAAGTCTTCCAAAATATTTCTCCACCTCAGCGGTTCCCAACCAGGGGCAATTCTACCCCCCAAAGAATATTTGGCCAAGTTGAGAGACATTTCCGAGAGACATTTCTCGATTTTACTGGAGGTGCTAGAGGCCAGGGTTGCTAGAGGCCAGGGTTGCTGCTAACACCCAATAATATACAAAAAAGCTCCAAAACAAAGAATTATCTGGCCCCAAACATCAACTGTGCTGAGGTTGAGAAACCCTGACCTAGTTATACATTAAGCAAAGAAAACAGGATCCATCTATCAATGTTTAAGGTGTAAAGTCCTCCAAACAGTTCTGTTCATATATTTGATATTCCGAGGCAAGATCCTTCTCCCACAGTCTATTCAGCAATCTCTCCACATCTGAAGAAATTCACCTGATCTCAGGTGAAAAATAATAGCCTAGAATAATGATGATAATTACTGTGCTATGCATGTGCATAGTGATGTCCAGCTCTTTGTGACCCCATGGACTGTAGCCTGCCAGTCTCCTCTGGAATTTTCCAGGCGAGAATACTGGCATGGGTTGCCATTTCTTCCTCCAGGGGATCTTCCTGACCCAGGAATTGAACCTGTGTCTCCTGCACTGGCAGGCAGATTCTTTGCCATTGTGCCACCTGGGAAGCCCCAATGATGATAATAGCTAACAATTATGAAGCCATTAGTATACAAAGAGCTACAGTCAATATTTACAACAACCCTATATTATAAATGCTGTCATTAATTTCTACAAAGTAAATTTATTTATGTGCTTCCCAGGTGGCTCGGTGATAAAGAATCTGCCCACCATTGCAGGAGACTGGGTTTGATCCCTGGGTTGGGAAGATCCCCCAGATAAGGAAATGGCAACCAGTATTCTTGCCTGGGAAATCCTATGGACAGAGGAGTCTGGCGGGCTGTAGTCCACAGGGTCGCAAAAGAATTGGACGTGGTTTAGCAACTGAACAACAAGAAGCTTATTTATTACACACAACAATCCCATGCAGCAGGTGGGTCTAGAAGCCTCTAAAATGGAAGTCCTATGAGCAGGATTTCTCCGTTTTGTTCACCAGTGTCTGTCTACACCCAACAAAGCAGAACTCCCATTTTAGAGATGAGGCTCACAAATGTGCTGGAGATCAAAGAGCCCATACATAGTGGAAAGTGGCTCCAACTGGGCCTCTGCCCCAACACTCTGCCAGCCTGCCAACTGCTCGATATTCAGTCATTAAAATCCATTAGACCTCTTGGGCCAACCTTAGATAAACAACTGAAGGAGGAATGAGTCAGGCTGCTTTCCAAAGTTACTAAAATAAAGTTTTCCACTTTTCAGGAAGCTGATTAAACAAAACAGTGGCCCCAAGACAATGGTAAAGTACATCTGCATTGCCATGAGTCACTTTAAAGCAATCTAAGAGGGTGGCTGGTTTTACAAGAGGTTAACTGCTCCTCTTAATTTGGGCAGAGCTCACGTGGCACCGGGCAGGCTTCCCAGAACCAAGACAGCAACACTTTCTCAAAGATCAAATGCCCTGGGTGTGAGTAGAAATGTTTTCCAACTATGAGGGAGCCAACTCATGGGCCCTGGAATGTATGTGTGGACCAGTCACCACTTGACAACTGGTCCAATGGACTCCCAACGCTGGCGTAATCTTAGCACAGTCTTCAGGTAAAATTAAAACCACATCTACTCAATTGCAGGTGGATTCTTTACCAGCTGAGCTACCAGGGAAGTCCAAGATAAATGCTAATGATGGCATAATGTGAACATATAGGAATTAGGGGAAATTTTTGACTGATCACAGAGCTCAAACACTGATTTGAATGCTCAGGGACTATCCCAATTTCTCTGTTCTCATCAATTCAATAGATTCCCTAACTCTGGGGAAAATATCCTAAAAGAGATGAACTCTAGCAAGAGTTTTAAGTTGAGAATTAGACTCGTCCTTATAAAAAGACCAAAAGGGGAAGGGATGTATTTGGTGATTTTTTTTTTTCAGTTGCACAATATTGACATAACCAGTAGACTTTAATTTCCTAAGTGGAAATTTCTCTTGTAGAAAGATATGCAAGGTATCCTTGACACTATATAAACACGCTCATTGTACTTAGGAGCATTTTAAGTATTTATTCATAACCTGTCTTTCTCCACAAAAGAGTTGGGCAACTTTTAAAAGTACAATTGATTCCAAGAGAGAGTTTATATTTCTAAGAATCAAGGCAAAAAAAATTAAGAAAATAATAAAGCCAAGATGACCGGAATGTACATTCTACTCTCCTGGATAGTTACTGAGTAAGTTTCATGTTGGACTCCAAGCTTCTTGGCAGCCAATGCAAAGAAATGAGAGTAACAAGATTAATAATACCTATTAGCTAAAGCTAAGTGATTTTTTCCCCCCAGCTTTTCCTGTACAGTAACCTAAGATTCTCTGGTAAGACATCATAAAAGAGGACACTGGGATATGTAATTGGATACAGCCTAAACAGAACTGAAAAGAGGATATTCATGAAACCATTATTCCTGCAAAGTGAAGCCCTAGGAGTGTGCAATCGATGTATGAGAAAGACCCAGTGAAGCAACTGTGGAGCGGGGTGCAAAACAGGGCATCATCCTGAGCAGGCAGCTCTCGGGCTGGCAGGAGCCTCACATTAAATCAGGTTATCTGGTTGAATGGCTGCACTGCATCTTCTTCAGGCCATTCACCATAAATATATTATCTCTTACAACCGTTTTTACTAAGGATTGAGCAGCAGACTTCAAGAGCATCATTTCTGATAGGAAACTAAAGGACAAGAATTCTGTGTCAACCATTAAGTATAGTGGCCAAATTTATCATCAGAAAAACATTTCCCCGAAAGTTGAGTTCTCACATGTGGGTTACATTTCACTGGGAAATTTTAGTAGTCAAGCAATAAGGTGTTGCTGCTGCTGCTGCTGCTGCTAAGTCGCTTCAGTCATGTCCGACTCTGTGCAACCCCACAGTTGGCAGCCCACCAGGCTCCCCCGTCCCTGGGATTCTCCAGGCAAGAACACTGGAGTGGGTTGCCATTTCCTTCTCCAATACATGAAAGTGAAAAGTGAAAGTGAAGTCACTCAGTCGTGTCCAACTCTAGCGACCCCATGGACTGCAGCCCACCAGGCTCCTCCATCCATGGGATTTTCCAGGCAAAAGTACTGGAGTGGCGTGCCATTGCCTTCTCCGAATAAGGTGTTGACTATAGTCCAAAAGTTATCAGTTAACTTAAGGTTGAATTGGCCTCTTTAAAAAAAAAATACCCTTTTCTTTTTCCTCCCCACATCTGGACATCGTTTTTTTGTCTCTCTAGATATGAGTCTTCTGGATCACTCTCAACCACTGTCTCTCTTGCCTTCTGTTGTCACTCTTCTTGCTTTCCGTATAAGTCTATCCGAATTCCTTTAAACTGACTTGGTTTTCCTTCACTTGGTTTCTGCCCTGAACTTCCACCAGTTTTACCCTAACAAACACACAGGTTCAAAAGTCGTGGGGAAGGCAGGTGAGTGCCAACTACAACCCCCCATCTTGTTTCTGCTCAAACATCAGTGTTTTCAAAGTGTCTAACAATGAGGTGACTTTTCAGATGATCACAATGGTATACATCACAACTAAAGTATTTCCTAGGAATCTAGAATGAAGACAAGCCATGAATAAGGGAATATGTAGTACAAAATTTTAGCCCACTGGCAGCTGGAAACCTGTCAAGCCAAAGTCAGAACTGGAGATAATATTTGAAAAATTATTAATGCAGACAGAACAAGACTATTATGCCACCAAGAACGTAAGTATGAACAACAGAGCTTTGAAGGCCAGGGAAAATAGCTAATTCAAATTAATATGTTCAAAACAACTGATAAATCTAAGTAATGCACAAAAATATTAAGACAGGCAATCCTACTTTGTGGTGCTAATCTATAGCCACTGTAATGACCCTTAATAAAATTCAATAATCTTTTCTAAGGAATTTTATTTTTCCTTAATGTAGTTAACTTTTGTACTAGATATGAAGGGTCTTCAATGTCAAGTTGAGGACAAAGCAATTTAGCCAGTAGACCAATACTCCCAATATCTATTATGCATAAATGGATTAATTTAATTGATATATAAATAAGTGTTTTAAAAATATTAACAGTTTTGCATTTATTGTATGGCTAATTTTTACATATTGCAAGCAATACAAGATTGCCTTATGCAATAGTGATATAAAATAAAAAGTGAGCCAATGTAAAAAACAATTTTTTTTAATTTTTTGATGTGAACTATTTTTAAAGTCTTTATCAAATTTGTTACAATATTGCTCTTATTGTTTATGTTTCTGTTTTTGGCCTCAAGGCATGTGGGATGTTAGTTTTCTGACCAGGGATCAAACCTGCACCCCCTGCACCGGAAGGTTAAGTCTTAACCACTAGACTGCTAGTGAAGTCCACAAAATATTTAATAAATAATATCGGTGGTATATAGATATGGCCAAAAAGAGGTGGCAAGGCTGAGAAAGCACTGGCATACACAAAGATGAGCCACTGGAAGTGCTTGTAGAAGGAGAATGATGCTTAGACTAATATCCTTTTGAGGATCAAATCAAAGTGGAGCGTAGACTCAGCTGCAGGTGGGAGAAATTTAGAGAATACCGAGTTGGTGAGGAGCCTGGGGTTATGACAGAGGCCTGGGCTAGGATGCTGGCAATGGAAAGAAAAAAGATAGATGCAAAAGAGTGCATGAAAAGAAAAATGAAGACACCATGAAAGGTTATTGCCCTAAGGGAATGAAAGGGGCCAAGTAATCATGATTAATTTTTTGTATCTGAAAATAGTGAGGGCTCTGAGAGAAATGGTGAAAATGTGAAGGGGAGCTTCGGGGGAAGAGGGATGCAGGTGGCCATATGGCTTATGTTGGATTTGAATAGATGGCAGACGGGGAAGTGGTAATATCTTCTAGAGAGCTGCCATGTAGGAGATGAGAAATGCATATGAAGCCAGAGATGAAGATTTGAGGCCTTGGGGGGTAGACTGCAAAAAAAAAAAAAAAGCCCCACATCTCCCTGTATCCACACGCCTTTGTCATGTGAATTTGCAATAGTTCCTTTCAAGAAATGGAATCTACTTCTCCCCTTGAAGCTGGCTTTGAGCAGTAGAATGTGCAAGAAGGAAAAGTTTCTGAGCCTGAACTCAAGGGTTCTTTGAACTTCTTAAAATGCTGCCGTCCAGACTCCTGTGTACAATTTGGCTTGCCAGAGGGGAGAGACTACATGCACTTGCAGGAGAAGTGAGGACCCCCAGCAGACAGTCAGCCAACCTCCAGAAGCAGAGCCTCCTAGCCGACCTGCCATCAATCACAAACACATAAGGGAACCCAGCTAAGTAAGAATAACTGTGCCATACTGTAGAGAAATTATCCTCCAATTAGAGTAAATAAATTTAAAAATGGAATAACTGTGCCTCTGGATCCAGCCTAACCTGCTGACTAGCAGAATCCCAAGGGAAACCTGTTTTTTTGTTTTAAGCCACAGGGTTTAATTTGTTACACAGCAATAGATATCTGATACAAACAATATCAGAGAGAGAACAGTGAAAGGCAGACAACAAGACCTACACATGAAGTGGGGGGGAAAAAATACAGGGGCAACACAGCAAGGAGACAAGTTTTGGGAGGATATTCCCATTGTCTGGGAAGAGGAGAGAAAGCAGACAGGACAAAAGAGCAGAAGTACCCAAATGCACCATATTTGGGAGCCAGAGACAAGGAAGGTCACAGGAGATAGAAGGGTAGGGGTAGAGACAGGAGATTTCAAGGAGCCATCAGAAAAGCATAGCCCCAGGGCTTAAAGTAGGATCTCGTCTAAAGTTGCCACTCCATGTTCTTGCAAGAATGAACGAAGTCTCCTTGGGCAAGGCAGAGCTCACAGGAGAAGAGGGAAAAGACGGTGTCAATAAATAAAAGGAAAAACAGAAGCAAACTGCAGTGTGTTGAGAAGGGCCTGGGAGTAGGGAAGACATGGAACTCTAGGTAGAGATTTCCTGTTTGAGCAATGGTGTAGACAGATGTTAAAAAACAGGGGGTTCACAGAGTCAGATTAAGTGTCAATGAAGATGGTCCTTTCTCGACTCACAGCTACCAGAGTGGCCGAGACCCAGCAGCAACAGGTTAGCAATGCCAACCCTCCGGCACCCCCCAGACCCACTGATCTGCATTTTATCCCAACCCCCAGCTGACCTGCATGCACATCTCAGTTTGAGAAGCACTGCTCTTCGAGGTCCACAGACAAGGAAGAAAGAATGTTTAATCACATCTTGAGAAAGTCTTTCTGTTTTGAACTCCCTTTCAAGACCCCAGATAAAATCAAAGGCAGCATCTCAGTTTGGTGCTAACACAGCTTCCACACCTCGCTAACACTTGCAAATCCTCCTTTTCAACAAGCAGACAGCAGAGCCTGAGGCCAGCAAGGTCTCCAGTGAGCTTTCCAGAATACTGTTTACTCCCCTGGTGTTTATCTTTAGGATTTTCCTCTAAGACTGGGAAGTGATAGGGTTTTCCACTGGTGATAGTCTTCATTTACCATTAATTTATGTAAGGGAGAAAAGTGAGTTGAACAGTGACATGTATTATAACGTGTGTGTGTTAGTTGCTCAGTCGTGTCTGACTCTGCAACCCCACAGATTGTAGCCCTCCAGACTTCTCTGTCCATGGAATTTTCTGGGCCAGAATACTGGAGTGGGTAGTCATTCCTTTCTCCAGGAGATCTTCCCCACCCAGGCATCAAACTCAGGTCTCCTACATTGCAGGCAGATTCTTTATCATCTGAGCCACCAGGCAAGCCCATGGATGGACTGAGGAGACAGCCAAAATTATGACAAGTGAGGTGGCCCTCAACAAACTGAAGGTGGAAAAATCGGAAGTGCATGTAGTGGAGGTCAGAGGACATCTAGGCACATTTGAAAGTAGACAGGGAACCAGACAGGAAAGACAGGAGTTGTCTGCAGAATCAAGAATATTTAACAGTCAGAAAAGAAGTGACATTGTTACAGGGGTGGGGGTGGGGTGCTGGGGATTTCCCCCAAGAGTAGAAACTGCTCTCCTCTGGGTCTGGATGAAAGAGACAAGTGGTTCCTACACAAGTGGGGATGACAGCAGAGCAATTCCCAGCAGATAATATCAACGTTCCTGTGAAGAGAAAGCTGAGAGTTCACTTCTAAGACTGAGGGGAAAGCTGGTCTGACTGTGACTTGAAAAGAGTGGGGAGCCCTTGGGCTCTCCATTTGGAAAATGTCCAAGAGAATAAACAGATGAACAAAAGGACTCAGGCACACTCAGACAGTTTTATTTTAGTAGGGAAAATGGCCACAGTTCTCAGTTACCCTAAAGTTGAGAAATAGGGTTGGGCAAAGGCTGACAAAGCCTACACAGCAAAAGGGGAGGGGGCTGAGGAGGCATGGTGGGGAGGAATGCCTTGGCTTTACAGTGGTCAAAGGTTAACTAAAGGGACCAGGGGCTTCAGGGGGTTAAGTGACGAGAAAGGGCAAAGAGAACCATAGGCTTCTGGGGAAGACGATTCGGTGGACATATGGATATGATGAGTTAGAAGTAAGCAGGGTTTGATCAAAGAGGAAGCATGCCCATTGAAAAACAATCTCATTTAAAAACGCAACTAAAGATTGACTTCTGCATAAAACTCTGTTACCAAGAGTTTGGACTTGAGAAATGATAGTGTAAAAATTCAAGAGGTATTTTGAAAAGAAAAGAAATTTGGACCTAAAATATAAGTAATCAATTAACGTCAGGACATTGAATTTGCAGCTCCCACAAAGATCAATCATTGCGTATTTTAAGCTGGCCCAAAATAAAACCCCAAAGCTGAAGAAAGGATTGAAAAGATAGCATGGTGTATCTCTTTCACTAAAAGAGGACCCTCTAAGGGGCAAATAAAAGCTAAAATAATGAATGAAGTGAAATACACCATCACAGTTTGTACTTGGAGATAACCGGAAAGGGTTCCTCAGGCCACACTCACAGGCACTCAAGCCTGCTTCCCCAGTACCTGAGTGTCTGCCTGGGCACACGGCCAGCCACAAACTTGCACTGATAGGTGTGGCCTTGTGTCTCGGCTCTGGCCAGTGAGGAATAAGCAAGTGTCCTGTGGCAGCCTCTGGAACCTCCCTTGACCGTATTTCCTTCCTGCTGGTTGGACCATGAAGATGACGGGCCCTCCACCTTGAACCATAAGTTCAAGGGGCATGTGAAAGTTGGAGGTAAGCTCGGGTCTCAGACGTTTAGGAAGCCCCCATAATAGCCCTGTACTACTTACCTCTAGTCTTCATCAGGGACAAGAGAAAATCTACCTCACTTAAGACAGTGCTTCTCAAGTGGTTTTTTGAGGTTTTGTGTTTTGCTTGTTTTGTTTTATATTTTGGCCACACCTCACTGCTTGTGGGGATTTTAGTTCCTTGACCAGGGGTCAAATCTAGGCCCCCAGCAGTGAGAGCAGAGACTGCTAACCATAGCTGCTGTTGTTCGGTTGCTCAGTCGGGTCTGAGGCTTCCCTGTCCTTCACCATCTCCCAGAGCTTGTTCAAACTCATGCCCATTGAATCACCAATGCCATCCTACCATCTCATCCTCTGACATCCTTTTCTCCTCCTGACTTCAATCTTTCCCAGCATTCTGGTCTTTTCTAATGAGTCGGCTCGTCACATCAGGTGGCCAAAGTATTGGAGCTTCAGCTTCAGCATCAGGCCTGTCAATGAATATTCAGGACTGATTTCTTTTAGGACTGACTGGTTTGATCTCCAAGGAACTCTCACGAGTCTTCTCCAACACCACCGTTCAAAAGCATCAGTTCTGCAGTGCTCAGCCTTCTTTATGGTCCAACTCTCACATCTGTACATGACTACTGGAAACACCATAGCTTTGACTATATGGACCTTTGTCAGCAAAGTAATGTCTCTGCTTTTTATATACTGTCTAGCTTTGTCATAACTTTTCTTCCAACGAGCAAGCATCTTTTAAGTACCGGGGGTGGGGGGGGGGGGTTGCCCTCAAGATTTTTTTTCCCTGTTACTTGCAAGCAAACCCTAACTCACAGGTTCTTCTTTACCTGCATCAAAGTTTCCCCTTCCTTGACCATTTCTGGAACACTTGGAAGATCCCCTGGAGAAGGAAATGGCAATCCACTCCAGCACTCTTGCATGGAAAATCCCATGGATGGAGGAGCTTGATAGGCTACAGTCCATGGGGTCGCAAAGAGTCGAACACGACTGAGTGACTTCACTTTACCAAACCAACCACTGGCCTCTGTCTAGAATATCTCCCCATGTACCCATATTGACACACTCACACACACACCCGTATTTCCTGAACACTCACTTATAAACACCTGCTCTCCCACCAAACGAGAGGTTTCTCAAAGGCAGACCACATCTAATAGGCCCTCATAAGAAGTGGATCCCTAATAAATGCATAATAGGTAACAACGAATAGGCACAGGCTATTTCTGGTTTCCACAAAGAACAAGAAACATGAACAACTCAAATCTTCAAAATTCTTCAAAAGCATCAAGCTTCACTCATTTAGCAGTTTAAATGGATTTTTTCCCTCTTTTTTTAATACTGCACATCTGCTTCCTTTCACTGTGACATCAGTGTTTTGCTGTCCCTCTGAGGTACCATTGCTCCCGACTCTTGGCTCATCTGGTTTCTGTGGGGGCTGCCAGGACGCGCCTCTGATTCTAAGATGGGTCTGTGACACTGGGCCTGGGCACGTGACCCAGTTCTGTCCAATGAGACTTGATGCACACCAGGTACTAAGACAAGTGGGGAAGAGAATTGTTCCCTCTTGGGAAGACTGTGCAGGTGTGACTTGCAGCTGTTACTGGACATCTTTCCACCATTGAGTATAACCTGACTGAGAAAGAAGCCAAACAGATGAAACAGAACTAATATAAAAGAGCCTTGACAGCATCCCTTTGGAACACCTGGATCCAGCTATGCCTGAAGCAAAACTTACAACCCTTTTTCTATTTTACTCAGTTTGAGGATTTTCCCTACTTGGATTCAAAAGAAGTTTTACCTATACAGCAGTTTTTATGACTTCTCCATTAGACACTGCTAGAATTTTTTGTGTAAGCCAAATAATAAGAGTTGGGTTTCTCCCTGAAGACAGGCATGCATGAGTGCTAAGTTGCTTCAGTCGTATCTGACTCTTTGCAACCCTATGGACAGTAGCCCACCAGGCTCCTCTGTCCGTGGGATTCTCCATGAAAGAACACTGGAGTGGGTTGCCATGCCCTCCTCCAGAGAATCTTCCTGACCCAGGGATCGAACCTATATCTTTTACATCTCTATCACTGGCAGGCGGATTCTTTACCACTAGCGCCAACTGGGAAGCCCGAAGACAAGCATAAAAGATTAGAAAACAGATCTACTAGTATTCTTTATGAGTACTCAATAGTTCTAAATTTAACTCATCCTTTTTCAAAAAAAAAAAAGTTCCAAGTCAAACATACATATTTAATACAAGTTTTCTGCAGGTCAGCATTTGGGACTTCTACTTCCTATATCTAGAAGATTTTTAAAAGAAAGTGGAAAACTTTTGTTATTCTATGGCACATCAAAATCCCTTGCTCATTACAAATTAGCTGTAGAAACTGCTGGAAAATCTCATAATACGGTATAGTTCTACTATACCAATTTAACATATGTTGAGAACTCACTTCCGTTATAATATTTAACATAATTCTTTTATATAAACAATTTATAGTCCGTGTAGCAAAGGCCACATTAAACTTGCAAGCGCTGGAATAGAAGGGCCCACCTTAAAATCTAGTTCCTCCCAAAGAATGAATCTACATCATTCAGATAGTATTTAGAGTGAAATCCAAACACTTCTTGATATCGGCCCATTTGTTTAACTTCAGGATTATGAAGACATGAAAAGTATTCTTTTATAAACAAAGTAAAATTAAATTAAGATTAAAGACAGAATGTTAGTCCTACAAGAAGGGCCATTTTCCAATGGCTCATGGGTTTTACACACGCATGGAACATATTTAAAAGAACATGGCCTCCCAAAGGAAGGGATTAAGATACAAACCTAGGAAACAAAGAACATAAAATGATCTACTACAGAGACAGAAAATAAAATCTGTCAGAAGCTCATGCAGACCTTGAATAAAAGCCTCTATTTCTTATATTTTAACAGTTTTTTAAAGAGTGCTGAATCCACCTGTAAAATATATTGAATTTATAAGCATGCTTAGCTGAAATCCTGCCTTTCCTCATTAACCACACTCAAAACAGATTCCCTAAGATACTAATGCCATCATTAACACGTCACAAAATCCAGTTTGAACTGGTACCTCTTACATCAAGAAAAACACATGAAATATTTTAATTCAAAAGTGGCTCACGTGGTTGTAACATAAAGTGTTACAAATTTTGCATCATTCCCAGTTGATGACCACTATTTAAGGATGCTTCTTTCCAAATGACTGTTAAGATAGAAAAAATATACCATCACACACTCACACACACACACTCCTTTTTTGTATCATAGTTGTAATGGTAGAGCAAGATTTCCAAATTTTCTGAGTTTCACATGTCATGTCCTAAAATACCACCTCCCTAACTGGGAAGCTGAATTAACAAATACCGCATCAGCCAACCCTCTTGATTAAGCGCATATCCTTGCACCCCTGTCTCCTTACATTTAGAGGAGTCAGTTCGGTTTGCAGTGCTTTATCACATAGAAGAAGACCTCAACTTTGGTCCTTCAGCCCCGATCTCTCTCTCTCTCTCTCTGAGTTCCAGGACACTGGCAGGTTCCAGGGCACCTACTTGATATCTCTGTGGGAATGTTCCAGCAAAGCATCCTCAATCAGCTTCATCTGTCCTTCAACACTAGCTCCTCCTTTGGCCTCTCTGCTTCTGTTTGAGGTCAACATTCACTCAGGTCCCAAGTTCAAACACTCTGCCTCCTTTTCTCCTTCCTGAGCTAGACATGCTCTGTTCCCTGCCTCTCTCCTTCACATCCATACCCACCTCTCCTTAGCTCAAATCCCTCCTCCCTGCCCCCACCCTCACAACCTCTTCTCAGGTCCCACACGAAAAAGTCGGAGCCATCTTCACACAGGGCAACCCCACCCACACCGCCAGTCCTCTCAAAATTGTTCAGATGTGCCCCACAGTAGACACAGGTGTCTTTCCGACAGCCTTCCTCCTTGCTAATGGAGCATAACATTCATTATGCTCATGTGACACGTGCCCAGCTCCAGGGGATGACATGGGATTGGTTGAAGTTGATCACAGCAATCTCTTTGCCAATGATGGGTCTAGGGTGGACATGTGATCCATTTCTGATCAATAAGTCAAAAGAGTTTAGTAGAACTGTTATCAAGAAAGCTATTCTTTTTAAAAAAAATTTTATTGGAGTTACAGTTGCTTACAATGCTGTATTAGTTTCTGCTGTACAGCAAAGTGAATCAGCCAGAGTACGTACACGTGTGCTCAGTTATGTCTGATTCTTTGCGACCCCATGGACTGTAGCCTACCCACCAGGTTCCTCTGTCCATGGAATTTTTCAGGCAAGAACACTGAAGTGGGTTGCCGTTTCCTCCTCCAGGGGATCTTCCCGACCCAGGAATCAAACCTGCAGCTCTTGCACCTACTGCATGGGCAGGCAGATTCTTAACCACTGAGCCACCTGGGAAGCCACGTGTATACATATATTCCCTCTTTTGTGAATTTCCTTCCCACTTAGGTCACCACAGAGCACTGAGTAGAGTTCCCTGTGCTATACAGGAGGTTCTCATTAGCTATCTATTTTACACATAGCAGTGTGTATATGTCAATCCCAATCTCCCACCCCATTTTCCCCGCTTTGTGTTCATAAGAGATGTATAGAAGGAGAAAGTGCTCCTTTGCTACCACTCCCACCACATCGCTATTCTGTTTCTCATTTTGCATGATATCATGTGAGCATGTGATGCCAAGAGCTACAGCAGCCACCCTGTGACCATGAGGAGACTGTTGAAACTCCCAAGGATGGCAGAATAAAAAGAAAAGCAAACAGGTTTCTTGAAGACATGACTGTACTGTGCTTAGTCACTCAGTCGTGTCCATCTCTTTGCGACCCCATGGACTGCAGCCCACCAGGCTTCTCTGTCCATGGGATTCTCCAGGTAAGAGTACTGCAGTGGGTTGTCATGCCCTTCTCCAGGGGCTCTTCCCAACCCAGGGATAGAACCCAGGTATCCCACACTGCAGGCGGATTCTTTACCATCTGAGCCACCAGGGAAGACATGACTGAACCATCCAAAACAGCCAGAGATGGCCCGCCTAAAGGCTTACAAATAAACCAGTGTCCTTATGGTTTATGCCACTGTTCACTGGGTATTCTATTCCCTGCAGCCCAAAGCATTCTAACCCATAAACGTACACAGAACAAACTCTTTCCCTTACCACTTAACACCCTCCATGCCATGCTACTCATGGCATGACATCATCACCTGGCAGCCCCACCCCAGACTGATGATGCAGAATGTCTAGGGGTAAAGTCCAACAGTCTGTGTTATAAAAAGCATTCTAGGTGATCACCGTACATGCTAAAGTTTGAGAAACACTGCTGTATAATGTGATCACAAATTACTCTTTTCCATTTAGTCTACTCTCCTACATACCATAAGGAACACTTCTCTAATGACAGTGACCTCATTTCACTGGGTCTGGGCATCATTTGATGCTCGCTTAATTTCATCTCTTTCTAATCAAAGTTTTCAAACTTGAAGCCTCCTGGGACCTCAGAGGTTTACAGAGGTCTAAGTATGAGGGAGAGAGAGAGGAGAGGACCATGGTGAACGGTGGAATGCATGGTTGTCTGAATCAGGGCAAGAAGAGATGATGCCACAAGAGGGTACAGGTCTAGTACTGCCAAATTTATGAGGAGGGAAAAGCTGGAAATCCAGATTTATATGCAAAGACTTTTAGAAGCATACAGCTCATTTCTTTTTAAAAAATACTGGTGCAAAGTAAACAAAACAAGTCCTCAAGTGGATTCAGCATTCCCCTGACAGTTTGTGATCTGGAATAGAAAGTTCTTGCAATATCCACACACACTTTGAATGCTGTGGCCACAGACAACCGTTGGCTTCACCTGAAATGACTGAAATTAATACTCTTTGGCCAACTATGTTAGGCTCCACTGAGCACAGTGTTCTCATCAACACGCCACTGTTTGGGACTGCAAAATGCGGGTGGCATGGGGAGGGTTATGGACATCTAGTTACTGTCAGCAGGATCACTTTATTCATTAGTCACCACAGCCTGGACGCCTAGAACTCCAAGCCTCTTGGGGGCCTGTAAAAATGTTCAAAGTATGAGAAAAAAATAATTGGCCACACAGCACACACACACATGTGCACACAGACACACACCACAAAATTAAAACAAATAGATGCTTAATTAAATGTCTACAAAATACAAACACAAGCCACCTCATCAATAGCAACTGAGAGATGGTATCACATCATATTATATTAAATGGAGGACATGGAGGGGAGCCCAGACCAATAGGACTGAGGCATTGCCAAGGTCCTCAGAAGACCCTGAGTGCCCACCTGGAACCAACCATCCTGCCTTAGGTCTTATCTTCTTTATAGCAATCACAAACTTCACACCCAGTTTTACTGCCCCTTGACACTACTCACTCCAGGATCCTCAGCCTAAAATAAAGTTTCCAACCATGGCTGCACATTAGAATCACCTGAGGAGCTTTTAAAGGCTGCTGCCGAGATCCCATTCCCAGAGATTCTTATTGACCTAGTCTAGGGTAAGGCTCGGAGAAGGCGATGGCACCCCACTCCAGTACTCTTGCCTGGAAAATCCCATGGACAGAGGAGCCTGGTGGGCTGCAGTCCATGGGGTCGCTAAGAGTCGGACACGACTAAGCGACCTCATTCTCACTTTTCACTTTCATGCATTGGAGAAGGAAATGGCAACCCACTCCAGTGTTCTTGCCTGGAGAATCCCAGGGACGGGGGAGCCTGATGGGCTGCTGTCTATGGGGTCGCACAGAGTCGGACACGACTGAGGCGACTTAGCAGCAGCAGAAGGGTAAGGCTAAGTTTCAGTATCTTCTATAAGCCTCCTCCTACATAACCATGACCGAAGGCAGGGCTAAGACCCCACTGTTCTAGAACCATTTCCAGAAACATTCTCTGAGATAGACATCTTTCCAGTTAGACCAGCTTGATTTTCTTTCTGCTGCTTTGGCTTGGAACACAGGAAGATTATGGCACCATCAGTGGACTAATTATCTAGAACAGGGGTTGCCAACCTTTCTCTATAAAGGGGCAAACAGCAAATGCTTCAGGCTTTGCAAGCCATGCAGTCTTTGTCACCATGACTCATCTCTGCCACTGCGGCATCAAAGCAGCCCACCTCCCAGATAAGATGTAAACAAATGAGTGGGGCTGTGTTTCAATAAAACTTTATTTATGGAACACAAAAGTCAATTTCATGTAGTTTTCACAGTCACAAAATATTGGGTTGGCCAAAAAGCTCACTTGGGACTTTCTGTACCAATTTACTTAAAACCCGAACTTTTGGCCAATCCAATATTATACTTCTTTCAAATTCTTTCAACCATTTAAAAATGCAAAGACCAAACTTAACTTGCAGACCATAGCAGAACAGTCAAGGGGCCAGATGTGACCTGCAGGATACAGTTTGCCAAATGCTGGTCTATAACAACTATTCCGTTGGTTTGGGAAAATAAAAGTAACAAATGATAGAATCCAAACGATTAGATTAGAACTACACTGAAAGTAGTTAAATTGTATCTCCCCCACTCACTCAAATGAACAATCCATGTAGGTGAGCACTGCAGTAGAACTGCCCACAGAGTTGAACATAAACTAGAAATGACATTAAAAAATGATATTTTGAACTCTCATCTGCCTATGAGTTTGTCAAGACAAAAGTTAAGCATGCTTGAGAGTACTACATAATGATTTCAATTGTTAATTTGCAATATTTAAAATTCAGGCTATTTCCCATTAAAAAAAAAAAAAAAACCCAGATTATCATTCTCTTGAAAAAAAAAAAAAAAGAAATGCAGAGCATGGAGATACTGGGTCAAATGTTGGCATGACAAAAATCTAATAATGCTGAGCAAGGCGCCCCCTTTCAATGGGGCATGTTCTCCACTTAACCACAACACCTGGCTTCATGAAGTTTAACCAGATGTCCCTATTGACATTTTCTGTTTATGACCCCTGCTTTAAGTTCCTTAGAAACATTTTATTTCCTTCACAATGTGGTTTCCACATCTTATTTAAATACCTGACATGAAAAATCTCTCAATCTGCTCTCAAAGTTCAATACTCCCATACTCTAGAACCTATAAATGAAACCATGAGTTCTTATGCTAGTACAAGATCTTAACTTAAAGAGAGTTTCAGTCATACGCCCCTGCCCTCTCAATGTGTTCTCAATTTAAACCATGGTGTCCACCGATATAGATCAATGACAAATCACCCTTCAGGTCCTCCTACTCTTCAAGCTAGGTAAGGTAGAAGCCCATGAGGTGGAGGAAAAGAGTTCACATCAGAGCGTCTTAATTAAGCAGAGTGATCAATAACACATATAGTAATTAGAAAAGAATGTTTGGGACTATAGAGTCACAACAGTTCGGACCATTCTACATAGGATAAGAAGTCAATAGCGGTATTTTGAAAGGGGGCAGGGAAGCCCTAAGAACATGCCGAAAAGTAACTAGAGTTGGGTCCAAGTTCATTATTAACCCACAGTGTGATTTTATCTTGCTTACACCCACGTTAAATACAACAGTTTATTTAGGGGGAACAGACTTCTGAACATGCTGATGGATATGTTGCATATTATCTTCTTACTGGTGAAGACAAATTGAACCCGGAGAAAGAAAAAATCCAGATATATAGACAATGGGTCATTAATTCACTTGAGTAAGATAAGGCCTTTTTCAAAAATATATATATATATCGGTGTTAGTTTAATTTGTTAGCTGCATCAGAAAAAGAAATGCTCAAACAATAGATTTTCCACTTGAAATTAAAATGGAAATTAGCCCTGAGGAAATAGAGATGACTTTAAGTTTATACTTATACATCTGTGGCTGGTTCATGAATTATTAACTGATTTTAATGATCCTGGCTATATTTTATTTGAAGTTATTCTCCTACTTGCAATGACTTTTGAACCCTCAAAACTCTTTCATCCATTCTCCATAGACAGAGTTACACACTTTCATGATCGCTGACATTTAAAAAGGATCCATATACTCACAGAATGTAAAGGTAATGCACATGATATAATTTATACAAAGGACTCTAGTCATTTGTTAAAGAGAGAAATGAATGAAACCCTATTATTCACGGTTTGTAAATAAATTTAAAGATAAGCGCTAACTTTGCACTTGTTAAGCCTGGAGCAGAGGGCTCTGTATTTCTTCTAAAGTTTCCCAGATGGTCGTTAAAACAAGAAAGGGCAGAAACAGACTTTCTTAGAAAGCCATCATTTCCCATCCAGAAAGATAATATATATGATTAAAAGTTAAAGTCTTTGGAGATTAATAATTACAGGTGTTTTCAAATAAAATAAATGCATGCCTTTGTCTGCTAGTTTTTACAGTTTCGATATAAATCTGTATTGAATAATGCCACTTCAGACATACAAGTTAGCCATGAAACGAAGTGCTATAAACCTTTAATTAGCACTTGCTGTTTTATACCCATGAAGTTAATACTTCCTCTTCTACTTCATTCTCTCCATAAAGAAAAATTACAGGGAATAGAGTTGGGTTGTTCACTTATGAAATGAAGAGTAGGAAAATATAGTATCGTGGCTCAGTTGAAAGATTTTTGTATTTTTATCTGCAAGGAATGAAATGCAAACATCCCTTAAAATAAGGGCAATCTGATTTGTACCAATATTAAGTGCTAACTTTCATAAGTTGGGTACACAGAGCACTTAAGACGACAGATTGCAGAATTACTATGAAACCCAGTTATTTCAGGCAAATAGCTGCTTTAAGAAAATATGACAGCAATCCAACTTGCGTCCCTACTCCTGAAGGTGAACAAGCATTTCAATAAATATTGTCTGTTTTTAAGCTTTCTAGACCCTCCCTGAAATAAATAATGTTCTGAATTTAAATTGACTCCAAATAGCCTTTCTCAAAAAATAAAAAGAGACACACACAAAACACCCACAATTTCCTCTGGTCCCTTGAAGTACCCTTGGGATCCTAGTGAACAGAGATTTGCCACGCATTGCAGTGACTGGATTAGTACAAAAGGTTTCTATTTTGGTGTCATTGGAGTGTTGCTGATCTTAAATCAGAGAAAGAAGTAGTTACATTAGGAAAGGTAATGGCTTCCAAAAATAAGAGCCTGCCCAGTTAGACAAGGCTCGCATACACAAGGCTAAGTTGTAAGGAGACAAATAATACCCCACTGGAACAATTAGGTGGATTCTCAGATACACTACATACTTAATTAGGCTGCCTGAGTCCCTAACTGAGCATACATGGGGGACTTTTTAAAGCATTTAATAACCTTAGTAAATCCAAAATCAGAGGACAGAAACTAAACGGTAACTCTGGCTACCTCGGTGGGCTTTTTGTTGCTTCTGTTTCAAAGCTCAGGAATTTGGAGAGCTTTAATGCCCCCGCCTCGCCCTCGCATCACCAAAGGGTTAAAACACACTGAATAGTGTCCCTTCCTTCTATACTTGCTGGGAGGCCCCTCAGTGCCAGGCGCAGAGCTGGACGATGATGACATAGGGGACAAGGGTGACGGAGAGAGACCTTGATGGTCTTTCACAAACTTCAGCACTGGAGTTGCGATCGGATGGGAGTATAAACAAATAGAAAAGAACAGAAGCCTCCATCAGCCACGGGGCACTGCAAACCGTTCCTCCCTCAAGATACAATTCCCCTTCTTCCTGCTATGTACTCATTAGTTTTGTATAGCATCTTTCTTTCTGCAGGCTCTTTATTTCCTCCTCTGTTATCCAAGCAATCATAAACAAACTGAGATTTGAAAGAAAAAGGGGGGTGGGGGTGGGGGAGGGAGGAGCAGGGGTGGGGAAGGAGAAAGAAAAACCACATTCAAAAGGCACAGCTCTTTCTCTGAATATCGCCCTCGGGGTGATGTTTCCTTCAAAGCTTGGCCTTGGGGGCTTCAGGAAGGATGGACTACGCGAGTCCGCGCTGCCCTGGCCCAAGGACTCCGGCTCCCGCACGGACTCGCCGCTCCGCGCGGCGCCAGCTGCCCTTCCGAGAGATCCACCTTCCGCCACCTGAAATGCTCGGTCCTCAAAGTTGGCGCAGGGGGAGGTGAAGGAGGTGGGGTGATCCAGGGCGTGGTGTGGAGGTCTCCAACCCTGATCTCCCCGAAATGCCAAATTTACCCCTCCCCAGAAAATGAAAGATGAGAAGCCACTCGCGCTAACCCGGGAAGAGCGGGCCCCTCCGTTGCGTGGTCCAAAGTGCCCCAGCGAGAGGGCAGCAAAGGCCACCTGCGGGGGTCCCACCACTTCCCGGCCCCCTTTTCCCCCCATCCAGGGCACACTCAAAAGTTAGTTCCTTTCCTTCGCTAAGCGGCCCCGAGTCCAGCTCTCTGGGGCGTGGGGGAGGTGAGATGGACTGGGAGGGGGGTGGCGAGATCATCAGACCACGAGATCGAGGACTCCTGCGTTGCCCCCCTCTACCCCAAACTCAGGGAGCCTGCGATCGGGTTTACTAATAACAACAAAGCGAGTCCCCCCCCCCCCCCCCTTGCAGTTCTTGGGCTGCTCCTTGCTTCTTTGGGGGCAGCCAAAGAGAGTCGGCGGAGTGGGGGGTGGGGGAGTGAGATAGTGGGAGGAGAGGCGGAGGGGAGAGGGGAGCGCAGGCTGAGGGACAAAAAGGGGGGTGGGAAGGGGGCAGAAAGAGTAGAGCGAGAGAGTTGGACAGAGACTAAGGCGCAAAGGGAAAGGAGTGGAGTGGGGAGAGAAAAGTGCAGCAGGCAGAGCTGGGCGCGCCCGGGATGGAGAGATGGCCCCCGCCCCGCCGCCCCCCGGCCCCAGCCTGGCCCGGTCACCTTGCTGTAGCCGTAGTACCCCAGGCACTGCGCGAAGTCCAGGCCGGCGGGGTCCCCGGCCGCCGCGGGGTAGAACCTCACATCCATGCCTGAGCCGGGCCCGGGGCCGCGGGGCCGGTACTAGGGCTCGCCGGGGCCGGTGCCCGCCTCCTCGAAGCCGCTAGATCCACCGTCGGGGGGCGCCGGGCCGGGGTTGTCCCGGGGGCGGCGCGCGGGACGCGGGGCCGGAGGAGCGCAGCGACCTGGAGCCGAAGGAGCCCGGGAGCCGCGGCCGCCGCACACAAAGGCGCGGCCACGCGAACCGCGGGAGAGCGGGAGGCGGCCCGGGGGACGCGCCCCGCCGGGGCACCGAGGCAGCGCTGCGCGCGGGCCGGGGGCCCGGGGCGCGGGGCGCGGCGCGGGGGCCCGGGACGGCGCGGCGAGTTCAGGTGCGCGGGGCGAGGCTGGGACGGCGGCGGCGGTGGCTGGCCGCGCTCCTCCTCCTCCTCCCCGGGCGGACTGAGGAGAGGAGCCGCGGAGACAAGGGGCCCGGCCCCTCCCCTCCTTCTCCCCCTCCTGCGTCCCTCCGCCGCCGGTCCCCTCCCCGCGCTGCCGCCGCTCCGCCCCTCCCACCGCGGGCAGCTGGCGCGCCGCCCGCCCCGCCGGTGCGCTCTCGGCCCGGACCGCCTCCGGGCGCGCGGACCCCGCCCCGCCGGCCCCTGCCCCGCGCGGCCCCTCGCCGCTCACCCTGCGCCTCGCGCAGCCCTCACCCGCCCCGTCGCCCGCCCGGCGGCCTCCCCCTCTCCGGGGCCCCTCTTCTTCCCACCGCGCCCCCCTTCCCTCTCCGGTCCTCTTTGTCCCCGCTGCCTCGGAGCGCTCCTCGCTCCCCTCCTTCCCTCGGCCGCTTCGGCCAGCCCGGTGCCCGGTGTGGCCCTCTAGCCCCCTTTCCCACCACCGCTGCCCTGGGTCCCCCGGCTGCAGTCATCAGCATCCACGCGCCGTCCACTCCCTTCCCACCACCGCTCTTTTCCTCGGTTTCCACTCCTCGCCCCCATTCCTTTCTCATGGGTCCCCCGGTCCCTCTACCGCACTCTGCCTTCCCCTGCGAGTGTCCCCTTCCTCTCGGAGGTACCTAACCCAGCAGGTCACCTGCACGATTACCTCTCGAGAGCCGGGAGCCAGGGTACACCTGTGGGGAGGGGGTGGGGGCCTGACCTTTCACAGGTAGGCAGACCTGAAGCTCCTGAGTTCAGGCTCGTGTCGCTTCTCTTCGTGTTTTCTTTGCTCTTGTTTGTATTCGAAAGGCATTTGAGTAACTGGATCTAGGCGGATCACTCACTGCTCTCGGAGAGAAAATGTCCCTATTTTCCTAAAAGGTTCTGGGTGATTAACTTCCTCACACTGCACTCTCCCAGCCCCTCTTCCTTTCTTTCTCTTTCTTTAAGCTGCATCTTACCCCCCACTCCCACGTCCCTACTCTCCACTTTGCTTCGGGTTCATTTGAGAGTTTGGCCCTCAGCCTTGAAGGAAGGGAAGGGATTTTATAGCAGACGAGAACGTTAGGGAGAGGCTGTGAGATTTGCCCCCCTCCCCAATTTGGTTATCTAGAAACTAACCGGAAGGGAGAAATTTACAAATATTTCAGCTGACACTCACTCACACTTTCATCCCTATTCACACTTTGCTGGCCCACAGCCCGAAGTTTTTCGGACAAGCATCACAGGACTTTCTCTCCGTTTCGTCTATTCTCCCTGGCTTGGTGACACCTTGTGTCTGTACCTTTGCCCAATGTTATCTTTCTGGAACCAAGCAGAAAAAAATAAACTTTAATTAGGCAAAAGTTTGTGTATTTGCCCTTCTCTTAGCAGAGTCAGGTGTTTGGAGACTGCGTGAGAGAGCGGTGTGTATTCAGGAAAGGAACAACTGCTTACATTGTCGCAGGGTTGACTCCAATCCCCCCTCCTGAAAAAGCTTTGGTCTCCTCTCCCGAGTCTCCATTTAACGTTGACAACCCAGCGGCGCTCCCTAATGGCCCAGCGGGTTGCACAAATTGGCAGTGAGCTGAGATATTATCAGGACAACACCCCATCGAGCAGGTTCTTGAAACGCAGAAGTGGAGGCCTTTTCTCCGGGCCACTGGGCGCCTGTGCCCTTTTCCACCAATCAGAGCCCGGGGTTGCAGTGGCCACCTGTTGTCTCGCAAGAGTACATCTTTTAAGTTTCACTATTAGTATTTAACAATGGCGGAGAGTGCAGCATCTGGCCACAGGAGAGGAGCAGCCTGCTGAGCTGAGGTACCAAAAAAGAAATCTTTTTTTTTTTTTTTTTCCTTCCAGATAGTTGTTAAAGGAGCCCCCAAAGGCTGGGAAGGGGAGTTTTTCTTCGCGCACTCACAGTCCTCACCTTCTGGTCGTTCTGTCACGCATCCGAAGCAATCTGAGCTTGATTACAGAGGATGAAGCAAAGTATAATCAAAGTTACAGAGAGACAAAACCTGAAGCTGTAATCAGACTTCGAGGATCAGGAATACAAATATTCGCACTGGAAACCCCACTAGCTGCGAGATTTGGAATTGCATGTGAGCGCATGCGTGGCATTGAGCATTGCGCTGTATAGACTAGAAACTGACAGGACAACCTTCTCCCAAGAGGCTCCCAAGAGGCAGGAATGTCAGGCGCTAGGGGTACCACCTCCTGGCCATTGTTGTGAGAAAGGCTTGCTCTTAATATCCCCTTCCCCGTTACAATGCAGATGTTTTGGGGGAAGGAAACAATATTGTCAGTCGATATTTTAAGATGATGATGATTTAGGAAGTAATGTAAGCGAAAGTTCTGAGTGTAGATCTTGATTAAGGAGAGGAAAAAAGAAACTGTCTGATGAATCTGAAGATACATATGTTGAGATACTTTGAATAAAAAAAATCCCTAGACCAGAAATAGTCATCTGGGAAGGGCTGTATGCCAACCCCTCCCTGACTTTGGCCACTGTCCATAGCCTGTGCATTCAGCAGCTACTTTCGCGTGACTTCCCCTGTGCTGGACACTGTTTTGGGCACTTGGGAATGAGGAGGAGGAGCCCAAAATGATACATGTGAAAGCCCTCAAAGAAGTGGACCCGTCACACTCCTGCACATGTTACATACACACACGCATTCGCGTCTAGTTACCTGGAGATACCGTCATGACATACCTGCTGCTGCTGTGGGGAGAAGCCATCTGATATGCAAATTTGCATCCATAGTATTTTATCCACAGTAAAAGAAAGTTCCAGGGAGGGGGCAAAACCACTGCTCAAGAGCCCAGGCAGGATCACTGCTGTTTCCCAAGAACCTTGGACCACCCTTGGTACTTAGGTGGTTTGCAATAAGTAAATATTCATTTAAGAAAGGAAAGTGAGAAGAAAGAGGGAAAGGAGGAGTTGGGGGAGAAAGGGAAAAAGAGGGAGGGAAGAGAGACAGATGTATTCATAGTGGAATATCCTTCCCAGGGAACCCAGTTGAGATAAGATTTGGAAAGAGTAAACCCGCAGTTCTGATTTGGAGAAGAACAAACTGCCTGAGGGTGGGGGAAGGGGGTCTTGTGTACCCTGCAGTTTTCGAGCCTTTGTCCACATTAAGACTAGAATTATATGTTGTTTCATTTAGCGCTGTTCTGATGATTCATTGTATTCAGAATGCCGCCCCAGTTTTAAGGGTTCCAGTGGATCTGAAGCCCATTGGTTAAAAACTTTAGAATGATGCTTTTAAAAATGTAATGCAATTGTAACTGTCATGCTATTTGTCATCGTAAGGGTGTCACCTTTTTCAGGCTGTCAGCGTTTTATGCCACAGACAAAGGCTTTCTTTGTATTACATTAGCCTTGAATTGGAAGAAACTTTTCCAAGAGCATATCTTAAACATGCTTTGAATTTATGCTGCATGGTGCTAACAGTCACTGATTTAGAAGTAGGCAGCACAAGAATCAGTTATGAAGCCAAAATACAACTTTGGGGCATAAGAAAATTCCTGTAGTGTTTTTAATATGATTTGAGTCCAAAATACCAGTCTTATTAGCTTGATGTTTGTAATTGGATAGTTGGTGTCATCCAAGACATCTTTTAAAAATGGGGGTAAAATACACAAACTTTACAAAACACCATTTTTGTATCCTGACAGAACTCAAAAACTTTATTTCTCTGCTTTATCTGGCTCCAAATAAAGCAAGAGTCCCCATGAGGATGCATTAAGCCTGCTGAATTTTGTAACCAAATATCTTAATGAGACCCCCCTCCCCACTTTTAGGGACCTATGCATGGTAATTTAACCTGTATACTGCTTCCTCACATGAGGATTGTACTAAACATTATATACAGTTAATTTTCTTGAGTTTGGGGCATAAAAAGTTCTATCCAAACATTATGGTCCTTGTTTGCAATATGTAATGTAGCCAAATTAACAGTGGCTCCAAATGGAAATTAACAAGGCCAGAGCTACTGAAGTTTCTTTTCTATTCCCATAGTAACAGCTAACATATTATATTGGTAAAACGTCTTATACTTGGCTTTATATCTGAATTTGGCTTCACGTCATAAAGCATACATTTCTATCTAGCATGGACTCTTAGTGTCTGTATAACTCATCTCCATGAAATTTAAGAGAGTTTCCTGTCAAGAATCAACACTTCTCTTTCATAGTCTAAATCACATGCAGATAAAATCAAGTCAAGACCAACCAAGGTTCTCACAACAGTGAATGTACCCATGGTATGGAGGAAGCATTCTGACCTCGGGGCCCTCATTACACATCTCTAGCTCAGGCTCAAAAACTCACCACCAGGAAAGAGTTTCACCTAGGAATTACAGTGTGAAAAAAAATCCCCAAGCACTGTCATGGTTTCAGTTTTCAGTAAATCCAAACTTTTCTGGTCTGGAAATGTGAATTATTTTTATAGTTTTACTTCGGTCAAGATGTACAAACACACGAGACGGTGGGGAAAAAATAATAAATGTATATTGTTATGCACATGAGGTTGTTTCTCATATTACTGCAACCAATTTTGGCCACATGGGTCTCTGTGCTACCAGGCACAAGAAGACCTCTAGAAAAGGAATCATTTTCCCAGCTAAGTTTGACTTTTACTAAGAATAGATATACCTATAGGTTCCAACAGATATATAGTAATTATGAAACAGTAACCCCAAAACCTTAGTAGCAAAAAAAAAAAGTACTGAGCTGAGAATTCATTCCCAGAAATATGAAATATAGCCAGTATTTGCTTGTGACCTAAGTAGCTCTTCAATAAAGCTGTTTTAAAAACCAATACACTCCATACAACCAGGAGGTGTGCAATTTTCAACGTGTTTACACCCTGTTTTAAAAAATATATATCCTGTATTCACAGAAATCCTAAACTGTTGCCTTGCCTGTTTTCTGAAATATATTCTATTTCTTTTAAAGTGAAAGAATGACCTCTTTTGCAGGAACAATTTTCAGAGACAGCGTGTTTATCAAATGGTTTCTCTGCTTTCATAAAAACAATTTATTTTCACTGAACTCTTCAAGATAAGCATCAAAGCCAGGAAGAATGTACAATGAAGTTTATAATTACACTCCAGAAACAAATACTGGGTAGTTTTTATTTTGCTCAAGTGAAAAAGGTTTTTTCCCCACTCCCCACCCCCCAAAGAGACAAAGGTAGTGATGGGGGAGGAGGTTTTTACAGGACTGGAAATCAGGAAGCTCAGAGGGTTTCCAGCAAGAGGGGCCCTGCAGGGTCGCCCACAAAGCCTACTGACTGAACAATGAAAGCTGAGGACCCAGGACTCTCTTAGCCATGGGTGGCAGTCAGTCCGTTTTTTATTCTTCACCAAAGGACAGCTATAGGGCCATTAAGGCAAAAAAAATCATTACACAGATATTAAGTCCTTCCACAACAGATCTATATACCAATGCACATAAATTCCTCCCATAGTTGGAGCTTCTGATGATATCCTTTCTTCGATGAGCACCCAAGTCTCTAGGTTGAATTTATAGGGCATGTTATTTTTAATAACCATAGAACAATAAAATTGTAAAAAAAAAAAAAAAAAAAAGAACTGAGTCCAGTAGAGATTTTGTTTCTTAAGATTTAGGAAACAATTACATTTTGATCCCCGAACAGCCAAGGAAATAGCAGCAAAATAATCTCCCCTAATTTACATAGATCCATGTGTGCCGCACGAGTGTTTGCTTTTCGAGTAATAGTGCAGGTGCGTATCCCGCAGTAACGAAATCTCTAACTCATCAAACCTTTTTCGCCAGAGTGGGACATGCCCTCTTTTCCTGGAACAGTTTCAAGCTTTCTCCCCCAGCATTCCAGCCACCTGTTTATGGAGTTCATCCTCCGGAGTAGATGCATGCAGTTAGAAACAAGAAAATGAAAATACATGATCTTGTTTGTTATTTATAACAAAGAAACTCAGCAAAATTAATGCTGTGGAGCTTGACCTCTTGACCCGGGAGAAAGAGCCACCTCATGGCTTTGTGGCCAATGAACAATACTCCCGGCAGCTCCCATTGTCCAGTCAGCCTGACTTTTGGATGGTCATGAAAGCTGTATACCCAAAATATTAAATGTTTTACAAGTTGGGTTAGAGGATTTGCTTTTTTTTTTTTAAGAAAACATGTTTAAAGAAGTGAAGCTAGTTTGCAAAAGAGCTTTTCTGTTGAAGGTAAGCAGGTAAAACCATTTCATTTTATCTACTCAGTGTGCCCTGGATCAACAGCATATTGAAGAAAAGGAAAATATCAAAAATTTCCAACCAGGACTCTGAGAATTGAAAACTGGTTACATATGTAATAGAAATTAAATAGAAATAGGGTCATGGCAAGTGTTTCAGAGAAAACATCATGTTTCCTTCTTTTATGGCTATCCGTGGGAAAGGAGAGGACAACTTCCTTCCCTTACATACAAGCCATGTGGGTGCTGCCCCCTAGAGTTGTTCAATGAAACAGCACCTCCTTTTCCTTCTTCCACTTACCCCAAGCCACAACCCAGAAACCCAGGACAGGCAGGAAATGAAGATCATGGAAGGCTCTTCAGAACTGATGCCTGCTTGAAACCTCTTGAGGTAGACTCTCCAGTAAAAATAACACCCTCTATTGTAAATAGTGCTGCAACGAACATTGGGGTACCTGTGTCTTTTTTGATTATGGTTTTCTCAGAGTGTATGCCCAGTAGTGGGATTGCTGGCTCATGTGGCAGTTTTATTCTTAGTTTTTTCGGGACTCTCCATATACCGTTCTCCATAGTGCCTATATCAATTTCCACTTCTACCAACAGTGCCAGGGAGTTGTCTTTTCACTACATCCTCTCCAGCACTTATTGTTTGTGGATTTTTGGACGATGGCCATCTTGATGGGTATGAAGAGATACCTTGTTGTAGATTTGATTTGTATAGCTAGTGAGAAGCTGCTCTATAACACAGGGAACTCAGCTCGGTGCTTTGCAATGACCTAGAGGGTTGGGAAGGAGATTCAGGAAGGAGGGGATATATGTACCTTTATAGAGGATTCACGTTGTTGTATAGCAGAAACCAACACAACGTTGTCAAGCAGTTATCTTCCAATTAAAAATAAAATTTAAGAACAATGACAGCCTCCTAACTTTTGCGGTTGGTCCTAAGGCTGGCCTCTGTCCCCACCCACTGCCTTCCTTCCTGCTTCTGGTTTCCTCCCTTGTTCACCCTCAACACGTCCCATGAGAGTCTTGGATTCTTCTAGACCTTAAATCACAAAATCAAAATTTAATTTTTCCCCTCAAGTTGCTTATCTATTGCCCTATCTGTCCAGTGCCACTATGTCTATAACCATTTTATTTTTCCCCAGAAGTAAATAATTGGTTTTTAAAGGACTCTCTACTATGCCTCAGCATTTCTTTTTCACTGCAAAATGAAGCCAGTTTCACAAGCTATGCAGGTCATCATACAAACACTACCCTAGGTATCATAGGCCATCCTGCCCCACCATTTATTTCCCTTTTGACCCCGTGGAGTGGTTCATCATGTGCTTCTCCCCATCTTTCACTGGGGACATTGCAGTTGTAAATCTGGAGAGATCCCCACAAACCCTTCTTGGTCTGTCACAGTCCCTTAACAACAATAACAAAATTATAGCCATAAAAGGTCTAGCTTTCTTGCAAACATCTGTAAGTCTAGCTCAGTCCCAGAGATAAGAGTTTCCAAAAGTTTTGCATTGAACTGTTCTGTTGTTGTTGTTGTGTTCATTCATATCCAACTCTTTGTAATCCCCGTGGACTGTAGCCCACCAGGCTTCTCTGTCCATGGGATTTCCCAGGCAAGAATATTGGAGTGGGTTGCCATTTCCTTCTCCAGGGGATCTTCCCAACCCAGGGATTGAACCCATATCTCCTGCATTAGCAACCGGATTCTTCACTGCTAGTGCCACCTGGGAAGCGCTTAAACTGGTCTAAACAAGAAACCTATTCTGCTGTCCAGAGCCACATATCATCAGCAATGATTTTACTGAAAGACTCTCTTAATCTAGAAACATCACCAGATGAGTCCCCACTGTGTACTTCAAAGTACCAAGTGCTGTGCTTAGTGGAATAGATAGGGTAGAATGTGATTACCCCATCTTAGCCAGAACTGAAACTCATGTCATTTATTGTTCTTTTTTTTTTTCCTGTGCCTTTCTAGGTACCTGATGCTATTTCCAGAAATGGAAGCAAGTATGATCCTTGTTCACAGTGAAGATTATAAGACACAGGGAAAGTATTATAATGATGAAATATTATCTTTAGTGTCTTGCTTGAGTGCTTGGTCACTTCAGTTGTGCCTGACGTTTTGCAACCACATGGACTGTAGCAGGCCAGACTCCTCTGTCCATGGGATTCTCCAGGCAAGAATACTGGAGTGGGATGCCATTCCCTTCTCCAGGGTATCTTCCCAACCCGGGGACTGAACCTGGGTCTCCTGCATTGCAGGTGGATTCTTAACCATCTGAGCCACCAGGGAAGCCCATCATTCGCGTCTTAGGAGAAGCATCTCCTCCCTAATGTAGTCAACAAACATTTATTCACAGATACGTTTGCAGATAATGTGTTAGGGTATTACTTAGAGAATAGAGAGATGGTTTAGGATCAAGGTTATCAGGGAAAGCTTCATGGAGAAGGCATTTAAAAGCAGAAAGCATTTGGGGGAGACAAGAGGGAGGAATAAGTGTTCTAAGGGAAGGAGCTTTTGAACACAGTCATTAAGGAGAAGAGCTCATATGTGTGACCAGAATATGGAGTCTGGTCAGTCATCCTTGAGAGATTATGCTACATTGACAACTTGTAATATCTTAGTGATTACCACTACAAAGGACTATTTCTCACTAAAATTTTGTCTACCGCCAGTCACATTTCCATTTCAGGACCAAAGTTGAAGCAGAAGTTTCTATCTGGTCTTCTGGAACGAAAAAAGAGGTAGTGAAAACATCTATGGCTCTTGAAGCCTCTGCTCACATCACTTCCACTCACGTTTCACTAGTCAAAGTGAGTCAGATAATCAGGTGGCCACGCCTGATGTCAATGGGGCAGAAAGTACAGTCCTCCATAGGAAATGGTCTGATATGGAGGGGCTCACAATATTTTGAAAAAATGAAATCAGTGACAAGGGAAGAGTTTTTTTTTTAAGAGACTTATCAAACGTCTCAGGCAACGAGTAACATGGTTTAGCTGGAGCAGTGTGTGAGTCTTGAAGAGCTTGATGAGATAAGATGCCAGCAAGTTGTAGGGAGGTGGGGGGAGAGGCAGGCTGAGAAGTGAAAGGTAATGAAGTTTTGAAGTCCCTGCAGCTGAGTTAGATTTGATGCAAGAGTCTACATGGAGGATGACATGAAAACATGGCTGGGTTCTCTGATCTAAAATTTGCTTTGACTCATATTCAGCAGACTCATTTAACATTTAATGAGTCTATCCTGCGTGCCAGTTGTGATGCAATGTAGACATTTGCATATGTATATTTAAAATTTTAATCCTCATGACATCTCTCTGAAGCAGATAGTATTATTCCGTATTTTTTTTTAAGTTGAAGAAGTAAGCTCACAGAGGTTAAATGACTTGCTTAAGGATACAAAAGGAGCACATACGAGAGCCATGATGCAAATTGAGGTCTTTTCTTTCTACTGCATCACTGCAGGGCAAAGAAATAAAAATGCCACCTTTCTTGAGTATTGACTTGTTATTCTTTATCTTCTCCTTATACCCAGAGTCTGAAAGCAAGGTTAATATGATACTTTTTCTCCTCAAGCAGAAGTTGTCATTAAAATGCTGTTTCTATAACCACTCCTTGAGTAGGACAATTGTATAAGTGAATTAAGAAGAAACAAATCTTTACTTGAGTTTATTTATTATAAAACCCTATGGCAGAAACAGTTACCATTTTCAAGTGTTCATGTGCTGCCCCCTCCCCATATCATGTATTTCCCAACCTTTTCCGTCATTAGACAAGGGGTCATATGGCCAGTTCTGATCAATGGACTGTGAGCAGATGTGTCATTTTCAGGCTGAGAAAATTTAAGATCTGATATGCATCCTCTGTGGGCTTCCCAGGTGGCGCTAGTGGTAAAGAACCTGCCTGCCAATACAGGTAGACATAAGAGACACAAGTTCTATCCCTGGATTGGGAAGATCCCCTGCAAAAGAGCATGGCAACCCGCTTCAGTATTCTTGCCTGGAGAATCCCATGGACAGAAGAGCCTGGGGGCTACAGTCCATAGGGTCGCAAAGAGTCAGACACGACTGAAGCAACTTAGCATGCATGCATCCTCCGTGTCTCTTTTGCCCTACTGTGCTGTCCTTGGGGGCCAGGTGTTTCAAATGCCACAGATAGAAAATAGAGGAAGGCTATTCACACCTCGGAATTTACATGAGCAAAAACACATCTTTATGGTTTTGAGCCGTATGAGTGTTTGTTACTGTTGCATAGTCTAGCCTATCCTGATCAATACAGATTCCCCTGACTTTAAGTGACACAAGGAGGACTTCCCTGGTAGTTCAGTGGTTAAGCATCTGCCTGCCAATGCAGGGGACCTGGGTTCGATCCCTGGTCTGGGAAGATTTCACATGCTGTAGAGCAATTAAACCCATGGGCTCCAACTACTGAAGCCCAAGCTCTGGAGCCCCTGCTTCATATCAGGAGGAACCATCTTCACAAGAAGCCCATGAAGCACAGCTAGAGAGGAGCCCCCAGTGGCCACAGCTAAAGAAAGACTGCACACAGCAATGAAGACCCAGTGCAGCCAAAAAATAAAAGTAACACAAGGAAAGGCACTGTATCTGTGTTAATCATTTTCTGGTCCCTACTGCTAAATACAGGGTCTCCCACAAGGTATGTGCTCAATAAACGTTGACTGAAGGGTAATGACTGAATCCAGAATTGAATATGGTCCTTATGTGCTATTTAGTTAAGACACCTATGAACTGTTTTTGGAAATGACTTGTTGATCAGTCTTCCCGAAATACCATTGCATCTTGTCACTCCTCAGATTAAGATCTTACAATATTAAGTTAATCAGCTTTAAACCTCCTTCCCCTAACATGCAAGGCCCTCATAAAGTGACCTAGATTCCTATGATTTTACATCTCTAATTTTATGTCTCTCATCTATTCTATCATGACTCACTGAGCTGTGCCCCTAGGCATTTTCCCATTCTTCCAGGAGTAAATAATGTATGTTCTTGAGGAAATTATTTTAGTCTCTGAGCCTCGTTCTTATAAAAGGGATCGTAGCATGTATACAAATTTTTTAAATTATGTAAGATTATGAAAATATCAACATCCAAACTTGTTTCTGTGTGTAAATATTAACAAGATCAACAGATTAGAGGAGTGATATTAAAGAAGTGTTTCTAATTCTGCAATGCATTTGTCAAATTTCTTGTACACAGAATTGTGGTCTAGCATATGTGCTCCGTCACTGAGTCGTGTCTCTTTGAGACCCCGTGGACTGTAGCCTGCCAGGCTCCTCTGTCGGTGGGATTTCCCAGGCAAGAACACTGGAGTGGGGTGCCAGTTTCTTCTCCTTGTGGCCTAGGAAACAGTAAAAGGAACCAGAAAGACACAGTTGTTTTCCTGGCCCAAATCCATTTCCTCTTACTGCTTAACCCTGCCTTTATTTTATGTAGGCCCATTTTCCTCCACTGGATCGTATTCATTCAGAGTAGATTCTATCATAATGTTCCCAATTTTCACTGCCAGTGATTAGTTTAGTCTTTGGCTGTTATTTCTGTTTGATGAGACGTGCAAAAGAGTGCAGGAGGGCTTGTTAAGAAGAGTTTCTTTGCTCTTAAAAGGAAACAAGAAGATATAATAATTTCTTCTTCTGGACAGTGTCATGTCTGGAAATGTTGTCAACGTGAAAGGAGTCTAGCCTGAGGTCAGAGCTGACATACTGAGATAAGAATGGTAACGCAGAAACATGCAAAGAACATAGATCCTTGACAATGTCATGAGTCACTGAATTAACCAGCCCTGGAGCTCTTTTCCTCCTGATTTCTAGCTATGTGAAATAATACATATTCTATCTTCTGAGTCAATTAAGTTGAAGTCTTCTGTTCCTTGCACCTGAGAGCAGTGAAACCCACTTAATTTGCTATATTGGTTGGTCAGGGCTGCCATATGAAATACCAAAAACTGGGTGGCTTACACAACAGAGGCTGGAAGCACCAGACCAAGGTGTTGGCAGGACTGGTTTCCGCTGAGACCTCTGTCCTTCGCTTGTGGATGGCCACCATCACGCTGCCTCTTCTTGTGGTCATCTCTCTGTGCTAGAGCCTCCATGCTGTCTCGCTGCATGTCCTAATCTCTTCTTATAAGGACACCAGTCAGGTTGTGTTATGGACACACCCTAAATGCTTCCTTTGAACTTGATCACCTCTTTAAAGGCCCTATCTCCAAAAACAATCACATCCTGAGGTTTTGAGAGTTGGGGTTTCAATACACGAACTTTGCAGAGAGCACAGTTATGAGATTCGCCCAAGCCAAAAGGAAGCTTATTTTAAAACTAGAGAAAAATTCACAGAATCAAAGTACGAGTTATAAAGTTAGACCTCATAGGAACTGGAAAGCCAACAGGGAGCTCTTCTTTTCATCTTTTTTCCTCTTTCTGGTCTCAAACTTCTATTTTTCTTAGCTCGTAGGCTTTGGTTCTTTTCTTTCCCTCTGCCAATCAGCACCCCCACTTTTCTGCTTGTATAAGGCCCATCATGGTTGCCATGTGATGGTCTCAAGTCCCAAGTCACAGTACCTTCCTGTTTGGCTTCTTAGAGCTGACTCAAGCCTCATGCCTTTTTTGAAAATTTTTTTTTTATTGACACGCAACATTAAGTTTGGACTTCCCAGGTGGCTCAGTGGGTAAAGAATCTGCCTGCAGTGTAGGAGATGCAGGAGAAATGGGTTCGATTCCTGAGTGGGGAAGATCCTCCAGAGTAGGGCATGGCAACCCACTCCAGTATTCTTGCCTGGAGAATCCCATGGACAGAGGAGCCTGGCAGGCTACTGTCGATGGGGTGGCAAAGAGTTGGACATGACTTAGAGACTGAGCATTGTATAAGTTTAAGGCGTACAACATAATGATTGTGTGTGTGTGTGAGTGTGAGAATAAAATTGTTGACCCTCAAACAATATGGGTACTAGGGGTCCCACTGCCTGTACCCCTCCTTCAGTGAAAACTCTGCATACTGCTATCTCTGCCTCACATGCAAAGGAACTGGTAAATGATAAATGACGTGCCTGCCTAAGGGCAGAAAGCTGAAACAGTTTGTATAGAAACAGGACTCAAACCCTAATTCTTTTGCCATCTATTGCGATCTCTAATCAAATGCAAACTTTTCCCCACACTTAGTCAACTTAAAGGTCTGAAAAATGAAATTACACGCGCTGTATTTGTTGAAAACAATCTGTGTATAAGTGGACCTATTTGTTCACTGTGTATAAGTGAGCAGCAGTTCAAACCCATGCTGTTCAAGGGTCAGCTGAAAACATGCTGTGAAATGACTACCACCGTATGTTTAGTTAGCATCATTCACCTTGCACAGTTATAATTTTTTCCTTGTGATGAGACTTTTAAGATCTACTGCCTTATCAATTCTTTACAGGCTCTTCAGATAGAAAATCTGGCCCAGTTTGTTCATCCCTGGTTTAATCTAATGTGGTCAGATACCTGAGGATTGGGTCTTATGGTCTATGACTAAGTTAGTCATAGAGAAGTTCACCAAAAGAGAAGATTTGAATGGGAATAAAATATTTGGTAGCTCTAGTGGCAGAACAGAAATGTTAATGGGTTTATACTGTAGTTAGGTGCATTTGAAATAGATTGAATATCCTACACAAAGGGTGTTGATTTGTTATTGACAACCTACAGAGACCCATTAGTAAAGTTCCATTTTATTCTATCCCTGATTCTGATTTTTTTTTAAAAAATTTTCCAACATTTTCATAAATAAATTAGGACATAGACATAGCTACTGAATTTTTAGTTGATGAAATGATGGAAACATTAGTTAATATAGTTAGAGACAAAATTCAGACTCAAAATGATCATAAGAGACCTGGGTAGAATGAATAAGATGAAAGTTATCTCAGACATATATTCACTTCCTACTTTGGATTTCAAATCTGGAAAAGCAGTGGAATGGAGTTTACAAATTGAGTCTTTATATAAGTTTTAGTACTGTACAGATCTATATCTCTCTAAGAAAGAAGTTTTTTTTCTTTTTTTAATTTAGTTGCATGCTAAGGTTAGTTTATAGTAAAGTAATGCTCAAAATTCTCCAAGCCAGGCTTCAGCAATATGTGAACCATGAACTTCCAGATGTTCAAGATGGTTTTAGAAAAGGCAGAGGAACCAGAGATCAAATTGCCAACATCCGCTGGATCATGGAAAAAGCAAGAGAGTTCCAGAAAAACATCTATTTCTGCTTTATTGACTATGCCAAAGCCTTTGACTGTGTGGATCACAATAAACTGTGGAAAATTCTGAAAGAGATGGGAATACCAGACCACCTGACCTGCCTTTTGAGAAACCTATATGCAGGTCAGGAAGCAACAGTTAGAACTGGACATGGAACAACAGACTGGTTCCAAATAGGAAAAGGAGTACATCAAGGCTGTATATTGTCACCCTGTTTATTTAACGTCTATGCAGAGTACATCATGAGAAATGCTGGGCTGGAAGAAGCACAAGCTGGAATCAAGATTGCCAGGAGAAATATCAATAACCTCAGATATGCAGATGACACCACCCTTATGGCAGAAAGTGAAGAGGAACTACAAAGCCTCTTGATGAAAGTGAAAGAGGAGAGTGAAAAAGTTGGCTTAAAGCTCAACATTCAGAAAACGAAGATCATGGCATCTTGTCCCATCACTTCATGGGAAATAGATGGGGAAACAGTGGAAACAGTGTCAGACTTTATTTTTGGGGGCTCCAAAACCATTGCAGATGGTGACTGCAGCCATGAAATTAAAAGACGCCTGCTCCTTGGAAGAAGAGTTATGACCAACCTAGATAGCATATTGAAGAGCAGAGACATTACTTTGGCAACAAAGGTCCATCTAGTCAAGGCTATGGTTTTTCCAGTGGTCTTGTACGGATGTGAGAGTTGGACTGTGAAGAAAGCTGAGCACCAAAGAACTGATGCTTTTGAACTGTGGTATTGGAGGAGACTCCTGAGAGTCCCTTGGACTGCAAGGAGATCCAACCAGTCCATTCTGAAGGAGATCCGCCCTGGGTGTTCTTTGGAAGGAATGATGCTAAAGCTGAAACTCCAGTACTTTGGCCACCTCGTGAGAAGAGCTGACTCATTGGAAAAGACTCTGATTCTGGGAAGGATTGAGGGCAGGAGGAAAAGGGGACGACAGAGGATGAGATGGCTGGATGGCATCACTGACTCGATGGACATAAGTTTGAGTGAACTCCGGGAGTTGGTGATGGACAGGGAGGCCTAGCGTGCTGTGATTCATGGGGTCGCAAAGAGCCAGACACGACTGAGCGACTGAAATGAACTGAACTGAACTGAAGGTTAGTTTGAGAAAGTCAATGTTTTCTAGAATTGGAAGATTCCTATAACTTTTGGTCCTTTGTTATCTAGTAGGTAACAAAGCAAATAAGTTTGTGTTCCCATAGGTAACTCACTAACCTGGAAAATCGCTGAACTAAGAAATGCCTCTCTAATGTAGCTTAGTAAGGAGAAGCTATTGTAATACAGCAGGAGGCTAACCATAATACAATTTCTCCACATATAACTTGATATTCTGTAAGCTTGTCTTTCCCAAGAAACAGATAAAGACAAGCTTGCTTTCTAGCTACTTTTTTTATTTCTTTAATTTTTAAAATGACCATATTATTTCCCTTTATATATGAATATATCCTCATCAAAAAGTGAAGTCCAAACTTTACAAAATATGTAGTATACAAAATGAAATAGTGCAAAATGAGCAACCAGCGTAAATGGTTGCGTGCATTGTGTTCAGTCACTCAGTCATGTCCAACTCTTTGCAACACCATAGGCTGTAGCCCTCCAGGCTCCTCTGTCCTTGGGATTTTCCTGGCAAAAATACTGGAGTGGGTTGCCATTTCCTTTCCAGGGGATATTCCCAACCCAAGGATCAAACCCATGTCTCCTGCATGGCAGGTGGATTCCTTACCACCGAGCCACTGAGGAAGCCCAGTATCAGTGTAAGCATAGACAAATCGACTAAAGGTGGTAATAGGGGGTCCAGAAGAAGACCCATGCATATATGGACACTTGTTTTGTGAAAAAGGCAAAACTGCAGAACAGTGAGGAAGGATAGATTTCTCAGAAAATGGTTTTGAAATCCTATGAAAAATCCATATGAAATGAAATCAAAAAAGTTTTTACTCATAATTCACCCCATGCACCCAAAGTGAATTATAGGTGTGCATGTGAAGGTAAAACAATAGAGTTTCTAGAATACAGTGTGGAAGAATATCTTCATGATCTTGAAATTAGCTAAGATTTCTTTCTTAAAATATTATTTATTTGTTTGACTGCATCGGGTCTTAGTTGAAGCATGCGGGATCTTTCTTTGTGGTGCACGGACTCTCTAGTCGTGGCACATGGGCTCCGGGGCACACAGGCTCAGTAGTTGCGGTGCTTGGGCTTAGTTGCCCTATGGCATGTGGGATCTTAGTTCCCTGACCAAGGATCCAACCCAAGTCCTATGCATTGCAAGGCAGATTCTTAACCACTGGACCACCAGGGAAGTCCCAGCTAAGATTTCTTAACAGAACATAAACCCTATAAAGGAAAAGATCAGATGTTTGGGCTTCTTTAAAATTAAGAACCTTTCTTCAGGAAAAGACATTATGAAGAGAGTGGAACTATAGAGTGAGAAAAAAATTGGGATACTGAAAAAAGCATATCCAGAATATATTAAAAAAAAAAAAAAACCTCCTTCAAGTAAATAAGAAAAGTACGGGGTGGGGGAGGGCAGGGGGGAAACAGGCACAAGATTTTAAACAGTCATCTTTTAAAGGGGTATCCAAGTAGCCAATAAACACATGGAAAGGTGTTTAACCTTATTAGTCACAGTGAGAATGTAAAGTAAAGCAACAGGGATTTAGCACTGCATATCCACTAAAATAGCTGAAATGAAAAAGATGTTAGTAGTAAACGAGATAAGGAAATGGAATAACTGGAATTCTCATACTTCTGGTGGGTATTCAGTTCAGTTCAGATCAGTTCGGTCACTCAGTCGTGTCCGACTCCTTGCAACCCTATGAATCCCAGCACGCCAGGCCTCCCTGTCCATCACCAACTCCCAGAGTTCACTCAAACTGATGTCCATCGAGTCAGTGATGCCATCCAGCCATCTCATCCTCTGTCATCCCCTTCTCCTCCTGTCCCCAATCCCTCCCAGCATCAGAGTCTTTTCCAATGAGTCAGCTCTTTGCATGAGGTGGCCAAAGTACTGGAGTTTCAGCTTCAGCATCATTCCCTCCAAAGAAATCCCAGGGCTGATCTCCTTCAGAATGGACTGATTGGATCTCCTTGCAGTCCAAGGGACTCTCAAGAGTCTTCTCCAACACCACAGTTCAAAAGCATCAATTCTTTGGCACTCAGCCTTCTTCACAGTCCATCTCTCACATCCATACATGACCACAGGAAAAACCATAGCCTTGACTAGATGGACCTTTGTTGCCAAAGTAATGTCTCTGCTCTTCAATATGCTATCTAGGTTGGTCATAACTTTCCTTCCAAGGAGCAGGCGTCTTTTAATTTCATGGCTGCAGTAACCATCAGCAGTAATTTTGGAGCCCCAAAAAATAAAGTCTGACACTGTTTCCACTGTTTCCCCATCTATTTCTCATGAAGTGATGGGACCGGATGCCATGATCTTCATTTTCTGAATGTTGAGCTTTAAGCCAACTTTTTCACTGTCCTCTTTCACTTTCATCAAGAGGCTTTTTAGTTCCTCTTCACTTTCTGCCATAAGGGTGGTGTCATCTGCATATCTGAGGTTATTGATATTTCTCCTGGTAATCTTGATTACAGCTTGTGCTTCTTCCAGTCCAGTGTTTCTCATGATGTACTCTGCATATAAGTTAAGTAAGCAGGATGACAATATACAACCTTGATGTACTCCTTTTCCTATTTGGAACCAGTCTGTTGTTCCATGTCCATTTCTGGTAAAAAACTACTTTTAAAAATCTTTGACTGTGTATATAAAATTGAACATGCAGATACCCTATGGCCCAAAATAAATGCCCAACATAAATGAATACATATGTGTACCAGAAAGTATATCCAGGTTGGTATTAGCATGTCTTACATACTGTCCTAATACTATTTGATTTTTCTTAAAAAAAAATTTTTTTTTAATTTTCTTGTCACACCATGTGGCATGTGGGATCTTAGTTTCCTGACCAGGAATTGAACCCACATCCCCCGTATAGGAAGTGCAGAGTCTTAATGAATGCATCACCTGGGAAGTCCCTGATTTTCCTTTTTAACAAAGAAAGAAGAGGCCTCAAGCTTGGACCCTTGCGGACTATATCCTCGTGTCTCGTCTCGGGGTTCTTTGGAACAATGCCATGGCTCCTATGGAAGTCTGGTAAGACCTATGGACCCTATTATTTATTATTTATATCAAAATAACATCTGTAAATGCCTACAACAAAATGCCTAGCATTAAAAGAAAAAAATATATAGAGTTCTAGCCACCATAGAAGGATCATTGTATTTATTTTTATAGTCCCTTTCTACGTATGGAAAGTGATTAATGGTTTCTGTTTACAGTCATGGCATACTGAGTGTGTTTGAAATAAATTTATGAAAAGAGGAGAGATGAATTAGAGAAATATATTAAGTAAATTAGAGTAAGAGATATGACCCAAACTTCAACAGTGCTATGTCATAATTGAGCAAAGCATGCTGACTTAGCCCAGAGAGGTGAGTTTAGTGGTGGAAATGTCAGGCCCCACTTTAGGCCAGTGACCACACTAGACCAGGCTTGGAGTTAACCTTGCTCATTCATCAGTTGGCCAGGATCTATTGACCAGGCAGTCCCACCCAGTATAGGACACCCCTCCAGGTGTGGGAAGAGGGCGATGAACAAAACAGGCGAATCTTAAGGTGTTTCCATTGCAGGGGAAGGACACAGCAAGCAGGCAAAAATGTTCAATAATAAGATAACTTCAGATGCTGATATTTGCCAGGGAGGGTCACTAGAGGAGTGACTAGGGGAAGGGTGGTGGAGTGAAGGTGGGAGTCTTGTTCAGGCTGAATCAGAGAAACACCAGGCTCCCACTGCAGTAGTGCCTGGGAAAATGTGGAAAGGCAAGCCGGGATTTCTGGGTCATTACCATGAGGAAAGGAATAAATGTGTGTTCTCTCTCAGTGGCTCCTCTTGACACCTGGGTAAATGGCTGTTTGCACAGGGACATCACCCAGCCGCTCCCATGAAGGTAAACAGCAGCTTCCTCCCTTTCTTGCTAGCACAGATTGGGGCCCTGGAACACTGTGTACCCAGGCAAACGAGGAGGTAGCCTCCATTCATGTTTTTGTGAATTCATTCAAGCAAGATTGATTGAAAGCCTCCTAAGTACCAGGTTCCATGCTGGATGCCTGGCATATAGTCAGGAACAAGCAAGAGGACACAGCTCCCCGATCTCTGTCCACTCCACTTAGAATCCAGACTTGTTCAATCTAGAAGTGCCTCAGAGTCCTCAGGCCATTTCTCTTGTAGTACAGATGAGAACATCAAAATCTGAAGAAGAGGGCTTCCCTTGGTGGTTAAGAATTCGCCTGCCAATGCCAGGGACCCAGGTTCGATCCCTGGTCTGGGAAGATCCCACACGTCTCAGGGCAAAAAGTCTGTGTGTTGCAAGTACTGAAGTCCATACGCCATAGAGCCTGTGCTCCACAACGAGAGAAGCCACGGCAGTGAGAAGCCACCCACCACAACTAGAGGATAGCCCCTGCTCACTGCAACTAGAGAAAGCCTGAGTGTAGCTACAAACAGCCAGCACAGCCAAAAATAATTATACAAACCTTAAAAAAAAAAATCCAAAAAGGAGAAATGACTTGTCCAAGATACTGAGTTGAGTCTTTGTAGGTTTCAAATTAGTCCAGTCTAAAACTCTTTTGTCAAGTCTGTTGCGTTGCCAACTCCTTCTGAGGTTATCTCGGATATCTGAACAGACGCTTCCTGTTAGATTAGTGAGACTCCTTTACCAAACTATCATGACTTAGGGAAAGGAGAAACGAGTGTGCCTCCAAGTGCACTGGAATGCAATCCAGCTTTAAGTCCCTAAGTCACCACATGGGCTGCCTGCACTGGCTGAATTTCTCTTACATTTATATACCTTTTCTCCAGGGGATGTGCCCCAATTTCAGTTTCCCATGTTGAAATTAGCACAGGTTACAGTTAGGACAAGACCACGTTACATTGCACTATAACTTCCATTTTCATAATGCTGTTTATTTTCCATTGTTTCCTTCAATCGGCAGGTGTTTACTGAACACCCACTGTGTGCCAGGCATAAGCCAAGATAGATAATGTGCGCAGTCATGTCCTACTCTTTGCGACCACATGGATTGTAGCCTGCCAGGCTCCTCTGTCCCTGGGATGCTCCAGGCAAGAATACTGGAGTGGGTAGCCATTTCCTCCTCCAGGGGACTTTCCTGACCCAGGGATCAAACCCACGTCTCCTGCATTGCAGGCGGATTCTTTATAGCTGAGCCATTGGGTAAGCCCCAACATAAGCCAAAGATATCCCTGCACTGATTTGACCCTTGTAGTCTAGTCTGAGAGGTAAACATTTGTCAAATAATTACACATATAAATATAAATCTACCACTGTAATAGATGCTTGTGTTATTTCATGGCCTCCAAGAAGCAGATGCTAAGACAGGACTGAACATGAAAAAGATTTATTTGTGTGTAAGGCTAGAGAGGGGGACAGAGAGCCTGGGAGGGCCATTAGATAGTAAAGCAGCTCTGGGAAAGAAAGAGAGGGATAATCCCAGGCTGCAGAGTTGTTCTAAGGAAGACTTTGTTGTTCAGTCACTCAGTCGTGTCCAACTCTTTGCAACCCCATGGACTGCAGCACGTCAGGCTTCCCTGTCCTTCACTATCTCCCAAAGTTTAGGCAAGGCCAAGGCCCACTCAGAGTCTCAAGTTCTCAAGAATGGACCTGCCTTTGTATTCTTGTTCTGCTTAGTCATAGGCTGGGAGTGACCTGTGGGAAGGGCAGCCTCAGCAGAGAGCTGCTGCTGGGAGATTCAGAGTCAGAAGTTTGAGATGTCACTCAATTACTATCCCCTGGAGAAGGGAAAGGCTGCCCACTCCAGTATTCTGGCCTGGAGAATTCCATGGACTATATAGTCCATGGGGTCGCAAAGAGTCACAACTGAGCAACTTGCACTTTCACTTTCAGTAAGAGAGAATGTGAACAGCGGACTCACTGGAAAAGTCCCTTATGCTGGGAAAGATTGAGAGCAGAAGGAGAGGAGGGCATTAGAGGATGAGATGACTGGATGACGTCACCAATGAAGTGGACATGAACTTGGGCAAACTTCGGGAGATGGTGAGGGGCAGGGAGTCCTGGCATGCTGCAGTCCATGGGATCACAAAGAGTCAGATAAGCCTGGGCACCTGAACCATGACAACAGTAAGAGATATATAAGAAGTGCATTTTTGCGACCACCAAAATGCTACAAAGGAGGGAAATATGGTCCTAACAGAGGCTACATTAGAGGAACTTGATCTGGTCTAGGAGGATGGGGATTCCCTGAGCAAATTATCTTTGTGTCGAGTCAATGAGGTGAAAGTTCAGTGTTGCAGGAAGAAGGAAGAGCAAGTGCAAGGGCCCTTTGGCAGAAAGCATGAGCTGTTCCAGAAACCAAAAGAAGGCGGCTTAGTGAAGAGTGGAATGTCGGACTGGAGAAGTGGGCGTGGCAGGGGAGGCCACAAGGGTCTTTAAGCAAAGAATTATTTTGAACATGCATCTCAAACTTATTATGAGAGACATAGTGTAGAAGATGGAGCACTCCGTGTGTGCCCCTGATTTTCCAGGGATTTAACTGCAGCACGACTGGTGGGAATAGAACATTGGAGAGACCAGGGCTTTGATGGCATACACTTCTGTTAGGGTCAAAGCGGCAGTTACAAACCTGTGGCCTCCGTGACAAACACAACTTAAGGACGTGTTTACTTTGGCTCAGGCAGTAGTATAAACCTTTAAACCTTTTGTGGCTCCCATTGAAAAATCAGGTCATTCTACACAAAAATCTGAATGAGCAGTCTCTCTTAAAAAAAAAAATCAGATCTAGCAAAACTAGGCCCACATTCTTGCTTGAAAACAATTGTTGGGAAAAGAATAGAGGCTGTCTTCTGCAGACAGGTCCTATCACGTGGCAGTTGATCAATAAACATTTACTGAGTGAGTGAATAAACGAATGAAAATGGAGAGGCATGTAGGTCACCAGGGCCTGTGGTAAAGGAATCCCTCCCTCTCAGCCCAAAGGAGAATGTGATTTAAGATTCAGTCCAGAGTGTGCTGGTAAATGACTAACAACCAACCCTTTGGGAAAAAGAAAAGAGCAACGATCTGTAGTGTTTGCTGGGGTTTGTGCTGTGAATTTTTCCACCATGGCCGATTTCAAGCAACTGACAGGATGTCACTCACTGTGAATTTGAACATGAGCATGAGATGGCCCAAGCACACCACTCCTGCATGTGAGGCTAGAATTACTGAAATACTGACCTTCTGAGCAGTGCTCTAGAGGCTCGTGCCCATAACAGGTGCTCAACAAATGTTTGTTAAACCAGCAACTGAATAGGCTGAAGCTCATAGATGGAAGATCAGTGGGAACTAGGGCTCAAGAATGGGGGATAAAGACCTGCGGTGCTGACCCCAGGACCATGAGTCACGGGCATGCTGTCGTGCTTTTGACCGTTAATTAACCTTTGAGATTTTCAGCTCTCTCATCAGTCAAATGAAGGGGAAGGGTTGGATGATCTCCCTAAATCCTCTTATAACTCCATGATGTAAATTAGTGATTTTCAGCCATTATTAAAAAGCATAATTATCTTTTCAAATAAAATATCACAAATCCGATAAAAGAAGCTATACATCTGCTGGGAGCCCTGATCCTCTAACTAGTTAGTTTCCCCTGAAGTCTCCCATAATGGTCTAGCAGACTAGTGACCTCCAATGAACCCCAGCTCCCTGTATCCACACCCCCAAGATGTTTCTTCTCCTTGAATCACTGTGGAGCCCATGACCTGATCCAACCAACAGAAGATAGTGTGCCTGAATACTCAGTTATGTTTGACTCTTTGCAACCGCATGAACTGTAGCCTGCCAGGTTCCTCTGTCCATGGGATTCTCCAGGCAAGAATACTGGAGTGGGTTGCCATTGCCTCCTCCAGGGAACCTTCCCAGCCCAGGGATCAAAGCTGTGTCTCCTATGGCTCCTGCATTGGCAGGTGGATTCTTTACCACTGAGCCACCTGGGAAGCCCTATAGAAGACAGAGAAAGATAAGCCAGTTTCTGGCCTAACTCTAAGAAGGCCTGGAAGATTCCAGAACCCTGTTGCTTAGTTGCTTCAGTCCTGTTTGACTCTGTGCACCCTATGGACTGTAGCCACCAGTTCCTCTGTCCATGGGGATTCTCCAGGCAAGAATACTAGAGTGGGTTGCCATGCCCTCCTCCAGGGGATCTTCCCAACCCAGGGATCAAACCCAGGTCTTCTGCATTCTTGGCAGATTCTTTACCATCTGAGCTACCAGAAAAGCCCAAGGATACTGTAGTTGGTAGCTATCCCTTCTCCAGGGGATTCTCCCAACCCAGGAATCAAACCGGGCCAGAACCCTGAGCCACTACATAGCAGGTCCAGTTACCCTGCTGGGGAGCCTACATAGAGAGGCCATGGAGGGCTCATGGGGAAAGACAGAGGCCTTGAGACTTACTGGAGTGACAGCAAGAGACCCAGCCATCCCGGTGTGGCAACCCCAAGTCTACTTGCCAACTGAACACATTTCTGTGCATGACCATAGACTGCATCAGCAGAATTCCCCAACCAAGCCCAGTTCAGATCGCAAAGAAAACAGCTGTTGTTTTAAGGTTTTATTGTTATAGTTTAGATTATGTTAAAGACCCATGATTACCTGAACAGCCATCAGCGCAAAACTGATCCATATCATGGAGAACTTCACATTTATTAAAAGGAGAAGGCAGGTATAGGTTTGTTGGTGTGAAACAATCACCAAGATTTACTCTCACTTGAGTTTGGGATTGACATGTACACCCTGCTGTTTAAAATGAATTACCAGCAAAGACCTACTGTATAGCACAGGGAACTCTGCTCCGTATTATGTAACAACCTAATTGGGGAAGAATTTGAAAAAAGAATAGATACATGTATATGGACAACTGAATCACTTTGTTGTACAACTGAAACTAACACAATATTGCTAATCAATTGCACTCCAGTATAAAATAAAAAGTTTTAAAAAAAATTATCTACTCTCACATGAGACAGCAATATTCAGAAGAGTCTGAAGCATATAGGGCAGGATTCTACCAGTTCTCTAGGGACATAGGCACGTGTGCCTGTGCAAAGACGTGTGTGTTGTGTGTGTAGAGTGTATGTGTGACTGTTCAGGCATACAGTATTTCTGGAAAGATATTTGTAACAGAATGATAGACTTAGGTTAGGGAGGGGGCTTACTTTCATTATCTATCATTTTGCACATATTTTTTTTTTACCATGTTCCCATTTATTACCCATTCAAATGACAGAAATAACATTTTGACAAAAACAAAGCAAAAAAAGCAAACTCTCCTAACATAATGTTGCAGATGACAAGCTACAATACTATGGTAACAGGCTATTACACTAACCTTGATGATTCAGATCTTTGACTAAATGTTACCCAGAAATGGTATACAGAAATAGAGGAAATAATTAAAAACTCATGTGGTCAACAGATTCCCTTGTCACTCTTTCCATCAGATTGAGAGCCATTCATGAGGAGGGGGCTCTTATCATGGGAAAAGTCTCAAGTTCTCTAGTGCCTTAGGGTCAGTTTTCCAAGAAGCAGATGCAGAGTCAAGGATTTTAGAAGTCATTTATTCAGGAGGTGATCCTGAGAAGCACCAAAACAGGAGTAGGGAAATGAAACAAGAAAGGAAAGAAAGTCAATAAGGAACGTGTCAATGGTTGGCATTATGGGTAGCTGGGGTTCAGTCCCCCTGGGGAACTCTGAGAGACAGAGTAGAACTTGCTGAGTTGTCCCACCCAAAGAGGAAGGAATATGAGTTATTGATCCTCTGCTCCTGGTGGCATCAATTCTTCCCACCACAGGCTGAGATGCCCGAGAGAGTGCTGGTGACAGGAAGTCATCCATGAGCAGAGGACATGAGTGCCAAGGGTTTAGAGGGCAGGACACTATGGGCATTTGGCTAACCTGGAGGCAAAGCTTGTGGTAAGAACTTTTGTACCTAAGAAGCAGGGAGGAGAGAGAGCCACACAGGGAAGTGTGTTGCTTGATAAGACGCTGATTGCTTAGTTTTACTGGATGTCTTTTTTTAAAATTTTATATGTGTGTGTGTGCATGTATATACACACACACACATATATATGAGTCTCCAAAGTGGCGCTAGTGGTAAGGAACCTGCCTGCCAATGCGGAAGACCTGAGATGTGGGTTCGATCCCTGGGTCAGGAAGATCCCCTGGAGGAAGGCATGGCAACCCACTCCAGTATTCTTGCCTGGAGAATCCCATAGACAGAAGAACCTGGCAGGCTACAGTCTATGGGATCGCACAGAGTCAGACATGACTGAAGTGACCTAGCATGCATATATATACATATATATCCAGAAGTTTGGGGGGGATTTGTAGATAGTATTTGAAACCACAACTTCATAGCCACTCTTGTTAAAATTGAAAGTTGTACTAAAAACATAAAATGACTTAGGATATTAATGAATAATGTTCAGAAGCATCACTGTCAGCAACTAAGGACCTAGAATATTATTAATAAATAAATTATAGTGAGAAAATATTTTTGTGTTGTTCATTTTATTTTTATTTAAAAATAAAAACAGATGTCTTCTTGAAGACCATAGGAAACTGCCTCATCTCAGTCTCATCCATCTGCGAGGAGGAAGGAAGAAGGATGTCCAAGGGACTTCAGTTTCTCTGCACTTCGGGATCAGAGGTGTGAAGGTGCCTAGTAGATGCCCTATAGCAGCTTGCATCCCGGGGCATGGGCAACCCCTGGGGCAGGACATGAGAAGTGTGGGTCCTCAGCGAGCCATTCCATCTATAACATGGGCAGATGCTGTGGTAATCCAGCTTCATGACTGTGGGAGAAATGCATGCCCATGCTGCAGCCAGGATGGATTTGGGATGGTGCACAAATGCCTCTGGGCCAGAAGGCCATGTGGGAAACTGGACCAAGTGCAGGGGGGTATGTCCTAAGACACGTCATCTTAGAGCGCACTGTACCAAATTAGGCTACTATATCAATGAGAAATTTCCTTAAAAGTTGTAAAGGTAGATCCTCAAGACTAGAGACATTATTTCAACATGGTTTCCTGACAGTTATATGGGAGAGATTCTTAAACAATGTCACACGTAGGAAAGAATTATTACTAAGACTCAACATCAGTTCTCCAAGAGCAGATGATACTGTACCCACCAATTTCCATTTTTGATAAAATTACTCCACTGCTAAACATTGTTCTAAGCAAGGCTTCTGATCATGTCACTCTCAATATTCATGGATATGCCAAAACACAGGTAGGATGACTGTGAGGTTAAAAGGGAATTTGTTCTGATTTCACCCAACCATCCATTCAGTTTAGTTGCTCAGTCATGTCCAACTCTTTGCGACCCCATGGACTGCAACCTGCCAGGCTTCCCTGTCCATCACCAACTCCCAGAGCTTGCTCAAATTCATGTCCATCGAGTTGGTGACGCCATCCAACCATCTCATCTTCTGACATCCCCTTCTCCTCCTGCCTTCAACTTTCCCACCATCTATCTTTTCCAATGAGTCAGTTCTTTGCCTCAGGTAGCCAAAATATCAATCCTTCAGCATCAGTCCTTCCAATAAATATTTAGGACTGATTTCTTGAAATCAGTCAGCCAACCACACTTATATTTAACCTGGAGGATATGCTCTGGAAGAATATCTTCAATCTGGAAGACATTCTCTCTAGAGATATGCCATAATGTTATTGTCTTTACACCTGTTATGTTCAATATTCCTTCTTTGGTGATTCAGATAAAGACATAGCAGGCATACTCACCCAATTTATGGATGGCATATATAAAGGAGGAGTAGTGGTGTGTTTGATGACAGAATAAGGATTTAAATTGTATTGGCAGTTCAGGTTGTTAGGTCAAAACCAACCATATACAATTTAAGTGAAATAGAATCTTGTTTTTAACATCTAAGATGTCAACGATGTAAATACAGGGTCAGAGAGCTAGATTGACAGCAATTGAGTAAGAAAAGATCGGAGGGTTTTAATTAACCCAAAGCTCAATACAATCCAACAACAGAACTGCTTTTTCATTTAATGCAATTTTAAGCAGTAATAAAGTATTATTTTTAGTTGAAGGGCAATGATGATCCTAATAGAATCTGTGAGGGGCATATTACATCTGGAGTATTGTTTGCTCAGTTCTGGGTGAAAGAGTGAGCAATTATATACAGCAGGGATTTGCAATGCATGTCACACAAGAAATGGTTATCAGCGCTGGGGACAAATGAGAACAAAATGATAATATTTTCGGGGAATAGTAATGACCTCGATTTATTTGAAGAGCGTTCAGGTGTAAAAGGGAGTAAACCTAATCTTTGTTGCTGTCTGTTTTAGTCTGCTACTGCCACATTAATGCTGTGGCTTATTACTACATTTATTCACCTCGTAGGTATCTGCAGGAGAACTGGAGTTTGTCTGATCTGATGTAGGCTTGCCTGGGCTTGGCTGCAGGTCCTGGTTTGGGTTCAGTTTTGTTCTCTATGTTCCTTTTTCTTTGAGAGTCAGTAGGTGCCCTGGGGAATAATTTTTTCATAGTGATGGAAGAAGCACAAAAAGGCACACAAAAATCAGAGCCTCTTCTGGTATCACATCCACCAATTCTCCAATTGCCCAAATCAAACCATCTCAAAGTCAAGGGTCAAGAAATTACTATGAGGCCATGGGAAGGAAACTGGATGTATTAGTATTACAGAGTAGTAAAACCAATCATTCAACACAACCCACCCCCAGACTAATAGGGCAAAACTAAGTTCAGTGGGCTAAAGAACACTGATTCTGCTATAATGTAATAAAAATGGAATGATCGTTGAAACTGTCCAATGATAGGTGTAAACTAGCAAAACCCTTCTCCCAGATGAGGTTAGAGTCCAGTGATTCATTTTCTGAGAGCGTCATAAATGGAACTCCTGCATCATTTAGGAATTCAGACACTGAGGCAACTGGTATCTTTCCACCTCTAACATCCTACTATTCTTGATCCTATTCTACCCCACACGCTTCTTTCCAGACTCTGCTGTCCTGAGGCTATTTCTCCCCAAGCCATCTGCTGGGAAGTTTATATATGGCTTTTTTGTGTCCCTGAGAGTTTCATATGAGGATCCCTTACCTTCCCAATTGCTTTGGAAGCATTTCAGTGGCACAGACTGGGTCTTAAACTTCTCTTGCCACTGTCTGTACACTAGCTCAGTGTCAGGCACCAGGTTCTTAGCATGGCATTGAACAACCATCCAGCACCCAGCCTGGCCCCAAGCCATCTTGCCAGCTTCATCACCTACTTTTCACACACTGTGCTCCAACCAACTTGAGCTACTTGCCCTTCCTTGTACATAGCCTCTGCTTCTCAGGATTTTGCTCACTCAAATACCATTCTCTCTTATCCTCACAGGCACAGATCCTATCATCTCACCCAGGGAAAATAATATGCTATGTTCTCCAAGATATTTTCCCACTGATACTCCATCCATAAAGAAGTTTCTTACTATTCTGAATACCCTAATCTTTTTTGTGAAACTTAAGATTTTCATGGGATAGAAAAGTGGTTCTCAATTCTAACCATATTAAGGTGGTTTGAGAGTATATGAAACATTTATATCCAGTTCCCATCCCAAAGTCATCTCATATTATTGACCTGTTAAGAGAAACTCCAAGTAACAGTGGTTCAGTAAAACATTCATAAAAACAGTTAACTGACACAGCAAGGGTAGTGGAAGTAAGTGGTTTCAGTATTAGCCCAATACTTTAATAATATCACCAAAAACTTAAACTCTTTATGTCTCTCTGATTTATCATTCAATGAATCAGTAATGTCTTCCCTCACGGTTGCAAGATAGCTGCTGTGGCTCCAGGCATCACACCCTCACACCAGCATACCAAGCAGGAACAAAGCAAGCATGAGAAAAGTGTTCTTCTCACATCTCTTTTACCAGAGAAAGAGAGCCCAGAAGTTTCCTGCAGACATTTCCTTACCTCTCATTGCTTAGAACTGGGCCACATACCTATACTGGACCTATTACTGGAAAAAGAGAATATGTTGTACAGATTGCTTTAGGTCAAGCACAATCCATCATTGTGGTTAGACAGTCCTGAGAAAAATCCAACCTCTGATCTGAAAGTTACAACAGGATAATGACAAGTAAGAACCGCTTCTATCACAGATGCCCCTGTGGGACAGTAAGCTTGCTGAGGGCAGGACCATGTCCATGAAAGCAGAAGCTTTAGGAATCATCAGACATGCTCCATACTCACTTGCTACAAAACTGAACCCTCTCTCCCCAAGCCATTGTCTTGAATGCTATTTTTACCTGATTGTAAGGCAGGCAGTCGTGTGTCCCACTTATTTTGACTTCTGAGAATGTTCATTTCCCTAGGATCTCCAAATATAAGTCAGGTTTTCACTGAGGGCTGCACAGCCCTCATAGGTGTAGAAAGCATATATATGTGCTAATGATTTCGGTTCCTAGACAAAGGTCTATCTATGAAGGAAGCATGGATTAAGCAGAACAAGGCTGTAGGATTTTGTGTATCCTCTTATCACCTCCCTGCCATGAGGCAGGATGGGGAGTGAATGTGTCAGGCAAACCTGGGATCAAATACAAGCTGCAACATTTACTGCCTACGTGACCTTGGGCAAAATATTTAACCTCTCTGAGCCTCAATGTCCTTGCATGTAAAATATGAACACTCTCCCAGGGATGCTCAGTGGAGCAGCACTGATAAAATCTGCAATAATAGTAACTATCGCTATGAGTGTCCATTCCATGGCTGGCCCTCTTCTAGGTATTTTACATACACTATCATTTTTAATCGTCACTGAAGCACAATGAGGTAGGGGCTTGTATTGCTCCTGCAGCTCAGAGAAGTTAAGGAACTTACCCAAAGTGACACAGTTTATGGATGAGGGTTGAACCCAGATATTGGACTTCAAAGGCAGTTCTAGAACGTATCAACTGCTTAGTATTTCTTGATTTCCTTTTCCCTTTTTCTCCAATTATTTGATGTGCTATGCTGCACTGTCTCTCCGGTTGTGTCTGACTCTGTGACACTGTGGACCATAGCCCACCAGGCTCCTCTGTCCATGGGATTCTCCAGGGGAGAATACTTCAGTGGGTTGCCACGCCCTCCTCCAGGGGATCTTCCTGACGCAGGGATCCAATCCAGGTCTCTTGTGTCTCCTGCTTTGGCAGGCGGGTTCTTTACCACTAGTGCGCCTGGGAAGTTCCTTGCCTTAATTCTGCAATGCATCATTCTCTTTTTTTCTCTGCTTGGTTCTCAGGTAAATATTTAGCATTTTTAAATGCCTGTATATTAAATGCCTTGTTAACATACAATTCTTTTAAACTGCCTGCCTCGTTTGAATTAGAGGGGGAGTGGATGGGGAGGCAAAGAGAAAGACCTATGAACTCCAATAGCTTTTGTAGCTTTTATTTGCTATTTTCACTTCAGAATGTCGTGTCCCTCCGTGATGCCCTCCTCTCGCTCACCCTTTTCCTGGAGGACACTAGTCTGGTTTCACTTCCCTTTGAAAATACCCACGGCTCTGTGTGCCCCAGATCACTTCAGCTGTGTTGCACTGGGCCTCACTAATGCCACCATATCCTTTTCATCAGAAGGTATCCAAAATGGCACAGAAGACTTTTGCACAGGGCCAGAATCACCGCATTCATCACAGATACCGCGCACTGTTCTATCGAATACGCTTCTTTTCTTTTTTCAGGAAGGACTGGTGTCAGCTTTCATCCTGCCTCTTGCAAACCTGGAGCTTCCTTTCCCCTAAGTCTCACAGCTGCTGTTTTCCACCCTCTGCCAGTGTTCATTTCTGCATGACATCAGTGGACCAGGGTGCCCCTACTCAGGACCGGGACTTGGGTTAATCAACACTTGGCGTTCTCCCCAAGGGGTACTCTGCATAGATTTCAAATAACCTGTTGCTTTCCTGTCTACCGTCTTTCCTCCATAAGTAGAGTGGATGCACCACTCTCTTTGCTGCCTGTGTAGCCTCACCTATCATCGTAAAAGAGCCATTCTAATTGTAAGGACAGATTCCCATTGTAGGCAGTTTAGCCTGAATCTGTCATGGCCACAGAACACACTTTTGAAAATTTAAAAGAATAATATAATTTAAAAAAAAAACCCAATGTGACCTTTTTCTTGAAATATGAGCATAGCACAAAAACTTAAGAGGAGACAGCCTGAAAATAGGTTAATTGCAGTCTGACTGTATCTAACAAGAGCTCTCGTGGATGGAGTCCATAAGAATGCCAGGCAGTCTCCAAATATGTTCTATACATCATATCATTTAATCTATATCACAACTCTCAGAGGAATATGTTATTAGTACCCCCAGATTCACAGAGAAAATGAAGGCTAAAAAGGGTTCAGTCATTTGCCCAAGACCCCTGGAGAAGAGAATGGCAACCTACTCCAGTATTCTTGCCTGGAGAATCCCGTAGACAGAGGAGCCTGGTGGCTACAGTCCATGGGGTCACAAGGAATCGGACATGACTGAGTGACTAATACGCGCACACACAGCTAGTGAGCATCAAAGGGGGGATCTGAACGCAGGCCTTGGCTGATTTCTGAGGCCACGAGCTTAGCTACTGCTATCGAGCATCCCTTGCTTTTCGTTCTGTGCACCAATGTTTCCGTGTTTGCCTTTTGGTTAATGTTTAGTCTCTCTTTTCTAGTACACCACATCAAGGGTGTGGCATGGCCTTTCTGCTTCCTGAATAAATGTTCATTACTCAGCTTAAACCAGCCCTACTCCCTTCCAAAGAAACATTAAAAGTGACAGCCCTAAGCTAATTGGAGAATCAGTGCACCATGAGCTATCATGTAGGATTTATTTTTCTTTAGTGGCAACATGACCCAAACATTATTTCACTTTCAGACAATCCCAGAGGAACTGGAGGACACCCCCAAAACACCCAGGAAGAGGTCACTGGAAAGGTGGGGATTAAGGAAGACCACAACACAAGATTATTGGTGGAGAAGAAAGCATTGTGGACAGTTTTTTTTTTTATTATTCCTATTGCAGAATCAGTGTGGTAGAGGGAATGTGGGCTTTGGAATCAGTTCCAGGCCGGCAGGATGATCTTGGGCACTATTCTGAGCATGCTGGGGCCCTCCTCGGCTTCCTTAGTGGTGAAATGGAGCCGGCCATATGCTTGCCTTGAAGCATCTTGTGGATTTATGAGATTTTGTCTATAAAGTACCCAGCACATACCCGGCACATTGCAGATGCTCCCAAATCCAAAGCGATAATTCTTCTGAGTGAAGGAAATGGCAACCCGCTCCAGTATTCTTGCCTGGAGAATCCCATGGACAGAGAAGCCTGGCGAGCTACAGTCCATGGAGTCGCCAAGAGTTGGACCCAACTTAGCGACTAAACTTCAATTCCTCTGTGAGACTCAGCTTCGCTCACTTGGAAGTCCCAAGTGATCCCGGGTTCAAACTCAGCCTCGTCTCTAAGCCACTGAGTGAATCTGGGGTTGTTCATCCCATTGCTGACTCACTATCCTGCTCAGAAAGTAGATCTCATCATCCACTCTGCCTTTTATGGATTTTGACAAGGATCACTGAGGAGTCCATGGAGCAATTTGAAAATCTGAAGTACTGTTAGGCCATTCTTTTGTTTGCATAGTAAAAAGAAAGGAAGAAAGAGAGAGGGGAAAAGAAGGAAAAATCCAAAACTGATGTTTCCAGATTTTCAAAGATATTAAGAAGAGGTGGCAAGAATACACAGAAGAGCTATACAAAAAACATCTTCACGACCCAGATAATCACGATGGTGTGATCACTCACCTAGAGCCAGATATCCTGGAATGTGAAGTCAAGTGGGCCTTAGGAAGCATCATTATGAACAAAGCTAGTGGAGGTGATGGAATTCCAGTTGAACTATTTCAAATCCTAAAAGATGATGCTATGAAAGTGCTGCACTCAATATGCCAGCAAATTTGGAAAACTCAGCAGTGGCCACAGGACTGGAAAAGGACAGTTTTCATTCCGATCCCAAAGAAAGTCAATGCTAAAGAATGCTCAAACTACCGCACAATTGCACCCATCTCACACGCTAGTAAAGTAATGCTCAAAATTCTCCAAACCAGTCTTCAGCAATACGTGAACCGTGAACTTCATGATGTTCAAGCTGGTTTTAGAAAAGGCAGAGGAACCAGAGATCAAATTGCCAACATCTGCTGGATCATGGAAAAAGCAAGAGAGTTCCAGAAAAACATCTATTTCTGCTTTATTGACTATGCCAAAGCCTTTGACTGTGTGGATCACAATAAACTGTGGAAAATTCTGAAAGAGATGGGAATACCCGACCACCTGACCTGTCTCTTGAGAAACCTATATGCAGGTCAGGAAGCAACAGTTAGAACTGGACATGGAACAACAGACTGGTTCCAAATAGGAAAAGGAGTTCATCAAGGCTGTATATTGTCACCCTGTTTATTTAACTTATATGCAGAGTGCATCATGAGAAACGTTGGGCTGGATGAAGCACAAGCTGGAATCAAGATTGCCAGGAGAAATATCAATAACCTCAGATATGCAGATGACACCACCCTTATGGCAGAAAGTGAAGAGGAACTACAAAGCCTCTTGATGAAAGTGAAAGAGGAGAGTGAAAAAGTTGGCTTAAAGCTCAACATTCAGAAAACGAAGATCATGGCATCTTGTCCCAACATTTCATGGGAAATAGATGGGGAAACAGTGGAAACAGTGTCAGACTTTATTTTGGGGGGCTCCAAAATCACTACAGATGGTGACTGCAGCCATGAAATTAAAAGACGCTTACTCCTTGGAAGAAAAGTTATGACCAACCTAGATAGCATATTCAAAAGCAGAGACATTACTTTGCCAAGAAAGGTCCGTCTAGTCAAGGCTAGGGTTTTTCCTGTGGTCATGTATGGATGTGAGAGTGGGACTGTGAAGAAAGCTGAGCGCTGAAGAATTGACGCTTTTGAACTGTGGTGTTGGAGAAGACTCTTGAGAGTCCCTTGGACTGCAAGAAGATCCAACCAGTCCATCCTAAAGGAGATCAGTCCTGGGTGTTCATTGCAAGGACTGATGCTGAAGCTGAAACTCCAATACTTTGGCTAACTGATGCGAAGAGCTGACTCATTTGAAAAGACCCTGATGCTGGGAAAGATTGAGGGCAGGAGGAGAAGGGCATGACAGAGGATGAGATGACTGGATGGCATCACCAACTCGATGGACATGAGTTTGGGTAAACTCTGGGAGATGGTGATGGACAGGGAGGCCTGGCGTGCTGTGATTCATGGGGTGGCAAAGAGTCGGACTGAGCGACTGAACTGAACTGAACTGAACTTAAAGAGAGCAAGATTTGTGTTTGGTGGTTTTGATCTCTTCTTTCCCTGTCCCTTTGGTCCTTTCTTAGAAAAGGACTGGAGGAATGTATTAGGGCTTCCCCCATCCAGAGAGAGGGGGCTTCCTAGGTGACTCAGTGGTAAAAAATCTGCCTGCCAATGCAGGAGACACAGGTTTGATCCCTGTGTTGGTAAGATCCCATGGAGGAGGAAATGGCAACCCACTCCAATATTCTTGCCTGAAAAATTCTCTGGACAGAGGAGCCTGGTGGGCTATAGTCTATGGGATCACAAAGAGTTGGACATGACTGACTGAGCACACACAAACACACACACACATCCAGAGAGAGAGAAGTACTGACAGATGCACACACATATACCCTTCCAATTATCCTTCAAATTATGCCACCAGAAAACTACCTACTCTGCTTTTATGCCAGTTGAGCTCACTGCCTCAGTTTCCTTACCTACTGAAATATGTTTAGTGAGAGCTGCCCTGCACACCAGACACAGCATCACAGGAGCCTAATGGATCAGGTGATGGGGAAACATTAGATAGTATTCAAATCAAGGTGGAGAGACTTCCTGGCGGGGAAGGAGCACTGGGCCAGGAGTGAGCAAACCTGAGTTAGAACTTGGGTGTTGACAATCAGCAGCTCTGTGACTTTGTGCAAGTCACTTCCCCTCTCTGGGCTTCGGCTTCCTTATTTCTCAATGAGCAGAGCAGAACCTGGTGGCTGTGCCTCTCTGGAGAACCTATGATCCCCTGCGTGTCAGGATACCTTGAAAATGGTGCATCCAGGGCACCTCATTTCTGCCTTATCCAAGATCCATCTCAGGTTATTGATGGCCTTTTGTTTTCGATCTTTCCTCACACAGTAAAAGCACAGACATGTAAACTCCTTAACTGTGTGCATTTTTCATTGTGTCTGAGGTCCCTTTGGGGTTCTATCTTTCCATAGACTCATATAAACCCAGAAGGGTTTATAACCACCCAGAAGGTGGTTGTTGCCATTTAGTTGCTCGGTCATGTCTGACTCTCTGCAACCCTGTGGACTATAGCCCACTAGGCTCCTCTGTCCACAAGATTCTCTAGGCAAGAATACTGCAGTGGGTTGCCATTTCCTCCTCCAGGGGAACTTCCCAACCCAGGGTTCGAACCCAGGTCTCCTGCATGCATCTGGTGCATTGGAAGGTGGGTTCTTTACCACTGAGCCATCAGAGAAGCCCAGGAGGAGGAGGGTGGCATAAAACAGAGTGAGTGGGCTCTGGTGGGCTCTGGTGGGGTGTACATGCCCCTCCTAGAAGAGACAGCAGAACTCAGTGCCAACAGACAGTTGGCACAGATGAGCAGAGGTCCAGGGTGGCCAGATCTGACTTTCCAAGGAATGACAATGATCTTGAATTTTCTTAAGTATGAAATCTACCATTTAAAAATAAATTGTATAAAAATGAAAACATTTAAAAAATAAAACTAGACATAGTGAGTGAAAGGCGCTCAGTCGTGTCTGAGTCTTTGCGACCCCATGGACTACACAGTCCATAGAACACTGGAGTGGGGAGCCATTCCCTTCTCCAGGGGAAGCATAGGTAACTGACTCTTTTTTTTAAAAAGGCTCAAAAATAATTGTAAGTGGCATAAGAAAAATTTTCTTGTCTTTTTAACAGTGCTGAAAAACCATAAAGTAGTTCACCTGGCTGGTGCTGCAGATTGTGAGCTGCAATCTAGAGCAGAGGAGGGATGTTTGGCTGGTGGGCAATGGAAGGAATGAGCTGGGACCTCGTACCTCCGATCAGCATCCTTCGTTTTTTGCTAGTTACAACTGGGTCTCCTGATTTCCTGGGCAGGGCTTGCTTGACCCCACGGATTTCCTTTTCTGGAAAGGATCCTGCAGAAGCGAGAGGCACACGAAAGAGAAGATGGTAGAAGGAGCCAGTGAAGGAGAGAGAGAGGAAGCCCCTGCTTGGCGCCCCCTAGTGAGGGTCCAGCACGCCCGGCAGAGGAGCCGAGGGGGTACCCCTTCTTCCCGCATGCTCTAGCCCCCCTCGAATGGCCGTGCACCCTGGGCAGGTTTGGGCGTTGTCCCCATGCACGGAGCAGAAAGCACTCAAGTCCACCTTGTGGGGCGTGGCGCTGTGTGGTGTGCTCGGTCTTAAAGACTGACCAAGAGTTCTCCGAAGTGTTGTAGGCGTGGCTCCTGACAGACTTGCGGGGTTGGCTCCATTCTGGGAAGCCTGCCACTGCGCCAGGTGAAGGGGAAGTAGATTGTAAAACACTCTGGGCATTATCACAGGTTATTCAAAAGAAACAGCAACCACCGGCGCTGATTGTGCCACGTTCCTGATAGGAAGCAGAGCGGGGGAGGGGGGGGGGGTCTTTGATGTTCTTAATGACCCTCTTTTCTGGCCTGACCTTTGACCCACCTGCTTTCTCTGGGTCAAATCAGGGGATGTAACTTGCTTTCTTCCTCTCCTTCATCCCTGGCCCGCTGCCTGCGGTGGGGAGTAGGAGGTAGGGGTGGGAGTGGGGTAGGGGGTGGGCCAAGTAGGGGGTGGGCCAGGTAGGAAAGTCAGTGTCTTGAAATCATGAGCTTTGGTGTCTGGTGTGCAGGTCTGTCTGAAGCTTGACTGTTTCATTCACCAGGTGCGTGAATTAATCTCTCTGAACATTGCCTTCCTTAACTCCAAAATGGGAATGAGAAAATTAAAACAACGAATGCAAAGCAGGTCCCTTAGGATGAGACACGTGAGATGTTATCAAGTGACAGCTAGAGCTGGAAAGGACCTTCCCTGGTGGCTCAGATAGTAAAGAATCTGCCAGCAATGCAGGAGACCCGGGTTCGATCCCTGGGTTGGAAAGATCCCTTGAAGAAGAAAATAGCAACCCACTCCAGTATTCTTGCCTAGGAAATCCCATGGGGTTGCAAAGAGCTGGACACGACTGAGTGACTAACATTTTCACTTTCATAGCTGGAGAAGTGGTGATCTCTGGAGCTTCTAGACTCAGAATCCAGCCAGAAAGCTGGAGAAGCAGTCCAGTGGAGTACCCCCAAGTGTTTGACCACCCTGACAGCACTGTGTGCATCTGTGTGTGCCAAGTGGCTTCAGTTGTTTCTGACTGTACCTCACAGACTGTAGCCCGCCAGGATCCTCTGTCCGTGGGATTCTCCAGGCAAGAATACTGGAGTGGGTTGACATTCCCTTCTCCAGGGGATCTTCCTGACCCAGGGATCAAACCCACATCTCCTGCGGCTTCTGCATTGGCAGATGGGTTCTTTACAGTTGAGCCACCAGGGAAACCTGACAACACTTTAGTGAGTAACTTGAACTCACTGCACTTCCATAGCCTCACCTGAAATGGAGGTAATAATCACCTACCTCAGGGGGCTCTTTTGAGGCTTGATAACACCATCCTGGGAAGTGCTTAGCAGTACACCTACCGTGAGTGCCAAATGGATGAGAAATATGATTACCCAGGTGAGCACTATAGAACACAGAACAGTGCATGAGCTCACCCATGTTATTACAGAGCTTATCATGTCTCCTGCTACCCATTCATGTCCTCTCAGGAATTCCTTGTGAAATCCCATGGACAGAGGAGCCTGGAGGGCTACAGTCCAAAGGGTCCCAAAGAGTCGGACACGACTGAATGACTAAACATACAAGCGTCACGTGCATCACTTCCCAGGTGACACAGTGGCAAAGAATCTCCCTGCCAATGCAGGAGACACAGGAGACCCAGGTTCAATCCCTGGGTCGGGAAGATCCCCTGGAGTACGAAATGGCAACCACTCCAGTACTCTTGCCTGGAGAATCCCATGGACAGAGGAGCCACGGGGGCTACAGTCCATTGGGTTGCAAAGAGTGGGTCATGACTGAGCATGCGTGCGTTATATTACATCACACGCTTTGCAGGGGCCCACCTGCAAATCGCCAGCCTTTGCATCTCACCTGAGATCCTTCTCTGGCATACAGAGCCTGCTCTGTTCACCTGTTCAGCAGAGCCAAAATCCCTGAGAATTAATGCCGCCAAATTCACCCTGCACTGCAGGGAGCCATCCTCAAGAAATGATTAATGGCAACTGCTGTATAAATTAGGAGTCCCCAATCCCCAGACCACAAACTGGTACCAGCCCACAGCCTGTTGGGAACCAGGCCACACAGCAGGAGGTGAGCAATGGGTGTACGTGCAAAGCTTCATCTGTCTTTACAGCCGCTCCCCACTGCTTGCATTATTGCCTGAGCTCACCCTCCTGTCAGATCAGCATTAGATTCTCATAGGAGCACAAGCCCTACTGTAAACTGCGCATGTAAGGGATCTATATTGCACTCTTTTATGAGAATCATGCTGAAACCAACCCTCTGCTTCACCCACACTCATCCCCTGGGATCCATGGAAAAATTGTCTTCTATGAAACCAATCCCTGGTGCCAAAAAGTTTAGGGACAGCTGGTATAGATAACCCCCTGCCCAGCTTTCTCATGCCTCAGAGAGACAGCTCTGTGACTTGTCATTTATTGGCTATCTTCCTACCTTGCGCCATTCCCTCCTTCCTCTCCTGGTATTTACTGGGATCATCTCCAAATAAGTTATGTGCACTTGAATTTTTGTCTTAGTAACCATGTTACAGAAGATACAAACTGAGGAGTCTCACTGAATATCCCAAAGTGCTGTGATGTTTGTATACGCTGCAGGTGGCAGGAATCCACAGTCGGGACCTGGAGAGATGATCTTTGCTGTGGTTTTCCCTTGGTCTGAAACTGCTGTAGGTCTGAAGGCCTGGTACCTGAGCTCCACAAATCTACCCTCAGGTCCCTGTTTGGGAGCAGACTCCCTTAGAGATGTCCCCAGAGGCGAGGAGCCATGGCTGGGCTGATGCAAGAAGCTGGGATCGTGTCACTAGGCTGGGATCACATCCCAGCTGCAGGCTTCTCAACTCAAACACAGCCTCTGTGGACAAGAGAAAGCACACTCCAGCCAGACAAATTGGAGTTCTCTCTTCGTTCTTTTACTTTAAAAAACAAACAAACAAACAAACAAAAAACAAGGTAAAATATAAAAATAGTTATGTCTCTGGGCCCTCTTTCTATTAGGGAAAAAAAAGAACAGGAAACCCAGCTGAGAAGAGTCTATTTCATGACAACGCTACTGAAAGATGCATTCCCTAAACAAAAAGGGAGACATGAGGACTTCCCTGGTGGCCCAGTGGTTCATGCTGTCGATGCAGAGGGCATGGGTTCCATCCCTGGTCAGGGAACTAAGATCCCACATGCCATGCGGCATGGCCAAAAGATTTTTTTTTAAAGGAGACAGTGAGGGAAAAAGTAAAACTCAGTAGAGCTACTTCTCCACTGAGTAACTGGTGTGTACGCAAGTCAAATTCTAGCTCAATCTTCTGTGAAAAATAAAAACACAGAAGAGAAAAACAAAACAAGATACTCAGAACCAGCGCTGACACTCAAGTGTTCACTGGAGAAAATTAATACATTTATGAGACATATCTACCTTCTGTTCAAAGTTGCCTGATTCAAGTTGTTTAGTCGTGTCTGACTCTTTGCAACCCCATGGACTGCAACACGCCAGGCTTCCCTGCCCTTACCATCTCCTGGAGCTTGCTCAAACTCATGTCCACTGAGTTGATGATGCCATCCAACCATCTCATACTCTATCACCCGCTTCTCCTCCTGCCTGATCCAAAGGCATATGGAGTTTGTAGGAACATGCTCCATCACACTGACAGATCATTTGAAAATCTAACAGGAGATTAGAGTGTGGGTGCCCAGGCCTCAGAAAGAGCAGAGATGAAAGGACAGGCTTTTCTTCAAAGAAATTAGATTTTTGCAAAAAAAATCAGGGCCCAGACAGTGTAGAGGAGGACAAAGAACACTCAGAACCCCCTCTGCAGGCTCTTCCAAAACAGTCATTTTCAACCACTCACAGGTGGTTTTCCTCCCAAAGCAAATATTTACAGGTGTGAAAGTTCAACATAAGTCACATGGGCATGAGGTTCCCCTACTTGTGCCCAAGATCTTGGGCCTGGAATCATTAAGCAGAACCTCGTGAGTTTCCACTATGGGACAAGGAAACGCTTGGACCAAAAAGAATTGGTTCTGAGAGTGTATTCATAAGAATAAGGGCTGCATCTTTTCAAGAAAGTGTTTGCAGTTCCAAGAAAAGAAAGGATTTTAGACAAAGGTGATGCCGGTGGCTTTTTCCTCATCTGCCAACCTTGGCAGATTCTGCCCTTAAAGAGCTCATGACCGCTTTGCAAATCAATCCATTATGATCATCAGATCAGCAAGAACACAAAGTGTGGAGCTGGCTGTCCCTCTGACCACCTTGAATAATATCTTATTTGGTTGTTTGCGGGAAAGGCCTTCCCTTGCTTTTCCCGAATGTCCCAGGGATGTGAATGGGTCTCAAAATAAAGAGATGCAGCCTGGGTGGGCTGCTATCCACACTCCCCACTTCTCCCTTTGCCTTCTTCAGTGATTCTGGAGAAACAGGCAAGACAAGAAAGCGAATGTGGTTGTGGAAGAAGGGAAGAAAGGAAAGAGAAAGAGGAAAGGAGGGAAGAGGGAGGGAGGGACAGAGAAGGAAGATGGGGAAAAAGGGAAGAGAAGGAAGAAGGATAAATTACAGAAAAGGTTGGAGAGGGATGAGGAAAGAACAGGAAGGAAGGGAATGAAGACAGGAAGGAGGGAGAGAGGTAGAGAGAGAGAAAAGCTTGAGAGAGAGAGACGGAGAGATAGACAAAGAGATAGAGAGGCAGAGAGAGACAGGGCTAGCTCTGCGGCTGTCAGATCCTCACTGGTTTACACCGAGGAGCCAGATAGCCTCTCAGTGAAAAGCTGAGATTAAGCTCACAACATAATTTCCATTATGTTAATGTTGCTTTAAAATATATTGCACAGAGTGCTGCAACAATCAAATTATCAATTATAATGTCTACTCAGAGTAGAAAAGTGTTGCAAACAGAGGGCTGATTACTGCTTCAGTACATCCAATCTGCATACTCATTGTTCAGTACAGGGAAAACAAATTATCTTGTGTTGGCCCCAGTTCAAATTTAATTAAATGAGTGCAAAGCAATTATAATAAAGTACAATAGTGTAGTAATGAAAGGAAAATAACTCATTAACCTATTAATCTTTATTTATGTTCCTCTCAAATAACTATGTAATTTCTTTATCACCGCATCCCATAAGAAAAAGTAGGGTCTCACTGCTTGTGGCCTGGTTAACAGGTTCTATTTGCCAAAGATGCCTTTGCGTGGACAATTCAGACCAACTTTCCTTAGCTTGGGGGCCACCCCACAACCCTCCCGTCAAGCTCCCCACCCACAGGAACATGTATGTAGCTTAGATCGAACCCTCCCCATCCGCATTTTCCTGACACTTGTCAGTTGCCCAAGGTAAATGTCTCTAGAAGCTGAGATGTGCTTACCGCAGCATCAGGGGAAGAGGCTTCTTACATATCTGCTGTGTAAGGTATTGCAGAGCCAGAGAGAGGACAGGATCCCTCAGGTTGAGAGACAGCCCAGTCCTTTCAGCCTGAGAAGAATCAGAACTCACACTTTCGCTTTCCAGAAGACAATGGTTTTCACGTGTATGATCTCATGAAAGTCACCTTGAGGTGGTATGATTATTATTGCCTGCTTTGTCAACAAGCCCTGGAGTTTTGTACCCTTTCATGCTTTAAAAAAATAAAATAAAATTATTTATTGGCTGCTCTGGGTCTTCATTGCTGCAAGCAGGCTTTCTCTAGTTGTGGCAAGCAGGGGATAGTCTTTGTTGCATTGCGCGGGCTTCTTCTCATTGCAGTGGTTTCTCTTGTTGCAGAGCCCAGGCTCTAGGGCGCATGGGCTTTAGTAGCTGTGGTGCACCGGTTTAGTTATTCTGCAGCATGTGGAATCTTCCCAGACCAGGGATCAAACCCGTGGCCCCTCTGTTAGCAAGAGGATTCTTATCCACTGAACCATCAGAGAAGTCCCCGCGACATGAGTTTTGAAATAAGAAAATATTTTGCCCAAGCCTTGAAGTTCACCCACAATGATCCAGGATCCCAAGTTAGAATAACCACCCCTAAATCCTCATTTCTGTACCGTGGGACTTCACTATGTGGTCCAGGGACCGGTATGTTTGGCATCATCTCAGAGCTTGTCAGAAGTACAGAATCTGGAGCCCCACCTTAGACCTAAAGCATCAGAATCTACATCTTACAAGATCCCCTGGTGATTCAGATACATGGAGAAGTGTGAGAAGTGCTGGCAGGTACTGCTGGATACCACCGTGCCTTTCCTGGAGAGAGGAGCAAATCTCTCATAACAACTATTATGTCCTCTGGTTTGCCCTGTAGACTGTCCCCGCATCTTCACCCAACTCTGTTCCCCCAGGAGGCTGATCTTTATGAACCCTATATACCAGCCCCCAGACCCTGCACCTTCCAAGTGGATAGGGCCATATGAGGGCTTGGAAGGCAGGAGGAGATGGTGGTGGGTGTGCCCCATGTCCATCTGCAGGGTTGCCATGCACTGATTGAATCTCTGCCCAGAAAGTCACAGCTCCTGTCAGGAAGCTGAAATTAGCAAATCAAGCTGAGACTAGGCTAGCCAAGTGTGGTGGCTAGGGTGCAAAATTTAAGGAAGTCCCAACTCTTAAGACCCTTGCCTTGTCCTGGCACTGATGTGCATTTTTTTCTGTCAAGTGTCAGAGAGTAAATACTTTAGGTACTGCAGACCATCCAGTCTCTGATGCAACTATTGAATTACACCTTTGAAATGTGACAGCAGCCACAGACAATAGTAAACAAATGGGCTCCTGCGTGAGCTCAGCTGAATCTGAGTCTTTGCGATCTCACCCACCAGGTGAGAGTCTTTGCGATCTTAGCCCACCAGGCTCCTCTGTCCATGGAATTTTTCAGGCAAGAATACTGGAGTGGGTTGCCATTTCCTTCTCCAGGGGATCTTCCAGACCCATTGAACTTGCAATCTTCCCAACCCAGGGATCAAACTCACATCTCTTGTGTCTCCTGCATTGCAGGTGGATTCTTTACTGCTGAGCCACCAGGGAAGCCCAAAACAAATGGGCTCAACTATGGTTAAATAAAACTTTATTTTCATAAACAGGTAGCAAGTCAGATCTGGACCATGGATCATGTCTCGCATAGAGCCAACCCCTGCTCTACTTGAGACAGTCCCCATGTCTGCTAACTCTATGGTACGACACTGTGCCTCATGGTTTCCTTTAACCCTGCTCACATCTTTGCAAACAATCCTTTACTAAGCTTCCCTTGAATTATCCAAATTGAGTGTGCCATCTGTTTCCTGCTAGGACCCTAATTGATGCACTTGGCTTTGCGTTTCTCCAACACAGACTTTAATTGCAAAGTAACAACAACAACAAAATAAACAACAAAAATGGAGACTATGACCAGTTACCATACAGTGGGGACGCAGTGCTTTACATGTATTCATCCACCTCAGAATATGATCGAACATTTCACAAAGTTGCAATATGCTCTTAAAGTTGGCTGTAGCTTAAATAAATAATTTTTTTTTCGTTGGGGCCTGGAGTCTCAATCCGGCTGCCCTACTTGTCCTCTTCTAATGGAATGGAGGTCTGTTCTAATTAAACAAGAAAACACATCTTTTCACAAGGGGAGAACGGAGGGCATTGTACTCTGTGCTCAAAGAAAGCGTGCTTTAATAAGAATCCTTTTATAATCCCTGCTTTTATTTGTTGCTTCCCAAAGCTTTTGCTGGTAATAAAAGGATTGTAAAGTTGACAAATATAAGCAGGGACAAAGAAGTTTGGGGAGATAATGCCTTGGTGAATGGGAAAGTATTTGAAAGTGTATTGATCCCACAACACAGAGAAGATGATCGTGAAAAGCTGAAGCTGCCATCAGGGTGATATTTCTATTACAAAGTAAAAGTCCCTCCAGGCAGGACCATATATTCCTCATATCATGTAGAGTTATGCTCAGTCATGAGGAGGAAAAAAATAATTCAAACTGAAGTGTGGAATTTGGGATCTGAAGATCTGAGCTCAAATCTTGGATGCATGGCACTTCTCCTAACCTTCTGTGTTAGTCTACATAACCAACAAGCTGAGACTCTGCAAATGCGCTGCATTCTATTATGAGTACATTATGGGTGTCTGCTGTCGTTCTGCACTATCCCTGTCACCAGCAGCATCCATTACTCCTCTTGGCAAGAGCCAACAATTTTTACTTGAGATTCAGTCACTCCCCTACTTAAAGCCTTCATATTTCTCCTGGGGTTTCGTCTGCAGTGCATGGGTGGAGCACGTAGTCAAACCTGGGCTGATCAGTATACTGCATCCTCTGGTCACAAAGACTGATTTAGTGATGGGCACACATGACCCGGTTAGCCAATGAGACTGAAAGCAGTAAGTGATCTGATGGGCTGTTCTTTCCCACTAGACTTGAACACGAGGGCTGCAACTGCTGCAGCCATTGCACCAACATGTGGAGCTGGAGGCTGAAGTCATCAGAATAGAATGATGACATTGTTCAAGTCCCCAGTACAGCTTTGCCTAAAGCTAATCTTAAGGAAATCAACTGGAGAGAAACGGAAGCAAGGTTTTACCCTTCACTGCATCCAAACCCTTTGGAATGAGTCTATAGATTCTCTCGTGGGGATCCTTGAGAGATGGAAACTATTCTACCCCATAAATATGGACTGGTCCTGTGACATTTTTGGCCAACATAGTGACAGTGGAGGTGGTGGTGTGCACTTTCTCTTTCCCTCAGAATCTGCCCAGGATGCAGCAAAGCTCGGGCTAGCCTACTGCAGGAGGAGGGAGGAGGCAGGGGTGAGCCAAGCATTCCAGTCAACTGCCAGAAACAGTGCTAGCAACCCCATCCACAGCGATTACAGATGAATGAGGGAAGTCAGTGGAGACCAGTACCATCCCGCTGAGCCCAGCTTACGCTGCTGACCCACAGGTTTTGGACTAAATAAGGAGCTGGGTTTTGTTATTGTTGTTGTTGTTAATTTTTGGCTACACTGCATGGCATGCAGGATATTACTTCCTGACCAGGGATCAAAACCACATTCCTTGCAGTGGGATCATGGAATCTTAACCACTGGATCACCAAAGGAGTCCAAAAGTAGTTGTTTTAACTACTATATGTTGAAGGAATCTCATTATATGTTGCTCATCAATAACTAACTCACACCCAGAGCTACACCCCTCAATTTTTCACTTATGAACCAATAGTCTATCTTTTTTGTTTGAGTCCATTAAGGATTGGGTTTTCTGTCCCTTGAAATGGAAAGAATCCTAATATAATAAATGTGTGCCTTCATTCTCCAGCCAGATAGGGATCCTATGCCCATTCTCCAGCCAGATAGAGATCCTATCTGTCTGATATGGAGCCAAGATTTGTCTGACTGGGATCCAAGGGTGAGTGAGTAATCAATAAATTTTAATGGTTGCATAATATTTGGCCAGTTCTCAAATCACATTTGGATATATTTGCTCTTGAATCTCCAAAGTAATCTCTACAGGGGTCAGAGTTTACTCAGCCTAACTCCTCTACAGGAATTTGGAAGATATAATGGGTTTTTTCAACCATCACAATAGGTGAAAACAGGTAAGCTCAAGTGTCTGAATCATCTTCCTCAAGGGAATCCAGAAAAGTCCAGGGCTCAGTTCCACTCTCTTTGCTATAGAAACCTGAAATTAAGTATTACCTTTTTCTTTTTGTAAAATAAAAAGCACGTACTCTTTTTAGGCGAGAAACCCAGATCCACCTGCCCTTCCTCTCCGCTAGGCCTTCATCTATTCATTGCTATAACTTGCCACATTATTCCTATAATTTTGTTTCTTTCTTTTTTTTTTTAAAGAGAGAAGCTAAAGCAGGGACTCCATAGAATTCATAGTTCATCCCAGTAAAAGATAAAATCCATTTGATCTATGTCAGAGAGGAATCCAGCAACAAATTCTCACCAACAGTTGACAAATTGTGAGCATGGGTGTGTGTGTTCATGTGTGTGTGTGTGTAAAGAGAAGGGAAGGGAAAAAAACACTGTTATTTTTATTCTTTAACCAGAGGATAATCAATGAGTTTACATTTTAGGTTCTTAAATGGTTGTTTTTTCTCAAGTCCACAGCCAGGGTTCAGGAGAAAGAAGGCCTGTTGCAAACTGAAGAGAGAAATGTACTCTGTTGATGAAGATAACATCTCTCAGTCCAGAGGTCAGGTGAGGGAATCACTAGCTGACATTCACCCTTCTCTTGAAACTTTCCTAGGCCTCAACAGCTCCTAATCTTTCTTTCCTTCCTTCTCAATCCTCCTTACTTATAGGTTCATCTCTTTTCCCCAAAAGACTCAAAGAAAAGTCCAAGGTAACAAATGCCATTCATGAGAAAAGGAAGATATGGCTTCATCTGGTTGATCTCTTCCAACCTAGATAACTGATGTGAGGTCTGACAATTGCCAGTCATCATGATGTAGTCCAGAACCATTCAAACTTTCCTTCCTCATCAGATTGCAAGTCTGCAGGCTAGCAAAAACACCATATTGAGAAATTGGATCTCAGTGAGAAGATATTCAGAAGATAAATAAATGAACAGGGTGGAGGTGGGGTAGGTAAACTCTGAGAAGACAGGGAAACTGGCATGTGACGGAGAACACTCTGTTGAAACTAGTAAACAGAAGAGCAACAGAGTAACAGCAGGAATGCAAATTATGCAGACAAGGTGGGTAGCAGGAAAGAGCTTTGATCACTCACCCCCTTTCTTGTATTATAAAATACAAATTCCATATCATAGTCTTATGACCCTACATGATTGACCCTCCCCCATCTCTTCCCTAATAAGGCTTCCCCTTGTTCCAAGAAAACAATCATTCAGTAAGTATTAAATAAAACAAAATGCCATCTTAAAACAAATGTGTCCTGGTGTAGAGAACAAACTTATGGACACCAAGGGGGAAAGGGAGGATGGGATGACTAGGAGATAGGGATTAACATATATACAATATTGATACTCTTACTGTCTGAGCCACCAGGAAAGCCAATAGATAACTAATGGAAACCTGGGCTTTCCAGGCGGCTCAGTGGTAAAGAATCCATCTGCTAATGCAGGAGATGTGGGTTCAATCCCTTGGTTTGGAAGTTCCCTTGGAGAAGGAAATGGCAATCCATTCCAGTATTCTTGCCTGGAGAATCCCATGGACCAAGGAACCTGGTGGGCTACAAGCCCATGGGGTCACAAAGAGTCAGACATGACTTAGTGACTAAACAACAAATGAGAACCTACTGTAGAGCACAGGGAACTCTACTCAGTGCTCTGTGGTGACCTAAATGGGAAGGAAATCCAAAAGCTAGGGAATATATGTATACATGTAGTGCATTCACTTTGCCGTATAGTAGAAACTAACATGGAGAAGGCAATGACAACCCACTCCAGTGTTCTTGCCTGGAGAATCCCAGGGAAGGGGGAGCCTGGTGGGCTGCCGTCTATGGGGTCGCACAGAGTCGGACACGACTGAAGTGACTTAGCAGCAGCAACAGCAGCAGAAACTAACATAACATTGTAAAGCAACTATCAGTCCGTTAGTTTAGCCGCTCAGTCATGTCTGACTCTTTGCGACCCCATGGACTGCAGCAGGCCAGGCTTCCCTGTCCATTACCAACTTCTGGAGCTTGCTCAAACTCATGTTGAATATATATTTTTAAAATATATATAGTCCAATAAAATATTTAAAACAACAACAACCCAGATGTGTCCTTACTCAGTCTTTGAATTCTGTGCCAGTTGGATCTTCACATCCCACAGGGCTACTGATGGGTGAGGACAGGAGGAGGCAGTGTGAAAAAATGGGACAGAAAACCATCCCTAACCATGGGAGTTAACTTCCCCAGTGTTCCCTGCAGGCTTCAAATATGCTGATCAGGGCATAGCGTGAGGGGCAGGGAAAACCATTTAGAATTGCTGGAGTACCATGGTACCCTCAGATGGTAGTTCAGATGGTAAAGAATCTGCCTGCAATGCAGGAGACCCAGGATCTATCCCTGGGTCAGGATGATGCCCTGGAGAAGGGAATGGCTACCCACTGCAGTATTCTTGCCTGGAGAATCCCATGGACAGGGGAGCCTGGTGGGCTACAGTCCATGGGGTTGCAAAGAGTTGGACATGACTGAGCAACTAACACTTTCAATGTTGACAATTAAAAGTAAAATAAAATTAAGTCAATTTTATCATTGTTTCTAATTCTTGGCAGAATTAAATTCTTTAAATTTAATTCTTTCCTGAACCCTGGGGGCACTGCTCCCAACTTCACCCCATCCTTACCTTGGCACATCACTTGTTTTTTTCCCTCTGTTCTTGTCTGAGCATGTTTATAGACAGAGCAGATGTCCTTGAAGTCACCCAGGAGAGCTTGTTCTATGACACCACCCACATCTTCACAAACACACATGTAAGTGAACACGGTAAAGATTAGAATCTTTACCCTGGCCACTGGGCATCCTTGCTCTCAGGCCACTAAAACCTCTGGATGATAGATTTTTTGCCTGCTAACTCTATCTCCTCCTGCCCAGGAAGAAACTCATTGTCTCATTCCAGCCCCACACTGGAGGACAGGAAGAGCTCTGTTTAGCCAAGTCCATGAGCCATGCTAACCAATGACTCATGGCCTCTTCTTCTCCATTAGGGCTACATAGACAAAGATGCAACTGGGGTCGGGTGTGGGGAAAAGGAGAGCTGGTCTATCCTGGGAATAGGAAAACCATGATGACAAGAGACCTAAGTTTACTGGTGCTTACTTCTCATCTCTGTTATAGCCCTTTCCACATCCAGCAAAGTATGGCCATAGGACTAGTGTTGAACAGAGTGACCTGCCATCTTAGCTTCTTGCCGTTGGACACTTTATGCCCCAACCGCAGTAGGGTGACTTGGTCACAACAAAGGTCTACTCTGGTGCTATCTCCTTCTTAATTCCATTCTTGATCTTTCTTCTTTATCCCCCTTTAAAGAGTTAGTCTCTCAGTTGTGTCCAACTCTTTGCAACCCCATGGACTGTAGCCTGCAAGGCTCCTCAGTCCATGGGATTTTTCAGGCAAGAATACAGGAGTGGGTTGCCATTTGCTACTCCAGAGGATCTTTATGACCCAGGGATTGAGCCTGTGCCTCTTGCATCTCCTGCATTGACAGGCAGACTCTTTACCACTGTGCCACCTGGGAGGCCCCATTGCAAGATGAAGTGTGTATCAAATGCTTTCCCCCTGGATTCAGGGCATGACATGTTAAGCTTACTTGACAGTTATCATAGATGTAACCATTTTTGTACCGACCCAGTAGATATAACCATGCAACTGGATTCTGGACAAGGACCACTTCCCAGCCTGGCTTAGAAAATCTCTCCCCACCCTCTCATTTCTCTCATCCTCCAGCCTTATGGAGAATGCCAAAGTCCTAGGGGTGACAGGCCACTGGATGGAAAGAGCCTGATCCAGAAAGGACTCGTGGGACAGAGTTTCCATTCCCACTCCTGCTGACCCACATTGCACAGGTATGTGAATTAGGAATACACTCTCATTCTCTTCTGTTGTGGAAATTAGGGCTCTTTGTTTCAGTAGCTAGGGCTGCTTACACTAGCTATTACACCAACAAAGCCCTGCAGACGTGTTGTAAGAGGACCCACATAAACACAGCTTCTCTGAAGTTTCTCTTTCCCACAATTCAAGTCTCCTGGGCCTTGCAATATGGATTCTGGCTGCTCCATCAACCAATGACTAGAGCTGTTTTCTCCATTGATCATAAAGTCTTCTTTCACTGGGTGCCTCCAAACACATTCATCCCCTGGTGCTGCTTTCCTGGCCTACAAGCGAGTGAGGGACAGAAGCTCCCTGGATTTATATGCTCTATTACCTTTATTAGTGAGAACCCCAGGCTGCAGCCGTTCATCATCGGCCAGCCCACCAGACACAGTGATTCACTATAGACTTAGAGGTTGAAGTCAATTAGGTATCATCTTAACTGGAGGGAGAGGCGCTTCCATCAAGTGGAGAGAGCTTTATGGCAGAAAGTTGTATTAATGACCCCACTTCAGTGCTTATCAGGAGGAGGTCATATAATCCCTTCCCGGAATTACATGCTGGCCAGTTCAGATAAATAACACAGATCTCCACCATTCATAATCCAAAATGTTAACAATTAATTTCCGAAATCAATCCTGAAGAGGACTGGAAGCCCAAATCCCTAGACCCAGACAGGCCTTGCTCGCTGGATTTCTCATGAGTCAAAATTTAAACCTCAAACTCATAATGAACTGTTGTCAAGACACAGCTGACTTAGGCAATCAAGATAATATTATTCAGCAATAACCTGGGTGAAACATACTCTAAGTGTGAATTAATAAGTCGGCTGACACTAGGTCCCAGATGTTTCCCACTCTGGCAATATGCCCAAAGTGATGATAAGCAGATTTACATACTTAACTAATATGTTTATTTAAAGGAAATTTCCAAATCCAAAATAACATCCAGATTTCTTATTTGGCTGCAGATCAAAAGACATCCTATCAATAAAGACAGAATCCAGGATAAACCTTTTCAACATCTGCTTAAAACCAAACAACAGATTTGAGGGTTTGGGTAAAACTTAATTGCAGACAAATTTTACTGCCTCTTATATAAATATATATTTTCATGTCCCTGGGGTGGTTCTGACCTCATCAATTCTCCTGTTCACAATACACAACATTGTTCTTTTACCGGCATCAACAGCTCTGCCTTTATGGAACATTCCAGTCTCAAGGACGAACAGACTTTCTCCCTCATCAGGAAAGTCGAGCAAAAGTCAGGGGCAGGAGCGAGAGCTCAGAATGTTGTAGAAAAGAAAAATGTGTCCCTCTACCAACCAGGAAACGCTTTGTTTTTCCATAGTTACTAAGGAGCATTTACTTGGTCTCACTCTCCCTTCCTTTCAGAAGAAGGTGGTAGGAATAGTGATCCTCTTTGCATATCAACATTTTCCTTTTTGTTGTTATTGCTGTTGATGATGATGATTCCCCAAAGGCGAGCTTAGTAACTGAACAAAGTGTTAACAGATCAAAATGTTAATAGATCTCTGAGCCTGTGAGGGCGATAACAGAATGGGTGTTGGCCCTGATCGCTCTTATTCTGTAAATGTGAAATAGTTCACCCTCCGTATTAACTGCCTAAAACTGAAACAGAATTCTTGGGCAGAGAAGCTTTTTTACGTTCAAGCACAGGCCAGGGCTGTAATTGAACTAGGGATCTGCTTCAGAAATTCCCTTTGCCTAGGGATCTGTTCAGCGTCAGAGCCAATATCAACTGGTTGACCCTGGCATGGAGGAACTTAGACAGTCAGAAGTCATCCATCTTCACTCCTGCTCCATTCTCTGAACAGAGTTGTGTTAAAACTCCTGGGTCCAATCTCATCACAGCCAAGCCAGGAAGACTAGGTTGGTGAAAGTGACCAAAGAAAAGGAAACTAAAACAGTAATGATATACCATATTCTTTCCCTCTACTGGCAAATATGGGCTTCCCTTATAGTTCAGTCAGTAAATAATCTGCCTGCAGTGCAGGAGACCTGGGTTCAATCCCTGGGTTGGGAAGATCCCCTGGAGAAGGAAATGGCAACCCACTCCAGTATCATTGCCTGGAAAATCTCATGGACAGAGGAGCCTGGTGAGCTGCAGTCCATGAGGTTGCAAGTAGTCAGGCACGACTGAGCGACTAACACTTACTGGCATATGTATTTATAAATACTCCATTGTCATAGTTCAGATTTTCCCAATTAGAGGTGATATGTAGATGAATTACATATGTATGAAATATAGATATCAAAAGTCTTAAATTTTGTCTAACCTTTGACCCAGAAATTCTACTTCTAGAACACATCTTAAGAAAATAATTAGGGATTTGTGCACAGATTTAACTATGAGAATGTACATCTTTGCTTATGATGAGGAAAAAAAAATTATGAATGACCTAAACATTAAACAATTGAGACCAGCTAATTAAAGGATGATGCACAATTTATGAAATTATTCAAAATTGAAGTAATGGAATAAAATTTAATGACAGTGAATGATGCTTGCACTCTATTACTGAGTGGGGAAAAAGACATTGCTAAAAATAAAAATATGTATTGCCTCTTGCCATTAAAAGTTATGCATGTACAAATATGTAATATGAATATGTCTTAATGACACAGAGCAAAATTATGACAGTGATACAATCATGCATAGTTACAGCTTGTTTTTGCCAATTTTTGTAAGTGATCTATTGTGTTACTTTTATTACCAAAAATTCTGAACATTTTGCGAAGGTTTTGATTTTAAATCAATTATATAAGGGTATAATTCACATATAATAAAATGTACTCATTTTACATATTCATTTCAATGAGTTTTGACAAATATATATTCTTCATTATCACCAAAAAATTAAGATACAGAAAAATTAAATTACAGAAGTATAATTTAATTTATGGACTTTCCTGTTTGCTCAGATGGTAAAGAATCTGCTTGCAGTGTGGAAGTCCTGGGTTCAATCTCTGGATAGGGAAGACCTCTGAAGAAAGGAATGGTAACCCACTCCAGTATTCTTCTACTATCCTAAAATATTTCTTCATGCCCCTTTGTAGCCAACTCCTTTCCCACCTCTGGCTTCAAAGCAACTTTTTGTCACTGTTATGGGCTGAAATGTGTCCTTCCCTGTTTCCTAGGTGGTGTGGTGGTAAAGAATCCACCTGCCAATGCAGGAGACATGGGTTCAATCCCTGGGTCAGGAAGATTCTCTGGAGGAGGAAATGTGGGAGCTCAACTCCAAAATTCTTGCCTGAGAAATCCCATGGACAGAGGAGCCCGGCAGGCCACAGTCCATAGCATTGTAAAGAGTCAGACATAACTGGGCAACTGAGCATGCCCACACAAAATTCATAGGCTGAAGTCCTAAGCTTCAGTATCTAAGAATGTGACTGTATTTGGACATAGGGCCTTTGAAGAGGCAATTAAGGTGTTGTGAGGTCATATGAGTGGACTGGACTGTACTTTAGTATGACTGTTGTTATCATGAGAAGAGGGGATCAGGAGCCGGACATACACAGAGGGAACAGCATGAGGACACGGAGAAGACAGCCAATGATAAGTCAAGGAGAGAGGCCTCAAAGACTTCCCTAGTAGTCCAGTGGTAATGAATCTGCCTTCCAATGCAAGGGGCACAGGTTCAATTCCTGGTTGGTGAACTAAGATCCCACCAGCCTCAAGGGAACTAAGCCCATGTGCTTCAAGTACTGAGCCTGTGCATGGCAACTGGAGAAACATGTGCAGCGCAGAGACGACCCAGCACAACCAAAAAAAAAAAAAAAAAAGGAAAGAGGTATCAGAAGATACCAACCCTGCTGGCACCTTGAACTTGGACTTCTAGTTTCTAGAATCATGAGAAAATAAATTTCAGTTTTTTAAGCCACCCATCTCTACAGCCACCATAGAAAACTAATATAGTCACTATGATTTTTTCTTAAAGTTTCATATGATGGAATTATATAGTATATGTGTCAGGTTTCTGTAGCTCAGGTTCAGCCTGGACGGTTTGTGTTTTATTTTTAATAATTAAATTTATTTATTTTTAATTGAAGGAGAATTGCTTTACAATATTGTATTGGCTTCTGCCAAATGCAGCCTGGATGTTTTTGAGATTCATCCCTCTTGTGTGTTATCTGTAGCTCAGTAGGTTATTCAATCAGTTGATGATTCCTTTTGTTGCTGTGTAGTATTTCATTGGGAGAAGGCGATGGCACCCCACTCCAGTACTTTTGCCTGGAAAATCCCATGGACAGAGGAGCCTGGTGGGCTGCAGTCCATGGGGTCGCGAAGAGTTGGACATGACTGAGCGACTTCACTTTCACTTTTCACTTTCATGCATCGGAGAAGGAAATGGCAACCCACTCCAGTGTTCTTGCCTGGAGAATCACAGGGACGGCGGAGCCTTGTGGGCTGCCGTCTATGAGGTCGCACAGAGTCGGACACAACTGAAGCAACTTAGCGGCAGCAGCAGCAGTATTTTATTGTTTGGCTGTACCACAATTTTGTTTATTCATTCAGCAGATAATGGATATTTAGGCTATCTCTAGTTTGGGGCTATTATGAATAAAGCTACTGTGAACTTCTTGGACAAGTCTTTTTTCAGACAACTATTTTCATTTGTCTTGGCGAAATATTCCTAAGTGGAATAGCTGGATCATCAGCAAAGTGAATGATTAACTTTAAGAAACTGCCAAACTGGTTTCCAAAATGGTTATACCATTTTACAACCCTGCCAGCCATGTATGAAAATTCTGGTTATTCCACATCCTTCCCAAAACTTGGTTTCCCAGTACTATAGCGATTCTAGTGGACATGTAGTGGTATATCACTTTAACAGTAATTTACATTTCCCTAATGACTAAGAATATGAGCATCTTTTCATGTGCCTATTGGTCATTTGTATATTTTATTTTGTAAGGTGTCTGTTCAAACTTTTTGTCCATTTTTTCTTGGGCAATTTGTCTTTTACTAGGAGTTCTTTATGTATTCTAGGCACAAGTCTTTGTCAGTTACGTGTATCACAACATTTCCTCCTAGGCTGTGACTTTTCTTTTTTTCTCCCTTTTCACATTTTTTATTTTTTTACACAATTTTAAAGGTCACATCATATTTACAGTTACTACAAAATATTAACTACATTCCCATGTTGTACAATACATCCCTGTAGCCTATCTTATGCCCAGTAGTCTGTACCTTCCACTTCTTCACTTATGTATTACCTTTCCCCACCCCCTCCACTGGTATCTACTGGCTTATTCTCTATGTCTGTGAGTCTGCTTCTTTTTTTTTGTTATATTTACCAGTTTATTGTAATTTTTAGATTCCACATAACAGTGATTTTATACAGTATTTGCCTTTTTCTTTCTTATTTCACTTTGTGTGATGTCTTCCAAGTCTATCCATGTGGCTGCAAATGGCAAAATTTCACTCTTTTTAAGGCTGAGTAATATGCCATTTTATGTATATGTATGCCACATCTTTATCCATTTATCTGTTGATAGATACATAGGTTGCTTCCATATCTTGACAATTATAAACAATGCTTCTATGAACATTGGGGTGCATGTGTCTTTTTGCATTAATGTTTTTGGTTTGGGGGTTATCTATCCAGGAGTGGAATTTCTGGATTATATGGTGGTTCTATCTTTGTTGGGTTTTTTTGAGAAGCCTCCATTCTGTTTTCCACAGTGGCTGTACCAATTTACATTGGTGCCAACAATGTATGAGGGTTCCCTGTCCTCCACGTCCTTGCCAACATTTGTTGTTTGTGTTCTTATTGATGATTACTATCCTGACAGGTGTGTGGTGATATCTCATTGTGGTTTTGGTTTGTACTTCCCTGACGATCAGCAACATTGAGCATCTTTCCGTGTGCCTGTTGGTCATCTGCATTTCCTCCTTGAAAAAATGGCTGTTCAGTCCTTCTATGTGGCTTCTCTTTATATTTTCCAAAAATCAGAAGTGTTTAATTTATTTTGCTTTTGAGAAAAAGAAATGACTGGTGGTACCTCATGTGAATTCAAGAGCATCTGCTTTTCAATCTCAGCTGAGCCTCTGGTTTCTTACTTGACTTCTGTCTCCCTTGCCACATGGGCTTTGCCTTGTTAATCCAACCAACTGGCACCTACTCACTCAGTTGTGTCTGACTCTTTGCAACCCCGTGAACTAGTCCATGGGAATTCTCCAGGCCAGAATACTGGAGTGTGTAGCCTTTCCCTTCTCCAGGGGATCTTCCCAACCCAGGGAATGAACCCAGGTCTCCCGCTTTGCAGGCAGATTTTTCACCAGCTGAGCCACCAGGGAAGCCCCATGTTGGTGGAAGCTGCAAGCAAAAAAAGCAAAAGAAGTGCCAGGGAAGCCATAACAAAAACAGAAGCAAAGCATAACCCACCCTGGTGCTTCCTCTGACCTCTAGGAAGGAAAGCGCCATGCCTGCTGAAGTCTTCTAGTACTTCCTGGCTTTAAACTGCCAGCCAACATTTCCTTCATTCACAATTACACAATTTTTTTAAAGGTATGATTTGGTTAGTGCTGCCATGCTGTCCTGCTGAAAGCAGAACAAGAAAACAGAGACCCTTCAAAATTCTATTAGAAAATAGACCTTTCAGGAGATGTAGAATCAGGTTCTCTGAGTGGTAGGGTTAACTCATTTCTCCAGCTCCCTAGAATTGCCTGCTTTCTGCTGCCTGCCCCAAATGAAGCCCACGCTCACATATCTCACACAACACAAGGTTTTTAGGATGCGCATTTCCTTAGGTGTCTATCTGCTTCGATCACACAGGAAGCCTCTTGATGGCATGGCCATGTTTTGTCCATCTTTGTATGTGTGACCTGGCACAGAATAAGAGTTTGGCAGACACTGTCCCAACCTCTGAGAGACCTCTTCATGATCTATAGTCTACTTGATAAAAGCTTTCCCTCTAGAGGTGGACTGACCCAGGATCATGCCTCAGCTCTAACTCTTATCCTTGAGTTACTCAACATTCTCAGTCTTTGAGCCTCAGTCTCTTCAACTTACCTAAGGAGAAGGATGGTTATTGCAGAAACCACCTCATCAGTTTGTATGAATTAAATAAGTTAACAGAAGTTGTGTAACTCAGTGCCTGGCTCATAGTAAGTGCTTTGAAAATGATTATTTATATGCAGTATTTTATATGAGTCATTTCTTATAAAATTACTCTTACTGTTTTCTATGGGTAGAAGATGATGATAATGGTAATGATGATAAAATAACTATCAGACTAGGTGCCTTATAGGCATTGTATTTTTTAATCTTTACAACACAGAGTTGAATCACAGTTATTTCATCACTGTTTTATTTTTTAATTAATTAATTTTAATTTATTTGCATCATTTAGTTGCATCACATGGGGTCTTTTGTTGCAATGCTTGGGCTCTCTAGTTGTGACCCATGGGATTAGCTGCCCCCTGGCATGTAGTATCTTAGTTCCCCAACCAGGGATCAAACCCACGTCCCTTGCAAGGTGGATTCTTAACCACTGGACCACCAGAGAAGTCCCTCATCACTGATATAAAATAGCAATATTATATTTATATTAAAATAAAATTTATATTAATTTATATTTATATTAATATAAAATAATAGCTATAACTGAAATAACTGCACAAGGTCACAAATGTAGTCAGTGATGAAACTGGAATTCAGATTCAAGCTTATCAGACTCTTTTAAAACAATCACTCCATCCCTTCATATAAGAAGATGTTCTCTGATGCAGAAGAGAGGATACACTTGTAGCCAAGGAGGAGAGATTGAGTTATAGACATGGGGTTGTTAGATCACTCAGTTCAGAGGAGCAGGAGACAGCCAGCTTTGAAGACTGCCAGTTCTATCCTTCCTTCCTTTAGATACCATGTCAATTAAGATTGAGTTCTGTTGCATATTACAGACAATATGAATAACAGTGGCTAAAATATGATAGCATTGTTTTCTCTTACATAAGAAAAGGACAGAGATGTTTTATCTAAAGCTGGTATGATGGGTTTCAATCAGCAGAACCAGGTTTCTTCTACCTTTCTGCCCCACAGAAGAAGCAGCTGAAAGAAGTGCCTCCTTCCTCATAATTCCTCATATGTTCAGAAACTCCTCGACTCCACCAAGAGAATATTCCAGCCCCAAGAAGCAGACCAGCCCAGAAACCCTCTATGTCTTGGGGATTTGAATCTCTCCTGCCCACAGAGTGCCATCCTGCTGGCCGAGGAAGACCCTTCTGTCCCCTCCAGTGGCTTGATTAGAGACTGGTGGGAGCCTCAGCGGCACCCAGCTGACCAAAATTGTACTAGAATAGCTCTGAAAATTAAATGGTCATTGGATATGTTCATTCTATGAACTCATCCTATGAGTTCTCATCTTATGAGATGTGCCTCAGCTTTATCTCTCCCCAGCCCACAAAAGCATGTCAGGGACTGGGTATTGAGTCTAGTTTGCTTGCTGAAATAAGAGATTTAAATAGGGCCCAGATTCTCCTAAAAACAATAGCCCAAATGTCCAGGATACAGTTGAAAACCATCACGTCAAGAACCAGGGAAATCACATGAGAAAATGAATGAGAAGGGACAGTCAACTTACACCAGGACTGAGATGAATCACACGCAGGGTCATCTGCCAAGGACTTGACAGCGGCCATCACAAAAATGTCCCAACCATCAACACGTTCCTCTGAAACAGATGAAAAATATAGAAAATCTCAGCAGAGATAGAAGTTTGTGTGTGTGTGTTTTTAAAGAACCAAATGGAAATTATAGACTGAAAAAATATAATAACAGAAATAGAGTATATCTTCCAGCTGGGTCAGCCTCTTCAAGAAAACCCAGAAGAACAACTCAAAGATTACCACTTAATCTCATTGGCTACTTTCTAGCTACACGGGAGGTTGGGAGATGTAGTCTTTCAGCTGGGCCACCAGAGATAGAGTTTTGTTTATTGGGTAAAAGCAAAGAATAAGTATTGGGATATTAACTACCCATGACTGCCATTGAAACAAATGGCTCATACAAGGAGATGAGATCAATGCTCTGGGAGTGTATTGGAATATGGACTTATTATAGTTAAGATTAAGAGAAATAGTGTACCCATTAATGAGGAGGATAAACTTTTAGATCCAGCTGACATGATCCACAGTTATCATGATTCCTAAGAGCCTCCATAAAGACAAGTTGATGTGACCTAATATCACTAACACCTCAACAGGCTCACCTTCTCAGGGAAGGCCACTTAATTACCTGATTAATTTGGCCACCTTAATTAACTTGTCCCTATTGTTGATAACCTTGTATTGATTGCTCTGCTGGTAGTAATTAGAAAAGTGGTAGAGATGTAAATGGAGAAGCCACAAGAAGAAAAAACAGAGCATGCATTCCTGTCTCCCAGGAATCCACCCTCCAGTCTTTGAGCTCAATGCTTTTGCTTCTCCTTCTGGGCTAATACATTACAGATGCAAATCATTTCTAGGCTGATAATTTCAACTTGCTCCATATTCCTTCTTAGAAGATCTGCCCTTTCATTGGTATTTTCTCAAAGATTCTGCTTCCATATGCCAACATGGTCCTACCCCTCAACCACAGCTGATTGGACAATGAATAAACATATAACCTAAGGTGAACCAATCACGTTCTGTTTTTTTCAGATTTTTTTGGAACATGAAGAAACAGTATCAGGTAATTTTGGGTGTTGAAACTGTAGGATTATGTGGACTTGGAGGGTGGCCAGGGCAGCCATTTTTTTGTAGCAGCCATCTTTTGTTTTTTTAACTGAAGTATAGTTGATTTGGGCTTCCCAGGTGGCATCAGAGAAGGCAATGGCACCCCACTCCAGTATTCTTGCCTGGAAAATCCCATGCATGGAGGAGCCTGGTAGGCTGCAGTCCATGGGGTCACTAAGAGTCAGACACGACTGAGCAACTTCACTTTCATTTTTTACTTTCATGCATTGGAGAAGGAAATGGCAACCCACTCCAGTGTTCTTGCCTGGAGAATCCCAGGGACGGGGGAGCCTGGTGGGCTGCTGTCTTTGGGGTCTCACAGAGTTGGAAACGACTGAAGTGACTTAGCAGCAGCAGGTGGCATTAGTGGTAAAGAATCCACCTGCCAATGCAGGAGACATAAGAGATGCAAGTTTGATCCCTGAGTCAGGAAGATCCTCTGGAGGAAGACATGCCAACCCACTCCAGTATTCTTGCCTAGAGAATCCAATGGACAGAGGAGCCTGGCAGGCTACAATCTATAGGGTCACAAAGAGTTGGACATGACTGAAGTGACCTAGCATGCACACATGGTTGATTTACAATGTTGTGTTAGTTTCTGGTGTACAACAAAGTGATTCAGTTATATACATTCTCTTTTTCATATTTTTTTCCATTATGGCTTATTGTAGAATATTGAATATAATTCCCTGAGCTATAAAGTAGAACCTTGTTGTTGTTATCTATTTTATATATAGTAGTTTGTATCTGAAGCAGCCATTTTGAACCTTGTACCCCCACTAGCAATTAGAAAGAACTGGTCAGTTAAGCTTACCAGACCCCTTAAAGCTTTACAATTCCTGGTTCTAAATTTCTTCCCCCCTCCAGCCACGCTTCTTACTCAAGAACTTACAGGATACCTCCAGTTCTTTTACAAAAGTTTCCTTGTACATAAGTGCACTCAAATTGGTTGCCATTTTTTGCAACTCAATGAGGCCCTCATAGTAAAGCACTTCTACCATGGACTTCTCTCCATTTTGTTGTTAAACGCCTGTACTGAAAAGGCACATCTAATGAACCACAAAACATCAGTAAAATGGAAGTTGCATCAGTAATGTACAAACTGAGAACAGATTGGTGCTTGGCAGAGGCCAGAGGTGGGGGTAGGAGAAATGGGTGAAGGTGGTCAAAAGAAAATTCCAGTTACAAGATAAGGATATAATGTACAGCATGAAGACTAGTTAATGATACTGATTTGAATATTTGAAAGTTTCTAAGAGAGTAGATCTTAAAAATTCACATCCCAAGGAAAAAATTGTAATTCTGTGAGGTGATGGATGTTAAGTAAGCACACTAATGGTAATCATTTTGATATATATATATATACACACACACACACACACACACACACACACGTATTGAATCATTGGAGAAGGCAATGGCACCCTACTCCAGTATTCTTGCCTGGAAAATCCCATGGATGGAGGAGCCTGGTAGGCTGCAGTCCATGGGGTCGCTAAGAGTTGGACACAACTGAGCGACTTCACTTTCACTTTTTCACTTTCATATATTGGAGAAGGAAATGGCAACCCACTCCAGTGTTCTTGCCTGGAGAATCCCAGGGACAGGGGAGCCTGGTGGGCTGACGTCTATGGGGTCACACAGAGTCGGACACAACTGAAGCGACTTAGCAGCAGCATTGAATCATTATGTTATACACCTTGTGTGTGTGTGTGTGTGTGTGTGTGTTAGTTGCTCAGTCATCTCTGACTCTTTGAGACCCCATCAATTATAGCCTGCCAGGCTCCTCTGTCCATGGAATTTTCCAGGCAAAAGTACTGGAGTGAGTAGCCATTCCTTTCTCCAGAGCATCTTCCCAACCCAGGAATCAAACTGGGGTCTTCTGCATTTCAGGCAGATTCTTTACAGTCTGAGCCACCAGCGAAGCCATTATAGGCCTTGCTGCTGCTGCTAAGTCACTTCAGTCGTGTCCGACTCTGTGTGACCCCAGAGACGGCAGCCCACCAGACTTCCCCGCCTCTGGGATTCTCCTTAAATGAATACAATTCTATTATGCTCATTGTATCTCAATAAAACTGGGGTAAATGAATAAACTGATGCAGTGCTCCACAATCAGGACCCGTGTTGCATTTCTTTTCCACCAAGGAAATCAGAGCTCTTCCTGCCATGAACATGTCACCACCGACATTTCACCACTGGCTTTAGTCCTCTGAAACCCCCTCATTCTCAGACCTCACCCAGATTCCCAGGACTCTATTGCCTCTCAGAAGTAATCAGAGTCAACACTGGCTGCCAGTTATTCTGGCTTGGGGCCACGGCCTTGCAGCACTGGAAATGAGGTGATGATCTCCTATCTAATTTGATTGAATCGAGTGTTCCAGTAAGACTAGTGATGCTTTCCTTGCTTCGGGGTCCATCCTAATGAACAAATGCTGCCGCCTTTTCATAGAAGGCTTCAAATGTGGGCTTGTAAAGAAAATCTTTATAAATGCTTCTTGGTGTCTCAGGGATCACCCAACACAGTTACACATGGGGCTACACTGGGAAAGACTAAATGAAACCTAATTTACCCTCCACATACACCTTTTATTATTGTAGCATCATATTTGAAAAAAAATGTGTTTCTCCAAACTTTGTTTATTAATTTAGAATATAATGGAAGTGAGAGAGCCAATAAAAATTAAAAGCAGCTTAATCAGGGAGACAGAGTCATGACCATCTGGAGTCCCATGTTTCCAACCCTATCGTCTATAGAGTCTTCTAAGCCCTGCCTGAGTTTGCACAAGTCACACAAACAAGAACAGCTCCAAACTTCGTTGAGAAGAATAAGGACCTCATAACAAAGAAGGAAAAATGCAAGGGAAAACATGCGCTTCTTACAACTCTTGGATGGCTACCCAGTGCTTAGGGTTTTTACCATTCCTAACAGAGCAGCCTTCTGGAAGCTCAGTTCTAGAAGTCTGTGAAGTCCCATCATAGCCTTAAATTTGCACATAAGACACTAGAGCAACCCTTTTTCTTCTCTTTTACCTGAGCCTGACCTAATCCTCATGAATACACAAAGTTCTCTGCTGACAAACACATGTCTAAGCATCATTTAAATGGCAGCATGGACTGTTATGTGAAAATTTTATAAATCTTAATTATGTTGAATTGGTTTGTGATGTTTTCAGGCCTACTGTACCTCCTAATTTTCTATATATTCATTCTATTAATTTTTGAGAGCTTGATATTGAAACTCCAACTAAAAATTCCAATTCATCTACTTAAAAAATAATTGTAATATATAGTGGAGCCATATGTAACTTTGTTCTGTATTTTCCAAGTCTACTATAAATGTGTTATCATACTTACATAATTTAAAAAGCTAAAAAAGGGGAAAGAATAAATGGCAGCATGGTATTCCAGAAAAGATCACAATTTACTGTTGTAGAATGGTTAAGCTATTTCTGATATTTTTCTATCTTAAATGAATCATCAGTGAACATCCTAGTAGTTAAACATCCATGCTGCTGCTGCTAAATTGCTTCAGTTGTGTCCGACTCTGTGTGACCCTATAGACGGCAGCCCACCAGGCTCCCCCGTCCCTGAGATTCTCCAGGCAAGAACACTGGAGTGGGTTGCCATTTCCTTCTCCAAACGTATGAAAATGAAAAGTGAAAGTGAAGTCGATCAGTTGCGTCCGACTTCGTGACCCCATGGACTGCAGCCTACCAGGCTCCTCCGTCCATGGGATTTTCCAGGCAAGAGTACTGGAGTGGGGTGCCATTGCCTTTTCCAAACATCCATGATATATCCTCTAATCTCTCCTAAGGGTAAACTGAATAAGTTTATGTACACCAGTTTACTTGGGTACTATTTTTGTAACCAGTTTTGTACCTGGATACAATAGGTACAAACTATTGAACATATTTAAAATTTTTGAAGCTTATTGCCAACATTCTTCTCCAGAGAGGTGATATCAAATTATGCTTCTACAAAATTTGCAAGAAGTTGTATGTTTATTGACTCAACAGGCTGATGATGATTATTTATCTTTTTTTGATGTGGACTATTTTTTAAAAATGAATTTTTAAATTTTTATTGAATGCGTTATAATATTGCTTCTGTCTTATGTTTGGGGTTTTTCTGGCCATGGGGCATGTGAGGTCTTAGCTCCTCAACCAGGGATTGGACCTGCACCCCCTGCATTGAAAGGTGAAGTCTTAACCCCTGGATCACCAGCGACGTCCCTGTTTTTTATTTCGTTGACAGTTTGATTTATTCTGGGCTCTTGCAACCAGAGTCAAGGCAGTGCATTGTCTCTTAGTCAAATAATAACCTTCCCTCCCCGTCACAACCACCAACACTACTCATTTCTTTGCACTTGGGATACCTGCACCCCTTATACTTGTACCTGTTTACTTGATAGGGGGAGAGAGGAAATTTGTAACCATTCATTCATTCATTCATTGAACATAACTGAGCACATGGATTGTACCAGCATTGTGGTAGGTGCTGACGATATAGTGATGAATGAGACTGACAAGACGCCTATCTTCAGGGAGCAGATGGCCCCTGCTACCAACATAGCAGACTGCCCGGGGCTCACAATCTGTTTCCATCTCAGCACACTAGAAGCAGGACCCATCATTCCCAATCCTCCTCTCTCTCTCTCCCGTGGTACTCACTCATCAGCCTTGGAGAGCTTCACAGACATCTTCTCATCTTCTTAATCCTGCTGGTCATAATTGGAGACAGTCACTATGACAACACTATCATGGGCAACTCATGAGTAATTCACATATTAGACATATCAGAGTGGTCCAAATATGCTGAAGAGGAAACTCAATCTTGATCTCTTAAAAGGTTAAGTTTTCCTGAGCGCAGTCTCTCAAATGTAGGTGGTAGTCTCTGTGACATCCAAGTGAGTTCAACCACATGAAAAAGCCATAGATCCCACCACCCCTCAATTTTGGAGCATCTAACCAGCCCAAAGAGGTCAGAGTCTTGGAATATTCCAGGAATCACTGGAATTCCAAATCTTAAGGAATTCCAAATCTTTAGGATCTTAGAATCCTAAAGATCCTAAAGAGGAGCACAACACGTCACCTATTTAGGAATCTCTCCACCTCTCACATTCCCTCATCTTCTAGCTCCTTAGCTTTCTAGGATAGACACATGGGGTACAGGACCTAGGAGCTGTGACCTTTTCCCAGATACAGCCAGAGTCAGACACAGGTTTTGGGACTTCAGAGAAGTATGCTAAGTGAAACAAGCATAGTGGTTTAGTGGTTAAGACTTCGCCTTCCAATGCAAGGGTTGTGGGTTCGATCCCTGGTTAGAAAGTTAAGATTCCACAAACATTAAAAAAAAAAAGCCAAAAACATAAAAATAGAAGCAATATTGTAACAAATTGAATAAAGACTTTAAAAATGATCTACTTCAAAAAAAAAAATCTTAAAAAAAATTGTCAGAGGAAGCCAAATACTGTCTGATATCACTTATATGTGAAATCTAAAAAATACAACAAAGTCATGGGTATAACAACAAAAAAAGAAACAGACTCACAGATATAGAGAACAAACTGGGGGTACCAGTGTGGGGGAGGGGCAGTACAGGGAGAGAGGGGTGGGAGACACAAACTATTAGGTGCAAGATAGGCTTAAGGATGTATGGTACAACATATGAAATATTTTGTAATGACTGAAAATGGAAAGAAAATTGTATAAAAGTTGTATAAAAATTGTATAAACATTTTTAGAACTTAAAAAAAAAACAACAGAGAGATGGGGACTTCCCTGGTGATCCAGTGGTTAAGACTCCATGCTTCCAATGCAAGGGGCACAGGTTCCATCCTTGGTCAAGGAACTAAAATCCCACATGCCCTGATGCATGGCCAAGAAAACAAAAAAATATATGTCTAAATGTTTTGATTTGAAGGATGGTGATCTGAGAATATATGCTTCCCTGGTAGCTCAGACAGTAAAGAATCTGCCTGCAATGAAGGAGACCTGGGTCCAATCCCTGGGTTGGGAAGATCCCCTGGAGAAGGGAATGGCAACCTACTCCAACATTCTTGCCTAGAGAATTCCGTGGACAGAAGAGCCTGGCTGGCTACAGTCCATGGAGTCACAAAGAGTTGGACCCAACTGAGCGACTGAGCCATCTGACAACGGCTCCAAACTAACCAAGATCTCACTGGATCCTTGACTAGATTCTCAGTAAGGTCACATATGTCTGTCTCCTGCACATTTTTTCCAGAAAACTATCGTGTATATTTCTGGAGCATTACAAGTCCAAGAAGATGGCGTGTGTCAGTCTACATGTATATGTTTATACACATTTTCACGTGTCCCATGGAGGGGGATGTTCTCTGAAAGCCACCCAGCAAACAGATGAACGGGCCTGACCATCAGTGTGATGTGCTTACAAGTCTCCTCCCTTTCACTTCTTTCCACAGGAGCAAAAGATCCAAAGTAATTGAGTTCCACACCTTTCATTGTGCGTTTATTTGTTTGTGTTGGTCTGTTCCCTGATGGAAGATAAACTTGATAGGAGCAGGGATCTTGTCTATCCTGCGTGCCAGTACTCCCGATGCCTAGAATGGTGCTCAGCATATAGAAGGTGCTAAAAAGTTGATGTAAACAAATACATCATCACATTTCATTCACACACTCACGCTGTGAGGGAACCTCTGTTATCCATTCAGTCGTTCAACAGTTTTGCTTGAGTGTCTACTCTGCCTGACATCATGCCAGACATAAGCCATAGTTCATCAACTTTTTCTTCCCTGCCAGGTACCCTCCTGGGGCTTAAACGCAGGTTGCACAGATCGTTGGCATGTTTTCTGTCCTTTCCAATCCATTTTGGAACAAGGGAGGGGAATAAAGACATTTGATGTATAACTGATGATGTGAATGAATTTAGTCCTCCCTAAACATACATACATTCCCAGTGTCTTAGTGGTAAAGAATCTGCCTGCTAATGCAGGAGACACAGGTTCAATCCCTGGGTGGGGAAGATCCCCTGGAGTAAGGAAATGGCAACCCACTCCAGTGTTGTTGCCTGGAAAATCCCATGGACAGAGAAGCCTGGTGGGCTACAGCCCATAGAGTTGCAAGAGTCAGACACAACTTAGGGACTGAGCAGGCAGGCAGGCAAAACCTACACACACTCACACATATGAGATTTAGTGGAAGGCATGTGGTTCTAACTCCTCTACATGTATGTTCCCTTGTGTTCTCATGCAGGCAGGCAGGCAGGATCCCATCCAACTCATAATATGTCTCAATGTCACCATCTCTCCAAGTTCCCCAACACAGTCTCAGCTTACATGGAGCCTTGTACTCCAGAGAACAAACATTTCTCATCCTGAGCTGGGCTTTCCAAAGGCGGCTATACCTTCAGCCAGGTACAGGTGAGAAAGTCGGAAACACGCTTGGGGGGCTCTCAGTATTCTTAAGGGGAGGTGAGGAGTAGGGTCCCCAGAGGGTGATCTGTCTCCCACAGCCGGATCGTGCATAGTCGGCACCTAGGGTTCAGGGAGCTGTCTTTGGGTCTTGGGTTCAGGCACGCTGCCGTTTCAACAGATGAACATGAGGGGAGACAACCAAGAGATAATGTATGAGCAACAAATGTGTTTGTCCAGGGCAGTTTCCCCAGGCAAGAGCATCGAAGCAGGCTCATCCTGAGTCTCCACACCTGGGCTCCTCTTCTGTTTAAAACTCTGACAGAGGCTGATGTCCCAAATACCAGAGAGGGCCCCTCACAACTGCTATCTAATTTCTGCAAGAATGAGGAAGGAATGGCTCCCAGGAGCATGTGGGAAGGATGCCCCCAGTGGGTAAAGTGATGCCAACTCCTATTCCCAATGAAGGCAACAGGAGGGAGCAAGGTCTGACACAAAGAAGACCCCCCATGAGTTTGTCTATGTGTCTCCTCTTACAGCTGAGGAGTAAAACCCCTTTTTGCCACTCATGTAGTCATGATGAGTTTGGAGGAAGAATGAGAAATGTGTAAAACATTGGCAACTGCCCTAGAATCTTCTCCCTGGGAAATAAGAAGCTCTATCTTCACAAGGTATAAATTATGGAAATCATGACTAGGGTCCAGAGATAAGAAATACACCACTCATATGCAGACACTGCTTTATCTTGTGTCCATGGGAGACCCCATGAATTGATTACAATGTATTTAATATTTTCTCATGATTCCAAAGTAGGGCTTCAGATCTTTTAAAATGTATTCTCTGGTACATTCACAGGGGGAAAATACAAAAGTATGTACCTGAGAAATGTCCCTCCCACCCCTGGTCTCCAGCCACCCAGTTCCCTTCCCCAGACTCAGACCAAGGTGCTCAGACTTAGAATCTTGTATGAGACTATATTCAAGGCAACCAATAGCTTTGAAAGGATGGGGATCAGGAGATGAAACTGATTTCCCATTTAGAATCTAGTCTTTAAATCTCAGAAAAGTGGCCCAGCTACATTTTTCTAGTTCTAGTCTCTGTCACCCAGTGGTCATCTGGAACAGAAATGACCTGGCTCTGATTAGATTAGATTCATGATAACAGCTTTAGTTGGGCATCTCTGTGCCCACAACACCCTGAGGAAAGTCTGGATTTCCCAGAGGCTGAGATCCACTGAGCAGGAGCAATACTTCTGGGCAAGTCTTTGCCGACTAGATCGCCTCATGGACTATCTGAGTCCTTCTCTTGGGGATGAGGGTCAGATGCCAAGCTGGAACATTTCACTGGGCTTTGGGGTTTTTCAGTTGTTGTTGTTGGGTTTGGTTTTGACTATGCAGCGTGTGGGATCTTAGCTTGCTGACTAGGGATCGAACCCATGCCCTTTGCATTGGAAGTTCCGAGTCTTAACCACTAGACAGCCAGGGTAGTCTCCCTGGGCGTTGGATGTCAACAAAGTCTTGAGAAAGCAAGGGACAAAAGAGCAAGCACGAGCTTTTCTCCCCATTCTGGTATCTCTTAGTTGTGTGACATTGGGAATGATACTTCTCACTTCTGCTGTAAGATGAGGGGGTTGCCTGTTGAAGAGAAGAAGCGGAGTGGTTGCATCCATGGACCTTAGAGGCAGGGCTTCTAAGCGAGAATCTTGTCTCTAGGGCTCACCAGTCTCGTGACCCTGTATGAGACGCTCTCATAAGCTTCATGTTCCCCTAAGTAAAGGGAGGATCACAGTACCTCCCTCCTGGGGTTACTGCAAGAATTAAATGGGCTCCCAATCCACTTAAACTGAGTGTCATTATACCTAACACATGGTACGCACTCAATAAATGTTCACTGTTCTTATTTTATGATGACTTTCAAAGGTGGCAATGGATAGTAAAGGGAATAGACTGAGGAATTAACTACCTATTTTTACGCCAAAATGACTGATGACAACCAGTCACTAAGTTATTTGAAACTTCTCAATTTGCTCTAATTGTGGTAATGTTAATTTTAAATCAATGATTCAATTTAGAGGTGTGGGTGACGGTAAGCTGCTTCCACCAAAATAAAGTTTCAAAATCACTTGGGTTAAAAGACAAATAAGAAAAGGTCCATAGGGAAGCCAGTCATTCTTACATGCTGAAGATGGAGTCAAAGTTTCTGCCCTTTGTAGGCAAAATATGGGAGACCTATCTGGTGGTAGGAGGGCTTGACCCCCATGTTATCAAAGTAGCATTAGAACTTCATTAAGAAATTTCCCCAAGAAGTGCCACCAGTGTCTCTGCTATGAGTTGAAATGTGTCCCCCGAAAAGAGACATTGAAGTCCTTACCCTCAGTACCTGTGACTATGACCTTATTTGGAAATGGGGTACATAAAATCAGGTCAGGATGAGGTCGTACTGAACTTGGCCCCTCATCCAATATAACTTGTGTTCTTATAGGAAGAAAAAAGACACAAACACACAGGGAAAATATTATGTGCTCATGGAGGCAGAGAGCAGAGTGATGTATCTTTAAACCAAGGAATGCCAAGGACTGCAGGCAAATATCAGAAATTAAGAGAAAGACTAAGGCATATTTTCACTTAGATTCTTCAGTGAGAGCATGGCCCTGCCAACACCTTGTTTTCAGACTTTGGCCCCCAGAACTGTGGAGAGAATACATTTTTCTTGTTTGAAGTCATCCAAGTTTGTGGTATTTTGTTATAGCAGCCTGGGGAAACTCATATAGTCTGATTATGATCAAGTGGAGGTTTGGGGAGAAAAATCACGGAAGAATGAAGAGATTCAGTCTTTGGAACCACATGTAACTATTCTCATTTGCACATATTTAGGTAATTATGCATGAAAGGACTTATATATATTTTTAATTGGAGTATAATTGCTTTACAATGTTGTGTTAGTTTCTGCTGTACAATGAAGCAAAATCAGCTATATGTATACATATATCCCCTTGCTCTTGGGCCTCCCTCCCATCTCCCTGCCATCCTGCCTCTCTCGGTCATCAACAGAGCACCAAGCTGAGCTCCCTGTATTATACAGCAGCTTTCCACTAGCTAACCATTTTACACATATAGTGTATCTATGTCAATCCCAGTCTTCCCAATCATCCCACACCCTCTTCCCCAACTGTGTCCACATGTCCATTGTCCCACTAACTTCACTCGCATTTCAGGGTCCATCTCTCTGTCCTCACACTGGAAAGCTTTGTCCCAGATCTTACCATATAATCTCTCTTCTTGCACTCAGCTTGACTTCCTCAGAGAGCCTTCATGGACCATCCTCACCACAGTAGCCCAAGCCTCCCAGTATTCTTTATCCTTTTTTCCTGTTGAGTCATTCCAGAACACAGTACTGTATGCAGGTCTTTGCCTGTTTGGCTTGCCCCACTCCTCTGTGGCAGGATGTGACTATTACAAGAGAGGGAACATATAGTCTTGGGCTCCACTCTCTGCAGCATCCAGAAGAGAACCCGGTTCTAAGAGACACATGATTTCATAATCCATCACATCTAAGATGACCTCGATTGCCAGATGCATCATTCCTCTGTGTCACTAAGAAAGAAGAAGAGGCTCCTAATGAAACTCTGCCCTGTGACCGAGAGACACATCCCAATGCAGAGATGTTAAATTGTTGGGGGAGAATGTGTGTCTTGCATGCAAATGTTTCCATAACAATGACTCCATGAAGAGCTCGGTTCTTTTGGCTCCTGTGAAGACCCACACAAGTCATAGTGCTGACCCTGAACATGGTTCCAGGTCTGTGAGGGTGCCACACAGGCAGAGTGGAGGGAGAGAGCAGGCTGGATGCCAGAACCCGTGGGTCAGGGCCAGTGTGTCTGTAACAAGGAGCCTTCTGTCCATTCCAGAGCTCGTGTTGGCATCTCTGAATTTCAGACTCCCAGCATGAGGTCATGTGGCCAACTGGATTTCACAGCTCATGCTTGAGGAGCCTGTCCCAGTCTACAACACCCTTTTACAAGGATTCCTGCATTTCCTTCCACCTTTCAGGCAGGCAGGTAAGGGAACTGAAGTTCACTGACTCACTCAAGGTCACAGGGATAATTAGTGCCATAGCCAGGAACTGAGCAAATTCTCTAATGCCATGTCCAGACACTCAATTGACTCCAGTCCTTAACCCAAGCTAATTATAGAGATTGCTAATTACAAAGTATAGTATTAAATAGAGTTGAATTGAAATGAATTCAGCAGATGAACACTCTGGAAGATTCCAGAAAAGTATAAACTCTAATTTGTGCGCCTTTGAGTCACCTATCGGAGGTCCCCTCCCCCCATCATGTCCCCCATTTTGATTTGAATGTTCTTTTCATGTAAATGAGCTATTGAGCCAGTGGGAGAAAAAGTCTGGGCTCTTTGGAGGGGTGCATTTTGGAGCAGTTTGCTGTTTTCTTAAAGCTTGGGGAAGAGTAAGCGGTAATCAATAGTGAAATCTGCCTGAATCTCGGAGGCTCAATGAAGGTGCTTTTGAAGCACATCACAGAGCTTGATTTTCTGTTATTTAGTGCCAAAAGTTATTACCTCAGCAGCAGTGCGATGTCTAATTTATACCAAATTGGTAGCTGAAATCTATTAAAGTTTATTAGCACCATCTCAGAATACAGTAACATCTCACTGGTTCTGCTCCTGTTTAAATTGACCAGCTGGTTTAACTCTATTAGCTTTGAGGCTGAGATAAACTCAAGTCCGCGGGAGCCATCCATGGCACCAGGGGAGAATGAATACAGATGAAGCTCGGGGTATTTGGGGTGTTAGCTGCTACCAAATTGCTACAGGCTTCATCTCTCTTGATGCAGCCGCGACCCCATTACTCCATTACCAGTGGAATGGGGAGCCATTCTCAGAATTCAGAAAGCAGCTGTCAATGTGATGGAGTTTCCAGCAGAGAGGGAGGCATTCCTGGAATTGGAAGGCTGACAGCCCACAATAGTGACTTGGAGAAACATGGATTGTCTGAAACTGGTTTTTCAAAACTTGTCCCCATTGCCTGCGAATCTGCGACTTCTACAAGGGGGAATTGCGGTTGGATTGAGGGAGCAGAAGATTTAATGTCACCAGTGGAAGATGCTCTGATCTTGCGTCCATCCTACCCGTCCTCAGGGTCAAGACCTCAAAGCAATCAGACCACAAACATATGGAAACATTTAACTAGAGAATGAATGTTACTCTGGAATGGACTCTAGAATGGCACACAGCGTTTGGCTGTTTTGAATGGCCCAGAGAAGTGAGAATCCTGGCCTTCAAAGTCACCCAGGTCTGGTTTGAGAATTGAGAACCTCTTTGCTTACTACCTGCGCAGTCATGAACAAGTGACCTAAACATTCTTGTTCCCAGTTTCCTCTACAGAGATTATTTGGGGGAGAGTGCAAGTGTTGTACATCAAGTGTTTAGCACAGGTACCCAGGAAATACATAATTAACATTAGTTTCTTTATCTAACTCTCGGCTTAGCGTTTTACAGCCATTGAGTTCACCGTATTTTCATTTTCCTCTAAGCTCCCTTATAATTACTTATTATCTTATTCAAATCTGAGAAGAACTCAAAAAAGTAGTTCAGTCAGCTCAGTTCAGTTGCTCAGTCGTGTCCATCTCTTTGCGACCCCATGGACTGCAGCATGCCAGGCTTCCCTGTCCATCACCAACTCCCAGAGCTTGTGCAAACTCATATCCATCAAGTCGGTAATGCCATCCAACCATCTCAACCTCTGTCACCCTCTTCTCTTTCTGCCTTCAATCTTTCCCAGCATCAGGGTCTTTTCCAGTGAATCAGTTCTTCACATCAGGTGGCCAAAGTATTGGAGCTTCAGCATCAGTCCTTCCATTGAATATTCAGGACTGATTTCCTTTAGGATTGACTGGTTGGATCTCCTTGCTGTCCAAGGGACTCTTCAAGGAGTCTTCTCCAACACTACAGTTCAAAAGCATCAATTCTTCAGCGCTCAGCTTTCTTTATGGTCCAACTCTCACATCCATACATGACTACTGGAAAAACCATAGCTTTGAGTACATGGACCTTTGTTGGCAAAGTAATGTCTCTGCTCTTTAATATGCTGTCCAGGATCGTCATAGCTTTTCTTCCAAGGAGCAAGCATCTTTTAATTTCATGGCTGCAATTACCATCTGCAGTGATTTTGGAGCCCAAGAAAATAAAGTCTGTCACCGTTTCCAGTGTTTCCCCATCTATTTGCCATGAAGTGATGGGACCAGATGCCATGATCTTCATTTTTTGAATGTTGAGCTTTAAGCCAACTTTTTCACTCTCCACTTTCACTTTCATCAAGAGGCTCTTTAGTTCCTTTTCGACTTCTGCTGTAAGGGTGGTATCATCTGCATATCTGAGGTTACTGATATTCCTCCCAGCTATCTTAATTCCAGCTTGTGCTTCATCCAGCCAGGCATTTTGCATGATGTATTCTGCATAGAAGTTAAATAAGCAGGGTGACAATATACAGCCTTGACGTACTCCTTTCTTGATTTGGAACCAGTCCTTTGTTCCATTTCTGGTTCTAAATGTTGCTTCTTGACCTGCATACAGATTTCTCAGGAGGCAGGAAGGTGGCTTGGTATTCCCATCTCTATAAGAATTTTCCATATACCATTCAGGTATGACCTAAATCAAATCCCTTACAATTATACAGTGGAAGTGACAAATTGATTCAAGGGATTAGATCTGATAGAGTGCCTGAAGTACTATGGATGAAGGTTTGTGACATTATACAGGAGGCAGTGATCAAGACCATCCCCAAGAAAAAGAAATGCAAAAAGGTAAAATGGTTGTCTGGAGAGGCCTTACAAATAGCTAAGAAAAGAAGAGAAGCTAAAGACAAAGGAGAAAAAGAAAGATATACCCATCTGAATGCAGAACACCAAAGAATAGCAAGGAGAGATAAGAGAGCCTTCCTCTGTGATCAAAAGTGTACGTGGGGCAGTAATTGATCACCCTATTTTACCTGAGTGAAAGTCCTTGACTAAGGGAGGTAAAGAGACACTTTCTCTGTCAATATCATATGGTTGATGCAGAATGAGATGGGAATCCCTGGTGGTTCAGTGGTAAAGAATCCCCCTGTCAATACAGAAGACATGGGTTCAATCCCTGGGTTGGGAAGATCCACTGGAGAAGGAAATGACAACTCATTCCGATATTCTTGCCTGGAAAATTCCATGAAGAGAGGAGCCTGGTGGACTATAGACTATAGGGTTGAAATGAGTCGAATATTACTTAGCAACTAAACCACCAACACAAAATGAGGTAAGAAGGTGAGGCTCCTAGTCCTGTTTCAGTGTTCCCTGCACAGCCCTATGTCACTATATCCCAGAGTCTTGTAAGGGACATGTGCTTCAGAAGAAAAGCAAACAGCACACCAAACCCCAAGCCTATGTTAGGATCAGAACTGCATCTTCTCACATAGAAAACAAAGTTATGGTTACTAAAGGGGAGGGTGAGGGAGGAACAGATTAGGAGAATGAGATTAAGAAATAGAAACTGCTGTCCATAAAATAGATAAACAGTTCAGTCATGTCCGACTCCTTGCAACCCCATGGACTGCAGCACCCCAGGCTTCTCTGTCCATCACCAACTCCATGAGTTTGCTCAAACTCATGTCCATTGAGTCGGTGATGCCATACAACCATCTCATCCTCTCACCTTCTCCTCCCGCCTTCAATCTTTCCCAGCATCAGGGTCTTTTCTGGTGAGTCAGATCTTCACATCAGGTGGCCGAAGTATTGGAGCTTCAGCTTCAGCATCAGTCCTTCCATTGAATATTCAGGACTGATTTCCTTTAGGATGGACAGGTTGGATCTCCTTGCAGTCCAAGGGACTCTCAAGAGTCTTCTCCAACACCACAGTTCAGAAGCATCAATTCTTCGGTGCTCAGCTTTCTTTATAGTCCAACTCTCGCATTCATACATGACTACTCAAAAACCAGAGCTTTGACTAGACAGATCTTTGCTGGCAAAGTAATGTCTCTGCTTTTTAATATGCTGTCTAGATTGGCCATAGCTTTTCTTCCAAGGAGCAAGTGTCTTTTAATTTCATTTTCCTAAGTAGGTGACTATGGTCATTCTTGAGCATGACTAAAGTATCCTCTGTTCTGAATCTAAGGCAACCAGACCAACAGGAGTGAGGAAGAAAAGGTCCCTGGGATGTGGAGCTGGTGACACCCAAGAACAGAGTTCTGGAGGAAAAGGGGGACTGAGCCCCAAATCACACATCCTCTACCCAGATCTTGACACCAAGCCTCCAGCACTTGACCTTCCTCATGAGCCCCTGAAGTTTTTCAAAATAATGTGTGCCCCTGGTACGTAGCAAGCAGTTCTGTGTTAAGTGAAGGGTATCAAATAAAGCAGATGTCATTAGCTCCACTTCTCAAATATGACTTAATTCAATATCTATTCTACACCAGCACTGTCCCAGGTGTGGGGGACATGGTGATAAATGAGGCAGACAGTATCACTGCCCTTGTTAGGGAGGAAGACAGACTTGAAGAGGATAGTCCCACCCAAATCACACAACTAAACTGTGGGGTGTGATGAAGTTTAACAAAAGATGGACACAGACAACAATGTTTAGGGGGGCTTTAATGTAAGTAGGGGCTTCCCTGGTGGCTCAGTGGTAAAGAATCCACCCGTCAATGCAGGAGATGCATGCAGTTTTGATCTGTGGGTCAGGAAGATCCCCTGGAGAAGGAAATGGCAACCCACTCCAGGATTCTTGCTTGGGAAATTCCATGGACATAGGAGCCTGGTTGGCTACAGTCCATGGGATCACAAAAGAGTTAGACACGACTTAGAGCCTAAACAACAACAACAATCTAAGTTGGGTAATCAGAGATGGAATGCAGAGAGAGAACAGCTGACTGAGAAGTGCACAGAATGTTCCAAGTAAAGAAAAATCCCACTTAAAACTCTGAGGTAGAGAAGAGTTGGGGCAGTTCGAAGAACTAAAGTGAAACTCTGGAGCTGCCTCATGGGGAGGAGGCAGAAGTGAGGTGGGGTTGGAGCTTGAGAGCTTGGTGAAGTTGGTTGGTCACACACAGCTAAGTAAAACTGGGATAGCAATGAAGTTTGTTGTTGTTCAGTCACTAATTCATGTCCAACTCTTTGCAACCCTGTTGACTGCAGCACGCCAGGCTTCCCTGTCCTTCGCTGTCTCCCAGAGTTTGCTCATATTCGTGTCCGTTGAATTAGTGATGCTATTTAATCATCTCATTCTCTGCCACCCTCTTCTCCTTTTGCCTTTAATCTTTCCCAGCATCAGGGTCTTTTCCAATGAGTTGGCTCTTCATATCAGGTGGCCAAAATATTGGAGCTTCTTCTATCAATGGAAGGGTGTTAAACAAAGAGGTGATACGATTAAATTAAATTTAAGAAGATCACCATCTACTGCAGAGTTAAGGATGGATGGGGGAGGGGTCCAAGAGTGGAAGCAGGTTGGCAAGATGAGACACATTTCAGTTGGGGCAGGCAATGACGGTGGTGCTTCTTGGGCTTGTAGAGACCTTAGAGGAGACTTGGCCAAGTCAGAACTAGCTAGGGCAACAACCAGAACTAAAGCCCAGTCTCCTGACTGTCCAACTGAATCCTCTAATCTTGACCATGCTCTGCCAGTCCACAGGGCAAAGGGAGATTACTGGTAGGGAAATGGAAGTGTCATTAGGAGAATTCATCTAGAACACCATGGTCAAACCAGAGCCAACAGCCCCTGAGGATCCACACACATTATTCTCTCCAAAAGGAATTTTCAATGTCACATGCAACTTCAATGATAAGCAGAAAGAAATCAATCTGAGCATGCCTTTTGTGCGCATGCTGTTGTGTCCGGCTCTTTGCAGTCCCATGGACTGTAGCTCTCCAGGCTCCTCTGTCCACGGGATTCTCCAGACAAGAATACGAGAGTGGGTTGCCATTTGCTTCTCCAGGGGATCTTCCCCACCCAGAGATCGAACTCACGTCTCTTGCATCTTCTGCATTGGCAGGTGGATCATTTAGATGGCCACCTTCTTTAATGGAGTTTACTATTTCAAAAAAGATCTTTGCAAAAGTTCCCCAAACCTGTGTATCTTTAACCGTTGGATTCAGTTTACAGAGCCCTTCAGGTTACTGAGAGGCAGGTAGGAATTGAGACAATCGGACTCTCCTTCCCCATGCAGCCTCCTATGAAGTCATCAGCATTCTTTGCATCTTTTCCTCCTCCTTTTGGTTGCCTGCTTCTAGTTGGGTACTCCTAAGATAAATGTCCCTGGTAGTTCAGATGGTAAACTTTCTGCCTGCAAAGCAAGAGACCTGCAGGGTTCAATCCCTGGGTTGGGAAGATCCCCTGGAGAAGGGAATGGCTGCCCACTGCTGTATTCTTGCCTGGAGAATTCCATGGAAAGAGGAGCCTAGTAGGATACAGTCCATGAGGTTGCAAAAAGCTGTACACGACTGAGCTACTAACGCACACACACAATGTGGATAAGCTATGTACACAGTGTCAGGACTCTAAGGATACTATACAGGGGAATGTTATTTTTGATGAAAGAGGGAAAAGCAACAACACTCCATAAAAAAAAAAAAAAAAAAAAAAAACAGCGTTATTCTCTATGTGATACGCAAGGGATTCAAGGTGAATGTGAGGATCTTGGGGCTCTCAGATGGGTAATTTTTAAAAAGAGACATGTAATTTTTGCCCAAGACTTGCACCAATGGAAAGTACCATTCCTTAGTTGTCTGATTAGGGATATAGAAACCTCAGCAGCAAAAAAAAATTAAAAATGGAGGCTCGTCTTTGGAGGAAGCATACCAGAACAGGAAGGCTGGGATGGAGAGAGCAGACGAGCGTCTTAACTGTGTCTGTTTCACCCAGCTCTGGTATGGATGGGTCCCATCAAATTCCAGAGAGGATAAGATAAAAGCAAGGTGAGTTAGCCCAGGGAAGGGAATGGCTACTAAAATAGATATCCCTTTGCTTTGCTTCATGCTTCACCACTGACCTCTATCATTCCCTGTTTGCAAGGCTCCCTGCCCCATTGCTTCTGAGGTAGACATTAAACGACACTGCATATGGAGAACAGCCAAGGCGTTTGAGAATTCATCAGCGGTGGCAAACCTGAGTGGTTCCCTGCGACGCAAATTGCTTTGGCTTCCACACTGCTCCTGTCGCGTCAAGTGCTGGTGTTAAATAGCCTTCCTTGGGATTACTATCAAGTATTCATTTTAACAACATTAATTTACGATGTGTTATCCCGCTTTACGTTGTGCTACATGACTTATTCACAGAGCCAGCCCTTTGGTGACTGATGTTTATTCATTCTAATCATCGCACTTGCCTGAGATTTGTAGGTTAATGGGACCTGGACTGGAAAAAAGATTGTTTGCAGGGTTGTTTGGGTGGGACTCATTCATGACGAAGACAGCAACACCTCCTGAAAAATCTACCTCTTTCTGGTTGGTCAGAGGAGAGGGAGAAGGCCACTGGAGGGGGTTGAGTCAAATCAGTTTCCTCACCTAAGGACTTCCTGAGACCAGCACACTGAGGAAGCAGCAGGAACAACCGCAGCAATGATGCATATCTCCTTACGGTCCTTTACATTCGTCAAGTCTCTTCCTGTCTTTTGTTTTCACAATAACCCTGTCAGGTAAATGCTGTTGTTGCTGTTTACTAGCTCCGTCATGTCCAGCTCTTTGCAACCCCATGGACTGTAGCCCACCAGGCTCCTCTGCCCATGCGATTTCCCAGGCAAGATTACTGGAGTGGATTGCCATTTTCTTCTCCAGGGGATCTTCCCAACTCATGAATGCAACTTGAGTTCCCTGCATTGGCCGATGGATTCTTTACCACTGAGCCACCAGGGAAACCAATGTAGTGGACAGTTTATGGGATCTGGGGACTGACTGATGGAGTTGAAACTTGACTTTACTACTTACTCCCCAAGTGACCGTCTGCTAGTTACTCAACCTCTCTATGCCTCAGATTCCTCATCTTTAAAATGGGCACAGCAATCACAATTACTCCACAGAGCTACTGGCAAGTACAGTTGTTACAGTAAAATACAGAACAGAGTTGTTGCCTAAATCAAACACAGGAGAGAGTTGGTAGCTCATCAGTGGTCCTGTTCCTCTTCCTCTGCACATCTGGTGGGATTGCCTTTCCCTGTGCTGGGGCTCAGATGTATCACAGGACTGACTTTGGCCAAAGAAATGAAAGTGCAAGAATATGCATCGGTGCTGGAGAGAAGCACATGGCTGCTAGTGCAGGACGCTACGGGACCCCCTTCCCTCTGCTATGGGGACAATGAAAGTCTATGCAGCTGATGGAGCCCTGAGAGCTGACGTCCTGGAGACAGGAGATGTGGAATGGAGTTCTCAGCCAATCCATGATGGAGTATGAGTAAGAAATAACCCTATGTGATTATAAGGTCGATTTTTTTTTTAACTGAAGTAGCTGTGGTGCTGGAGAAGACTCTTCAGAGTCCCTCAGACTGCAAAGAGATCAAACCAGTCAATCTTAGAGAAAATCAACCCTGAATATTCATTGGAAGGACTGATGCTGAAGCTGAAGCTCCGATACTTTCAAAGAGCTGACTCACTGGAAAAGACCCTGATATTGGGAAAGATTGATGGCAAAAGGAGAGGAGGGCAGCAGAGGATGAGATGGTTAGATAGCATCACTAGCTCAATGGGCATGAATCTGAGCAAACTCCAGGAGATAGTGAAGGACAGAAGAGCCTGGTGTGTTGTAGTCCATGGGGTCACAAAGAGTCAGACACCACTTAGTGACTGAGCAACAACAAAAAATAATCCAACTTACCAGACTGGCAGAGAAAGTGGTCTAGCAATGCTAAGTATCATTATTAGCATTTTTTTTTGAGGGGGGCTGTGCTGAGTCTCCTTTGCTGCATGGGCTTTTCTTTAGTTGCATTGAGCAGGGCCTTCTTTAGTTGTGGTGCATGGGCTTTTCATTGCAGTGGCTCTCTTGTTGCAGAGCACAGGCTCTAGGGCCTGTGGGCTCCAGTAGTTGCAGCTCCCAGGCTCCAGACCACAGGCTCAGTAGTTGTGGTATATGGACTTCGCTGCCCCATGGTATGTGGGATCGTCCAGGATCGGGGATCGAACTGTGTCTCTTGCATTGGCAGGCAGATTCTTTACCACCGAGCTACGAGGAAAGCCCTCTACATTAGCATGTCTAGATCAAATAGTCACACTGTATACCCCTTACACAGTGATGGAGACAATTCTTTCTGTATAAAACCAGAAGAACAAACAAACAAACGAGAAAGTTTGCCCCAACGGAGACATCATGCCTCCACATATCTGAATGATCTACATATTCACCATCAACAATGAAGCCTTGGTGTTAGTAAGACGTGCAGACTTGGACCTGTAGTGAGCTGGTAATCAAAGCAGTGACTGGAAAAACACACAGGTGAATCCTGAGAGATTCTCCTGCAATGTCACACATAGAGACTCAGGGATTAAGGGGTAGAGCCTTCTTCCATATTGTAGCTTGACTATCTTCACACACGGCCACCACACCATGGAAGGGAAAAATAGAGGTGGGGAAAAGGAGCCTGCTGTGACAACCTAAAGGGCTGGGCTAAGGTGGTGGGTAGGAGAAAGGCTCAGGAGGGAAGGGACTTGTGTGTACTTATGGCTGATTCACATTGTTGCATGGCAGAAACTGACGCAATGTTGTAAAGCGATTATACTTCAATTAAAACTTAAAAAAAATTTTTTTTTAAAAGAGCTTGACCTGGAGACAGCATATGTTATTTCTGCCCACATTCTACTGACCAGGTCTGATTATATATCTCTTCCTGTCAGCCCCCATCCACGTATCAAAGAGGAAATAAGAAATCTTACCTTTCTGCAAGCTCAAGAGGAAAGAGAAGTAGTTTGGTGAGCACAGAACATTGTTTCTTCTGCTGGCTATAATGACAATCTCTCATAGCAACTTGAGTGCTCTTATGGATGGGGTATGTTCCAGAGGCTGGGTGTTTCAGGCACACAGTAGGCAGCTGCGAAATGATATCTCTACTTAGCACTCTGCAGAATGAAAAACCGAAGTGACTACAAAAGATACTTCTCTGAGAGAAAGCTATAAACATGATCTTTAGCAGAGATTTCACTCAAGAGTATGAGGTCTGGTGCTTCTTCTTGTTGTTCAGGCGATAAATCGTGTCCGACTCTTTGCAACCCCATGGAGTACAGCACACCACACTCCCCTGTCCTTTCCTCTCCCCTGGAATTTGCTCAATTCATATTCATTTGGGGCTTCCCAGGGGGTGCTAGCAGTAAAGAACCTGTCTGCCAATGCAGGAGACGTGAAACATAGGTTTGATTCAGGAAGATCCCTTGGGGAAGGGAATGGCAACCCACTCCAGTGTTCTTGCCTGGGGAATCCCGTGGACAAAGCAGCCTGGAGGGCTACAGTCACTTCAGTCATGTCTGACTCTTTGCAACTTAGCACACAGGCATATGTCCATTGAGTCAGTGATACTTCAAACCATCCCATCCTCTGTCACCCCCTTCTCGTCATCATCAATAATGGACCCATGGTTAAATCCCTGTTGTCTGGGGCTCATGAAATGACACCGCCAAGCATGACTTGGGCAGAGGGCTGCACACAAGAAACCAGTCTTTTTGCCACCGAGCTAAGCCTTTGCTGTTGACCTGTACATATGTTCATCATATCACTTTTCACTGGGTGTCTTTCTCATCAAGTGGGCAATTACTGATCAAACAATATAACTTTACCCAGAGGGTCAGGAATGGATCACCCACCTGTGTACTCTCTGCCTGAAATTCTCTTACCTTGTAGCTTAAAAAAGATAAGGTGACCTTTACTTATGCCTTGGCTTAGCATGGGGGAAACAGTCTATGAGCTTGGTGTCCTGAGTTCCATCCCTGACTCTGTCTGCTTGGCTCCTGTTAAAAAATCACCGAGCAGCTAGAAACACGTCAGGTTCTCTGCTCAGTGCTGAGAACATAGCAGAACAAGATCAGAAGGTCTTAGTTTTAGCCTAGTGAAAGAAAAAGACATTTAACAATACTCACACAAATAAAGATCTAACTACAAGTTGGAGACATGTGATTAAGGAAAAGTATGAGATTCTATGGCAGTAGTCTTTTCAAGCCCATTCTCCCCTTCCCACTCATCACCAAAACTCTCTATTTTTTTTAGCTCAGCATAAAGCCTTCCAGAGGGGCTTCCCTGCTGGCTCAGAGAGTAAACAATCCGCCTGCAATGCAAGAGACCTGGGTTTGATCCCTGGGTTGGGAAGATCCCCTGGAGGAAGGAATGGAACCCACTCCAGTATTCTTGCCCGAAGAATCCCCGTGGACAGAGAACACTGGCAGGCTACAGTTCATGGGGTCACAAAGAATCAGACATGACTGAGCAACTAAGCGTGCACGCAAAGCCTTCCAGAAAAAAAACTAGTTTTCCAAAATTCCTTTGCAGGTAGGTGTGGTCAACTGATTGAATCTTGTCCAATGAAATGTGAGCAAAAGAGGTGAGTTGGGGACTTGCCTGGTGGTCCAATAGCTAAGACTCCATGTTCCCAATGCAGGGGCCTGGGTTTGATCCCTGGTTAGGGAGTTAGATCCCATTTGCCACAACTAAGACCTGGCACAACTACATTAATTAGTTAATTAAAAAATAAACTTAAAAAAAAAAGACAAGTTGTTCTGCTTTCTCTTTCTCCTTCTGGTTAACTGGAAGTCAGATGTAGTGGCCAGAACTAGAATAACATTTTTTGACTCCAAGACAGAATGTTGAATGAGCCTGGTCTGTCATGGTTACAGAGCTGCCTACCAGCCTTTAATATCTACAGATACTTTTGAATGTGAGAGAAATAAATACCACTCTCTAATAAATGATTTTTTGCTATGCTAAGTCACTTCAGTCATATCCAACTCTGTGTCACCCCATAGACGGCAGCCCACCAGGCTTCCCCGTCCCTGGGATTCTCCAGGCAAGAACATTGGAGTGGGTTGCCATTTCCTTCTCCAATGCATGAAAGTGAAAAGTGAAAGTGAAGTCGCTCAGTCGTGTCCAACCCTCAGCGACCCCACGGACTGCAGCCTACCAGGCTCCTTCATCCATGGGATTTTCCAGGCAAGAGTACTGGAGTGGGGTGCCATTGCCTTCTCCTAATAAATGTTAGGAAGGACTTATTTTTTTAAACTTTTCATTTTGTACTGGGATATAGCTGATTAACAAACAATGTTGTGATAGTTTCAGGTGAACAAAGAAGGGACTCAGCCGTACATAGACATGTATCCATTCTCCCCATAAAGTCCCCTCCCATCCAGACTACCACATAACATTGAGCAGAGTTCCATGTGGTGTACAGTAGGTCAGGAAGGACTTAGTTTTTGCTAAGGTCACCTCATCTGAGGGATGAAAAAGAGCCAAGTGTATGATGAGTGTACCTCTTCATCAGAACCTCACAGGCAAGAACTTTGAAGTAAACCCAAAAGACAATCAGGGTGGCTTACAGGCAAAAGGCCCAAGGAGGGTGGTGTGGAGTGAAGTTAGGCAGGGGATGTGAGGGCATGAGTGGCTTTGCAAGGAAATAGATGTTCCTCCTTAGATCATTTCACCTCTTAGGTTCTCAGTTTCCATATCTGTTAAGTGAGAATAACAGACACATTTATGTTCTCACAGAATAGCTGCAAAGATAGAATGACATGCTGGGAGGGGGAGGACAAAAACAACACAGTGTTTTGGTGCCAAGGGCATTCCAACCAAGTTCAACCAAGTTCAAATCCCGTCTCTGCCGCTGATGAGTTGCATGACTGGGAGTTAGTTACTAAAGCTCGGTGTGTGCCTCAGTTTCCCCATCTGTAAAATGGAGGTAGTAATAGTTTTCTTCCAACAGTACAAGAGAAGATTCTGCACATGGACATCACCAGATGGTCAATACCAAAATCAGACTGACTAAATTCTTTGCAGCCAAAGATGGAGAAGCTCTATACAGTCAGCAAAAACAAGACTGGGAGCTGACTGAGGCTTAGATCTGCTGCTGCTGCTGCTGCTAAGTCACTTCAGTCATGTCCGACTCTGTGCGACCCCATAGACAGCAGCCCATCAGGCTTCCCCGTCCCTGGGATTCTCCAGGCAAGAACACTGGAGTGGGTTGCCATTTCCTTCTCCAATGCATGAAAGTGAAAAAAAAAAGTGAAGTCGCTCAGTCGTGTCCGACTCCTAGCAACTCCATGGACTGCAGCCCACCAGGCCCCTCCGTCCATGGGATTTTCCAGGCAAGAGTACTGGAGTGGGTTGCCATTGCCTTCTCCGGAAGCTTAGATCATGAACTCCTTATTGCTGAATTCAGACTTAAATTGAAGAAAGTAGGGAAAACCACGAGACCATTCAGATATGACCCAAATTAAATCCCTTATGATTTTACAGTGGAAGTGACAAATAGATTCAAAGGATAAATCTGATAGAGTACCTGAAGAACTATGGATAAAGGTTCATGACATTGTACAGGAGGCAATGATCAAGACCATCCCTAAGAAAAAGAAATTCAAAAAGGCAAAATGGTCTGAGGAGGCCTTACAAAGAGCTGAAAAAAGAAGAGAAGTGAAAAGCAAAGGAGAAAAGAAAAGATATACCCATTTGAATGCAGAGTTCCAAAGAATAGCAAGGACAGATAAGAAAACCTTCCTCAGTGATCAGTGCAAAGAAATAGGGAAAAATGATAGAATGGGAAAGACTAGAGATCTCTTCAAGAAAATTAGAAATACCAAGGGAATATTTCATGCAAAGATGGGCCCGATAAAGGACAGAAATGGAAAGGACCTAACAGAAGCATAAGATATTAAGAAGAGGTGGCAAGAATACATGGAAGAACTATGCAAAAAAGATCTTCAAGACCCAGAGAACCACAATGGTGTGATCACTCACCTAGAGCCAGACATCCTGGAATGGGAAGTCAAGTGGGCCTTAGGAAGCATCACTATGAACAAAGCTAGTGGAGGTGATGGAATTCCAGTTGAGCTCTTTCAAATCCTGAAAGATGATGCTGTGAAAGTGATGCACTCAATATGCCAGCAAATTTGGAAAACTCAGCAGTGGCCACAGGACTGGAAAAGTTCAGTTTTCATTCCAACCCCAAAGAAAGACAATGCCAAAGAATGCTTAAACTACCACACAATTGCACTCATCTCACACACTAGCAAAGTAATGCTCAAAATTCTCTAAGCCAGGCTTCAGCAATACATGAACCATGAACTTCCAGATGTTCAAGCTGGATTTAGAAAAGGCAGAGGAACCAGAGATCAAATTGCCAACATCTGTTGGGTCGTTGAAAAAGCGAGAGAGTTCCAGAAAAACATCTACTTCTGCATTACTGACTATGCCAAAGCCTTTGACTGTGTGGATCACAACAAACTGTTCAAAATTATTCAAGGTATGGCAATACCAGACCACCTGACCTGCCTCCTGAGAAATCTATATGCAGGTCAAGAAGCAACTATCAGAGCTGGACATGGAACAATAGACTGGTTCCAAATCAGGAAAGGAGTATGTCAAGGCTGTATATTGTCACCCTGCTTATTTAACTTATATGCAGAGTATATCATGAGAAATGCTGGACTGGATGAAGCACAAGCTGGAATCAAGATTGCCAGGAGAAATATCGATAATCTCAGATATGCAGATGATACCACACTTATGGCAGAAAATGAAGAAGAACTAAAGAGCCTCTTAATGAAAGTGAAAGAGGAGAGAGAAAAAGTCGGCTTAAATCTCAACATTCGAAAAGCTAAGATCATGGCATCTGGTCCCATCACTTCATGGCAAATAGATGGGGAAACAGTGGAAACAGTGTCAGACTTTATTTTTCTGGGCTCCAAAATCACTGCAGATGGTGACTGCAGCCATGAAATTAAAAGACGCTTGCTCCTTGGAAGAAAAGTTATGACCAACCTAGGTAGCATATTAAAAAGCAAAGACATTACCCTGCCAACAAAGATCCATCTAGTCAAAGCTATGGTTTTTCCAGTGGTCATGTGTGGATGTGAGAATTGGACTATAAAGAAAGCTGAGTGCCAAAGAATTGATGCTTTTGAACTGTGGTGTTGGAGAAGACTTTTGAGAGTCCCTTGGACAGCAAGGAGATCCAACCAGTCCATCCTAAAGGAAATCAGTCCTGAATATTCATTGGAAAGACTGATGCTGAAACTGAAACTCCAATACTTTTGCCACCTGATGCAAAGAACTGACACATTTGAAAAGACCCTGATGCTGGGAATGATTGAAGACAGGAGGAGAAGGGGATGACAGAGGATGAGATGGTTGGATGGCATCACTGACTCAATGGACATGAGTTTGAGTAAACTCCAAGAGTTGGTGGTAGACAGGGAAGCCTGACTTGCTTCAATCATGGGGTCACAGAGAGTCGGACAGAACTGAGTGACTGAACTGAACTGAATAGTATTTACTTCCTTGATTGGCTGAGATAAATGAATTAAAATTGTCAGACACTTAGAATAGGATCTGCCACCTCCTGAGGGCTGTAGACATGCTTGTTAAATAAATAAATGAAGGAAAGAACAGTGTTTTATGACTTAAAGAAAACATACCAACTACATACAACAGGCTCCCACCTTAGAAGGAAAGTCTTCCCGGTCCTTGACTTTGCCTGTTATTCCCTACTAGTCCCTGACACCTAAGAAGTGGCTCCTTTTAAAAGAAATCTCATCCAAAGGGACTTTCAAAGAAGGAAACTGAGACTTCCCTGGGGGTCTGGTGGTTAAAGCGCCACCTTCCACTGCAAGGGGCATGGGTTTGATCCCTGGTGGGGGAACTATGATCCCACATGGCACAGGATGAGGCCAAACTATTTAATAAGATTAAAACAATAAAGAAAGGAAATAATGCAGAGGACTTGGGGACAATGACTTCCTTGCACCCCTATTCCTTCTCCATCTGCAACAACTAGGATCTGTGGAAAGGCTTTTGTGAGATTGAGATGATGTACATAAAGGAGGGTAGGCAATCAATATCTTAGGTTTTGTAGATCATATAGTTTCTGCTGCAACCACTCAACCCAGCCATTGTACTCCCAAAGAAGCCATAGACAAGATGTCAATGCATGGGTACGTCTGTGTGCCAATAAAACTTTATTTATGAACCCTGTCACTTGTTTTTCATGCAATTTTCATGAATCATGTAATATACTCCTTTTGATTGTTTTTAACCATTTTAAAATGTCAAAATCATCCTGAGCTCAGAGGCTGTATAAAAAGAAGCAGTGGGTTTGTCATGGGTCATGGGCCATAGTTTCTGACCCCTGTTCATAAATATTAGGCTCAATGTCTGGCAAACTGTGAGTGCCCAATGGCTGGTGTTAACATGTTTGTTAATCATATTAGCAAGACAGCCTCAGGCAGTGGCTTCCTAGTCCTGCAACCAACTATACCAGAAACACCTGGAAGTCAACCCCACTCTGGGATTTTACTTTTTCTTCTTGTCTTTCAAGCAGCTGCACCTGACCTTTGGGGCTGGGATTTGGGGTGGAGGTGGGGGAGGTGGATTGCATGAAGTCAGTGTCTTGGTTTAACAGCTTCTTAAGTATCCTGACTGCTTGGACCCCAAACTGCCAGCTTGAAAGGGGCTTTATAAATGAAGAGCCTGTAAGGCAATTCAGAATCTGGTTTTGCTGCAAAAGCATGATTTTAACAGATCTGTAGCTGTTCCCAACCTTTTAACACTGTCTCCTATGAGTCAAGAGATTTTGATCTTGTAACTAAATTGACTCTGCCTCAGGTTTGCATCCTCCTGGGTAAATTCTCTGACATGTGTGGCTTCAGACCCAACCCCCATTCAAAAAAAAAAAGAAAGAAAGAAAGAAAAAACCCAGCTCTCTTCTGTACCCACTTATCCCCTATCTCATTTTCTCCAAATTGAACTATTAAAAAAAAGTCATAACAAATGTCAGAATCAACTCCCTTTGGCCCTACACCTCATGTTCTTTTATTTGGGGTAGGAGACATGTCTGTTTAAACCTAATGCTAATATTTAGAAAAGTGGCAGCAGATTTAAAACAGTTATTTGCATCATACCAGAGATCTATTGTGTTCCCCGAGCCAGTTAATCAGTGCATGGTGATCAGTCTATTCTTTTTATCTTTTTTTTTTTTGAGACAGATTATTACAGAATCCAGCAAGAAATTATTTAAAACTAAAGAGCTCGAAGAGGAGTGTGGCTGGGGCTGAAAACAACGACTCTGGATTTGCAGGCTTTTCTGGATGGAGGAATATTCTCCATATTCTATAGTGGGAGTCAGCAGGCTGCTGGGCAGAATTTGGGGACAGAATCCCTCAGGGACTGTGCCTGTCCACAAAAGCTGTGCTCATGCATGAGGAACACAGCCCTGGGGCTGGTTTTATGAAGCTGGAAATGTGTCCCATCTCCTAGCGTTGAGAATAGAATGGGACCAGAAATGAACAGGCTCTTCCAGTAATAGGGGGAGAGAGAAGTAGGAGGAGGGAAAGACAGGAGAGGGGAGAAACACAGAGAGAGAAGAGATCAAAGAACAGAAGAAACAATGAGCCAGGCCTGGAAGGGCCGGGGGAAAGGATGAGGAGGTGGGTAAGGAGTGCAAAACGATGCTCCAAGACTTTGGTCCTTGTGTCTTTGAGGATGTGGGGTACGCGTCGAGACGGGTCACACTCTCGTGAGATCTGGAAGAAGAGCTGTCACCAGCAGACTTAGCAAAACTGCTGCATTTCTCTTATAAATAAAAAATCCTATAGCTCACAAGCAGAGCAGGGTGTGTGTGTGTGTGTGTGTGTGAGAGAGAGAGAGAGAGAGAGAGAGAGGGAGAAAGAGAATTTTTGGTCCCTAATCTCTGTTTCCTCTTTCAGAATAAGAGCTTATCCCCCTGGAGTTCTTGGTTAATAAGTTCAGAGTTCTAGAACCTTACAGAAGCTCCTCTATTGTTTTGAGATGAACACTTTTCTGGGATGAATTGAACAGAGGCTTGGCTGGCAAGCAGAGAGAAGGATGAGAGAGCTCTGGAAAATCATTTCATCCCAGTAGTCTTGTGGCTATTAAAGAGAATCCACAGGTGCAAAATCAAAACTCGGGCTGTATTTCCAGTTCTTCCCCATCTAGGAAAAGGGGAAATGAATTGAAGTTAAAAAAGTATTCAGGAAACAAAACTGAATCTATTGACCAGAACCTTCTGGTGACCAAAAGTTTAGCCCATCTATTGGACGATGGTTTATCATTGCTCTTAGGAAAGATCCCCAAGGCACACAAGATTTGTTGTTATTGTTGAAATAGATTCCCTTCTGAGTCATCAAACTAAAGAGAAATACTGTCCAGAAGATTTTTTTAAATACTAATATCCAACATTTGTTGAAGGCTTACTATGTTACACATATTATTTCATTAAATCACATTATAACCCTAACAGGTAAGTCTTTAAGATTATTCCCGTTTTATAGGTGTGAACACAGACTTAGAGAATGAGATAACTTGCTCAGGGTTACAGCTGCTGTTGTTCAGTTGCTCAATCATATGCAACTCTTCGCAATCCCATGGACCACAACATGCCAGGTTTCCCTGTCCCGCACCATCTCCTGGTTACATCTAAGAGTTGGAAATACTATGATTTGAAGCCAGGTTACATTTAAACTCCAAGTTACATTACTTTCTTGCCCAAAGATGTGTTTGCAGGGAATAAATAGGAAGATAAATGAAACAAAGTCATCCTAAGGGAGCTTAGGGTCACATTTTGTATACAAGAATAATTCAGGAATGAAGAAAAAGGGACCCTTTGGAATGTAGACCACCAAGCTCCTCTGTCCATGAAATTTTCCAGGCAAGAATACTGGAGTGAGTTGTCATTTCCTTCTCTAGGGGATTTTCCTGACCTAGGGATCAAACCTGCATCTCCTTTGTCTCCTGCGTTGCAGGCAGATTCTTTACCGCGGAGTCATCAGGGAAACCCCTGAGCACACAGATATAGCGCTTTGAATGGAGGTACCCAGCCTCAGAGTGCCACTTTGTGGGTTAGGCCACTTTGTCATCATATTCAGTGGTGTGTGTGTGTGTGTGTGTGTGTGTGTGTAAGTCTCAAGGAGAGCTTCCTGGAAAGGGATATGTGTGAGTCAGTTTTTAACAGGTGATTAGGAGTTTATGATATGGATAAATTATGAGAAGTTTCCAGAAAGAGGGAGCAGGATGTCCAGAGGCATGGAGTCACAAACACCATTCATCGCTTCAGGAAGTATATGAAATTCTAAATGCCTACAACAGAAACTGCAAGATCAGGAGTGGACATAGTTGAGCCTGGAGAAGGAGCAAGTGTCAAGAGTCTGAAAGGCCTTGTGTTTGATACCAAAAGAGTTTGGACTCTCTAGGACCTTCATGGCCCCACCTTGTTTGGGAGCATCACATACACAAATGTAAGGCACAATGATACACCTGGTAGAAGATTAAGTTCTTGAGACCAAGCAAAATAGGCTTGTGTGCCCTGTGGGAACACCCAGAAACACAGCTTTGATGTGGTCAAAGCTTGAGATCACAAAGATTAGGCTCACGTCACTGTTATTTTGAACAATGGCATTTAAAATTAGTAATGTTCTTTTTTCTTATTTCTCCTTATACACGAACTTTCCCTAGCCTGGTCACTTGTGATTCTCCTGCAGCGTGGCCCTTGGAAAGGGACAGATGGGGTGTTCTTTTTAGAGATGAAGTGGGAGGAAGTGATCTGCCCAGTCTCTGAGCAATCCTTCCCCTTTTTAATTCCCAGTTATTTATTTATTTTTAAATTGAAGGATAATTGGTTTAAAGAATTTTGTTGTTTTCTGTCAAACATAAACATGAATCAGCCGTAGGTATACATGTCCCCTCCCTCAATGAAGGGGATGAACCTAGAGCCTATTATACAGGGTGAAGTAAGTCAGAAAGAGAAAGAGAAATATCATACACTAACACATATATTTGGAATCTAGAAAGATGGAACTGATGAATTTATTTTCAGGGCGGCAGTGGAGAAACAGGCTTAGAGAACAGACTTATGACACGGGGGCTGGGGTGGGAAGAAGGAGAGGGTGAGATGTATGGGGAGGGAGATGGGAAGGAGCTTCTTTTTTAAAAACAGAACTTCTCTCTACCACAGGAATGGGACATGGACAGCTGTGTTTACACTCTTTGACCCAGCCTATGGACAAAGTTGATTGGTGTGATATTGTGATTTGCAAGAAGAAATACACAGTTGACCCTTGAACGAAGTTGGTTTGAACTGCGTGGGTCCAATTATACATGGATTATTTTCAATAAATATAATACCTGTATTTTCATTTCACAGATCTTTAAATGTAGGGAAACATTTATGTTCAATTAAAGATCTCAACGTGTGTGTGTGTGCTCAGTCACTCAGTTGTGTCAGACTCATTGTGACCCCAAGGACTGCAGCCTGCCAGGTTCCTCTGTCCATAGGGTTTTCCAGGCAAGAATATTGGAGTGGGTTGCCATTTCTTACTCCAGGGGGATCTTCCTGAACCAGGGATCAATCCTGAGTCTCTTGCATCTCCTGCATTTGCAGGCAGGTTCTTTACCACTGAGCCACTCAAGAAGCCCAAAGATAACAGTGTATGTGTGTGTGTGTGTGTGTGTGTTTGTATGTTAGTCGCACAGTCATGCCAGATTCTATGTGACCCCCATGGACTGTAGCCTGCCAGGCACTTCTGTCCATGGAATTCTCAAGGCAAGAATACTGGAGTGAGTTGCCATTTCCTTTTCCAGGGCATTTATTGCAGGCTGATTCTTTACCATTAGAGCCACCAGGGAAGCCCATAAAGATAAATATATGTAGAATAAAAAGAACTAGGGTTTGAGTCTTGATTCTATCCAAAATGTTTCAGCTTCCTGTCTTTGGGTGAGTCATTTATCAGTTCCTTTTTATTTTTTTAAGCAGATAGCTAGCTGTACTTAGATTTTTGACTCCCTAGGGATAGGCAACAAAAATGCTTAAGTTGTTCAAGATTCAACTGTATATTTGGTTTTCATCCCCATTTCTGATACATAGCTCTTAAAACCCTTGGAATTTCTGATGCTGAGAGCAATTAATGTGTCTCTTGTTATGTTAATGAGGTGACTGTTGAACCTTACCTAAGGATGATGGAGGCTGGTTGTCAAGAGAATCAACTTTGTGATTAGAGGGTTGGAATTTTCAGTCCCACCTCCAACTTCTGGGGAGAGAAGAGAACTGGACTTTGAAGTCAAATACCAATGCTCAATACTCGTGCCTGTGTAATGAAACCTGCATGGAACCGAGAGGGACAAGGTTTCGAGAGCTTCCAGGTGGATGAACAGTGGAGATTCAAGGGGATTCATGAGTTCCTGAAGAGGACATGGGAGCTCCCCACCCTTCCCCATATGCACCTCGTCCATCTCACTGTTCAAAGTTATATCCCTCTATAATAAACTAATAATAATAATAATAATAATCTAACATGTATAATGGAATGACTTTGCTGTACATCTGAAACTAAGACAACATTGTAAATCAATTATACACCAATATAAACTTTAAAAAAGAAAAGAAAGCCTAGCAGAGGGCTACAGAGAGACATCCCCTGCACACCGGTGCTGTCCCTGCTTGAGCACACTGTCGCTGATTGTTGGGCCAGTAGACAGAACAGGAAGTGAAGCACTGAGTTCAGTTCATATACCCATACATAGGTGGGCCCCTGGTTGCCTCCAGTAGGAAGGAAATCCTGCACTTGATTGGTGGTGCAAAAACCCACTAGCTCCCCGACACTTGACCCTGCAGCCCCGAGTTGTGTCCAGCTGGTCCACCTACAATGCCAGGCTGGCCCGAAGGGATGGGGAGGACCCCAGCTCAGGTCCCATCCTTGACACTACCTCTGTCCCCCACCTCCAGGATGATGCCTTGCACCTGGTGGGCCTGAAGAACCCACTATCTCACCATTTCTCCAGTGTGAGTCTGTTTGTGGAAAGTTCTAGAAGTCTCAGGGCAGGCTTGGTGTCTGAGAGCACAGTGGGGCCTGCAGAGGCAGTTGCCTGGGGAGCTGGCTCCCTACTGGGGGAAGTTTCCCAGACTCTACGTGGAGTCCACTATGAGGGCCTCAACATCTACAACCATCTCTACCTTCACAAGAAGTGACTGGCTCTCCCAGAAAACCATACCTCAAGGGACCCCACAAGCTTGGCCATCTGCTTGCCAGCATCGCAGAGAGCCTGGACCATCATCAAAAGTGCCCCTAGCCCAGGTACCTAAGTTGCTGGAGGCCTCATCACAGGAGATCCAGCAGTGGGCTGCCCTGGGGCGTCAGTATTGCGAAGGGCCTCAGCCCTCAAGTTCACCGTCCATGTGCATCAGTTCTATGCAGACGGCCACGTGTTCCTACTGCAGGGGCCAAGTTCCCTTATTTGGCAGGAGGAGAACCCACACTTGCAGGATTTCCAGGAGACTGTCGGGGTAATGGACAGCTGCCACATCACCACAGATGCAAGGCCTAGGGTGAATTACCATCTCCACCTGCCACCTTAGTCTTTGCCCATCCTTCCCAGGAAGAAATTCCTGATACCTCTGTGTCCACCCTTCCTATCCCTGGCTGGGATGGTGGCTGGGTGATAGGCTGTAGCACAGGTGTCCCTCTGGTGTGAAGGAGCACTTATATATCAAGAAACACTGCATCAAGCAACATAAACTGATAACTTATTTTATGATCATCTTAAACTTTCCAGATAAACTTTTTCATTTCTTGCAAAAATAATGAAAATAATAATAATAATAAATGAGTTACCTAGTAAGTAAAATGTTTCTCTGAATTCTGTGAGCCACTCTAGCAAATCAATCAAACCCAAAGAGGAGATGGAGGGAACCTCTGATTTATAGCTAGCTGATCAGAAGCCCAGGGGACAATCTGTACTTGAGATCTGAAGGGAGGGGAGTCTTATAGCACTGAACCCTTAATCTATAACCCAAGGAGGAAAGGTCACTGGAACTTACAGTCTGCAGCCAATCAGTCAGAAGCATGGGTAATAGCCTGGGCTTGAGATTGGCATCTGAAGTAGAAGTTAGTTTTGTGGGACTGGTTGTCTCCAAGTAAACAGTGTGAGAACTGAGTTGAATTGTAGAACACCTAGCTGGTGTCTGAGAATTGCTTGAATGTGTTGGGAAACTGCCCCCCGCCCCGCCCAGTACACACACCCATTAGAATTAGATGTTAGAATTGAACGTTAAAAGCTTAAACTGGACGAGTTCAGTTCAGTTTCTCAGTCATGTCCGACTCTTTTAGACCCCATGGACTGCAGCACTCCAGGCTTCCCTGTCCATCACCAACTCCCGGAGCCTGCTCAAACTCATGTCCATCAAGTCGGTGATGCCCTCCAACCATCTCACCCTCTGTGGTCCCCTTCTACTCCTGCCTTCAATCCCACCCAGCATCAGGGTCTTTTCCAGTGAGTCAGTTCTTCACATCAGGTGGCCAAAGTATTGGAGTTTCAGTTTCAGTATCAGTCCTTCCAATGAATACTCAGGACTGATCTCCTTTAGGATGGACTGGTTGGATCTCCTTGCAGTCCAAGGAACTCTCAAGAGTCTTCTCCAGCACCACAGTTCAAAAGCATCAATTTTATGGCACTCAGCCTTCTTTATGGTCCAACTTTCACATCCATACATGACTACTGGAAAAACCAGAGCTTTAACTAGATGGACCTTTGTTGGCAAAGTAATGTCTCTGCTTTTTAATATGTTGTCTAGGTTGGTCATAGCTTTTCTTCTAAAGAGTAAGTGTCTTTTAATTTCATGGCTGCAGTCACCATCTGCAGTGCTTTTGGAGCCCAAAAAGATAAAGCCTGTCACTGTTTTCATTGTTTCCCCGTCTATTTGCCATGAAGTGATGGGACTGGATGCCATGATCTTTAGTTTTCTGAATGTTGAGTTTTAAGTCAACTTTTCACTCTCCTCTTTCACTTTCATCAAGAGGCTCTTCAGTTCTTCTTCTCTTTCGGCTGTAAAGGTGGTGTCATCTGCTTATCTGAGGTTATTGCAGCAAAAGGAGACAAATAGCTCAGGTTAGTGTAAACCAATTCTCTTTACCTGGAGTGTGAAATAGGAATCCAGAGATAACCGGTTAACTCACGTGAATGGTAGACTATGAAGGACACGTTAAAAACCTGAACATCTGGGGTAGCCATCTCTTTTTTTATATATATGCCTTGAGAAGCAGTAAGAACAGATATATAAAAAGAAGAATGAAAACGATTCCCAGAGAGAAGCAGAAATGAGAGTGAGGGAATAATGCTTGGATTCTTAGCAGCTTTTCCAGTTTCTGATAGCAATTTTGTTCTGAGGTTCAACAATATTCTGCCCCTTGGGGTTCATAAGACTCACAGGTTTAGCTTTTTTTTTTTTTTGCTGGAGTTCTCTTGTGTTAGCTTAAGTTACTTGAAAGTCAAATAGTTTTGACAGAACCTAGATCAGAGCCCCTACCTGCTAGTGGCCAACAAGAATCATAAAGACCAAAAAAGAATGTAGGAAGAGATGAGAAAAATCTCAAGGGCTCATATTGCTAAAGCAAATCCCATATCAAAAGACTGAACACGATTTCTAGAAGCTTTTCTCCAACATAGCATGTCATATACTCCTCAAATGCTTCTTTGATCAAACTGGTGCTGAAGTCTTGTGAAGCTAAAGGGTAATAGTTGAAGATAATGGTTTGATCACTGAGGATAGCCCTTGATAGATTGTCTTCCTTCTCCAAGGGGCTTTCTTTACTCTCTCAGCCTATACAGATGTCTTCTTCTCTCTGCTCTTTCAATAATTCTTACACCTATTTTACAGCACTTATAATAGTCTAACACCATCATTATACCTGTACAGCTCTGTCTCCTCCAGCAGATAGTGAATTATTGTGAACAGAACCTATCTTACTTATTTCCATTTATTCCACAATTCTCCTCGCAAAATCTTGAACCTACAAGCCTTTCAATGAGGGCCTTTAAAATGTCTTTAAAGGGAAATTTTCACCAGTGAATGAGGTCCACTTTGAGATATGGTTTCCTTGATCCCTTCCAAGTGTCATTTGTAGGAGAATAGAGGGATCTTGATATGCGGGGCCTCAGTTTAGAGCCTGTAGCTTCCCCTACTTGAGGTTGATGTTTAGATATGTCCATTCATTGCAACAAGGGAATAGAGATAGGCTTGCTTCAGTCAGGGTGCAGAGCCTAGGATCTCTGTTGGGGGCTGTAAATCTTGATACTGTCTCTCCAATTTGGAGCAGTCCACACAAGCTGGTTTTAGAAAAGGCAGAGGAACCAGAGACTAAATTGCCAACATCCACTGGACCATTGAAAAAGCAAGAGAGTTCCAGAAAAACATCTATTTCTGCTTTATTGACTATGCCAAAGCCTTTGACTGTGTGGGTCACAATAAAATGTGGACAATTCTGAAAGAGATGGGAATACCAGACCACCTGACCTGCCTCTTGAGAAACCTGCATGCAGCTCAGGAAGCAACAGTTAGAACTGGACATGGAACAACAGACTGGTTCCAAATAGGAAAAGGAGAACATCAAGGCTGTATATTGTCACCCTGCTTATTTAACTTATATGCAGAGTACATCATGAGAAACGCTGGGCTGGAGAAAGCATAAGCTGGAATCAATATTGCCGGGAGAAATATCAATAACTTCAGATATGCAGATGACAACACCCTTATGGCAGAAAGTGAAGAAGAACTAAAGAGCCTCTTGATGAAAGTGAAAAAGGAGAGTGAAAAAGTTGGCTTAAAGCTCAACATTCAGAAAACGAAGATCATGGCATCTGGTCCCAACACTTCATGGCAAATAGATGGGGAAACAGTGGAAACAGTGGCTGACTTTATTTTTCTGGGCTCCAAAATCACTGCAAATGGTGACTGCAGCCATGAAATTAAAAGACGCTTACTCCTTGGAAGGAAAGTTATGACCAACCTAGATAGCATATTGAAAAGCAGAGACATTACTTTGGCAACAAAGGTCTGTCTAGTCAAGGCTATGGTTTTTCCAGTGGTCATGTATGGATGTGAGAGTTGGACTATAAAGAAAGTGGAGCACTGGAGAATTGATGCTTTTGAACTGTGGTTTGGAAAAGACTCTTGAGAATCCCTTGGACTGCAAGGAGATCCAACCAGTCCATCCTAAGGGAGATCAGTCCTGGGTGTTCATTGGTAGGACTGATGTTGAAGCTGAAACTCCAATACTTTGGCCACCTCATGTGAAGATCTGACTCATTTGAAAAGACCCTGATTCTGGGAAAGATTGAGGGCAGGAGGAGAAGGGGACAACAGAGGATGAGATGGTTGGATGGCATCACCAACTCAATGGACATGGGTTTGGGTGAACTCTGGGAACTGGTGATGGACAGGGAGGCCTGGCGTGCTGCAGTTCATGGAGTTGCAGAGTCTGACATGACTGAGCAACTGAATTGAACTGAACACTTAGTTTTTATTCCATCAGAATGAGATAGAGATTGTAGAACTTGTAGAAGGAGAGGCTGATGGAAAGGATTCATCTGCTCTTTATTCATTGTCTTCTTTTTAAAATTTGTTATGTTTTGTTGAGGTATGGTTGATTTTACTCACTATCTTACTAGCTAAACCATATCCACAAATAACACACATTCCTTCTGGGCCTCAGCCTGAAGGTTAAATCTTCAAGAATGTGAGGGGCTCTGAGCATCAGGGCTAGAATTAAATAGCCCTGTACTCACCCTCCAGGCCACTAGTGCAACAAAAGACAAGCAGATATTCATTCTTGTCCGCAGTTAAGTCCATTACCATCTTCAGAATTCAAGGGAAAGGTTATTTGTGGAGAAATACCAAATAGCAAGCCAACCAAATTCTGAATCAATGGACTCTCAGCAAGACTAACTATTTCTCATCCTCCTTTCGTACACGCATGAACCTACATTACAGGAAATAATTTAGTGACCTCTGACCTATTCAATAATGATCTTACTTTATAATTATTCTGTTCCTGAAAGAAGGAAATAAGTCATCTCATGATTTGTGCTAAACTTTCAAGCTTTGGCCAACATCTTCCCAGACAAGATAATCCTCTGCAACAAAACTCTCAACCCAACTTTCCAGAAGGTTGTCGAGGAAAATTGAAACTCAGCTTTCTGAATCCTTCTGTAAAGAACCAACAGGGTCCTCAGATCATTTTCATCCTCATTATCCCTTGCTTTGTGCTTTGTGGTAGAACATTCCAGAAGCCAGAACCAGTAAGAGATACCCTGGGGCAGGAAGAAACAGTCTATGTAACCAACGCTTGTTGGTTTCCTACTGTGTATTCAACACTCTTCCTGCTGCTGTAGGATGGTGGAAGCAAATGGAAGACAAGAAGTTCAATATTATTGATACTCTATGTATGATAGCTCAGTTGGTAAAGAATCCACCTACAATGTAGGAGACCCTGGTTCAATTCCCGGGTTGGGAAGATTCCCCTGGAGAAGAGAAAGGCTACCCACTCCAGTATTCTGGCCTGGAGAATTCCATGGACTGTATATACAGTCCATGGCGTTGCAAAAAGTTGGCCATGACTTAGTGACTCAGCACACATGTAAGTTCCAGGATTTTCAGTTTATAAAGTGTTTTGCTTCATGAGTTCACTTATTATTAATTTTTTAATGAGACAAGCAATGTTAGTAACACCTTCATTTGATACATGAGGAAACTGAGACCCCAAATGATGTTCTGGTGGTGCATGTCTGCTCAATTGTTCAGTCATGTAAAACTCTTGGAGATCCCAAGAACTGTAGCCCACCAGACCCCTCTGTTTATGGAATTTTCCAGGAAAGAAATACTGGAGTGGGTTGCCATTTCCTCCTGCGGGGGATTTTCCTGACCCAAGGATTGAAACTGTGTCTCTTGCATCTCCTGCATTGACAGGTGGATTCTTTACTGGTGCCACCTGGAGAGCCCCACATGATAAATTTATGATGGTGTGAAGATGAGAGCCTCTTGTTTATTTACTTTAGTGTGTTGGTCTGACCAAACCCCTTGCTTCCACTTAACATACAGGGTACGGCAAGATGGTGGAAGCAAGGCAGAGCCATGTGTGATTGGGTGTTAAACTACGTGGTTCCATAGATTGCCTGAAAGGATAAAGAGGGAAAGATTGGTGTGAACCAGAGGATCATGGAAGACTTCATGGAGGGCTCATGTCTCAGGTCGGACCAAGAAGAAGAAAGACAGCATTCCCATGAAAGGAATGGAAACTGTGAGTAGAGGAAGATTTCTCAAGGAGACTGGTAGATCCCCAGAGTGTAAGACTTAGAAGCAAAATGCTAAAGCCCATTTTTTTGAGAAGAAATGTATTTTAATTTTTGTTATTAAAACAGAATAGAAATTGATCCCAAATCTACCCCCATATTTGATTTCTTGCTTCAATTATACATATATATTGATAGACTAAGACCATATTTCATCATAGGCATATAATAGAAGGCCAGTGGAGACCATCAGACATAACTTCCTTTTACATATGTGCTGGTTGACATCTAGCCTGACCAGTTGGTTCCCAAGATTTTCTGGCTCTTTCCACTATACACAGAATGCAAAATATCTTGATGAAATCTGGATGTCTAAAAAAATATGGATTTTTTTGACCTATTCAGATTTTTGGAAGAATGTTTTCACTGTTACTTTGCATGTCAGCTCCCATGCCATCAAGGTTTTGTCCTCTTCAACAAGAAACTATGATGTAACTACAAAGAAAGAGTTTGGAATTGAAACCTGTAAAGTCCATTTAAAGAAAAAAAGAGGTCCAAGAAAGTTGGACTTGCTCTACAGGAAGAACAGTAAGGTCTTTTTTGGGGGAGGGGGCAGAGCTGTGCTGGGTCTTCACTGTGGCTCACAGGCTTTCTGTTGCAGCGTGTGGGGCTTCTCTCCAGTTGTAATGGACAAGATCCTCTTCCCATAGTGCGTGGGCTCTAGAGTATGCAGGCTCAGTAGTTGAGGCTCAGTTGCCCCATGGCACGTGGGATCTTATTAATAGTTCCCTGACCAGGGATTGAGCCCATATCCCCTGCATTAGGAGGCAGATTCTTAATCATTGGACCCCCAGGGAAGTCCCCAGCCAGACCCTCTTGCAAGCTTCCCCCAGAACATCAACTCTGAGAGGAGAGACCTGCAGAATGCAGAGCTTGGAAGTCTTCCAGAACTCTATCCTTCAACAAGCATACAATGCACAACTGCTACCAGCTCAGCCTTGAATTTCATGCAGACTTTGCTTTGTGGAGATGCCAAGAGGATAAGAAGGGGTGGCTGAGAGATGAGCTGAGCTTTGTCACTGGAGAGAGAATTCTGGTGTGGTTCTTTTACTCATCTCCTGAATTTCCATACTGGCCAAGTTAACTCTCCAAGCTATGGTTTTTCCAGTAGTCATGTACAGATGTGAAAGTTGGACCATAAAGAAGGCTGAGCACTGAAGAATTGATGCTTTCAAATTGTGGTGCTGGAGAGATCAAAACAGTCACTCTTAAAGGAAATCAACCCCAAATATTCATTGGAAAGACTGATGCTGTAGCTGAAGCTCCAACACTTTGGCCACCTGATGCAAAGAGCTGACTCATTGGAAAAGATCCTGATGCTGGGAAAGATTGAGGGCAGGAGAAGAAGCGGGAGACAGAGGATGAGATGGCTGAATGGCACCATTGACTCAATGGACATGAGTTTGAGCAAACTTTGGGAGATGGTGAAGGACAGAAAAGGCTGGTGTGCTGCAATATATGGGGTCACAAAGAGTCAGACATGACTTAGTGACTAAACAACAAGAACTCTAAAATCTCCAAGCCAAGGTGAACTTTGAGAGGCTGGGCTTTTCATTGGATTGGTGGAGGAACCATTCTGCAGGCCTCTTCCCTGCTCTGTATGTTCTAGAGTTGATATCAAGGGAGCAGTTGCATTTACCTTGAGGCAGAAGAGTTGGGACAACCTCATGTGGAGCCGCCCAGCTGGAAGAACCCATTTCTGAAGTCAGAAAAGTCAAGGTCAGAGAGGAAAAGTCACGGTCAGCAAAGCAGGTAAGCATAGGGCGTGGTTTTACTTGCCTCCCCTACCTGACCCAGTTCTCCCCAATCCACCTGCTTCAGCCACCTCAGACCCAGTGCCAGCTGCCAGATTCTCACTGAGGCAGTTCTTCAAATCGCCAGGAGACTGCTACCCAAACTGTCACCCCGTGATCAGAAATGAAGGAGTTATGGAAAGTAACTGACAGTACCTGAACGATCTCTCATTTGAATTAAATCAAGATCTTTAAATATTTATAAAGTTCTGGTTTCTAAAATAGCCAGCCCTTGCCTTGCACACAGGCTGTTGAAATATGGGCCTACTGCATTCTAAACTGAATAGCTGTCTGAACAGTCATATATTTCGTTTGTGTATGAGAGTGTGTGTATGATTGTGTTTGAGAGGGAGTGTGTGTGTATGTTGAAAAACCTACTACATTATGTTAAATATCCCAAGGGCTCCATATAGAACATGACCAGAATGAATATAGGACAAGAATAACTTTTCTCTATCTCATTAGATGGTCTGAGTTTTGAAATCTGCTCTGAAAGTGTGGTAAAGTGTGCAGTGTTGTAGATTAATGCACTGAATACATTTCTACAGTTCTTGATGTGTTTCATAAAAGGTCCATTTCAAAAGTGTGCTGTATTATAGGTGAACACTCGCAGTAAATAATCTTGTTACAGAAACCTAAGCAATTTTTACAAGGCGTATTTCTGGCTGACTGAACAATTTATTCTCCAGATGTCACATTGTATTTTTCCAATATAAAATGAAACAGCTTTTTTTTTTTTCTTTTAAGGCCGACTGGGCTGCTTTGTCTGAATCTAGAACAAAGGATCTTGCCTTAAGGAGGCTGATGCAATGCTAAAGCCCATTGCTTTAAAATTACCACCACACCTGGGAAGAGCAGGCTGCACCATCACTGGCCTTGTTTTCAGGAATGATACTTGACAATCAAGGAGGACATTCCCCTGGGAGATCCAGTCAGAGGAAAACTCGGGGATTCCTGAAAAACCAGAGAGAGTACAAGAAGGAGGGTGAAGAGAGTGAATAGGAGAGAAGAGGAGAAGAGGCAGTGAGGGTTGGAAGGGGATGGAGAGGAAAGAAGAAAGAAGGAGGAAGGACAATAGGTAGAGAATGTGGAATGATGAAAAGAGATGGAGGAACAGGTGGCAAAAGAAGACAAAACAAAGGCGAGAGTGAAGACAAAGTGAAATAAATAGATGGCTGAAAGAGATGGGAATTATAGGAGAAATAAGCAAATTCTGCTGCCACCAGAGACAGTGTTTTTGCAGAGCATTAAGCCCATGAAATACTCTATGAAAAAAAAAAGGAGTTCCATGATCAAAGAATTTTGGAATACTGTGAATTCTATATCACCCTCTTCCCTAGGAGATTCACAATGCACCTCAGCATATTAAAAGCTCTGAGAACCTTGCTGCAAAGAACCCCATTTAACTTTATTTAACCCAGAGTTTCCAAACTTCTTTGATGTCCAAATCACTTTTTTTCCCCACAAAGCACCTGTGATCATGTGGTTTGAACCCATTCCCCTAAAGATTTTTGGCACATCTATTACAGGTCGTATCTAGAAAGAATGGATGGTCTTACACCCTCCACACCCTCGATTTCAACAGCTTATGTAAAATGAAGCACTCTCTATAAAGTTCTATGGCAACAGGATGCTTACCCTGGGCAAGCCCCTGAGAAAGCTATTTCTTAACATGGTATTTAATGCTGACAAAGTACATTAGTCATCCTCAGCCAGGTATAGCCCAGTAACAAGTAAAACCCAACATTTCAGTGGCTTGCAGAAGTTTATTTTTCACTCACTCTACATGTTGTTGCTGTAAAGCTGAGACTTTATATTTCTGCTTCATGTGTCTTCAACAATGCAATATCCAGGTCTCATGGCAGAAGAAGAAAAAGCACTTTGAATGAATCATGCAATGTCTTTGAAAGTACTATACATCACATTCCATTGGCCAAAGCAGGTCACATGACCAAGCCTGCCATTAAGGGGATAGGAAGTACCCTTCTCTCATAGGGATGCACTTTAAATTGGCAAAGCATGAGCAAAGTATGAACCTCTTACAGGGGGAAAGCAAATGAATGAGAGCAGTAACACAAGCTACCACACAGAGATTAGAGGGAAAGCAATGGCCTATTGGTATGTCTTTGTGGGGCGGGGGGGCTCTTATTCTAGGTTCAATCACCTCATGGTCCCAGAAAATGCGAAAAATTAGACGAAGGCTGGAAATGAATTTGAATTTGGTACCTAGATAGATGTGTTGGGGTGTTAATGAATACTGCTAGGTCCCACTTTCAGAAAATTTAAAATATGAAAATTTGTGGATATATTCAGGTTTAAGTGTTCACAGAGGATAAGAAAGACTTGCTTAGGAAAAGATTTCCCAGCAAAGTTCCATTGAACAGAGCTGTGTTTAATTCAATGAATTAGACTGAACCACATGAAATTGTCATTTTTGAGGTTAAAAATAGATACCTCTTTTTAGCAATTTCACATGGTTTGACCTAATATAAAAATTCAATTTATATGCATAGTGTCAGAAATCATCATCCTTGAAAACTTTCATCTTGGGTTCTACCATGACTAACGTGGAGTGTTAAGAAGGATTCTGAAGCGGCATCTAGTCTTAGTTAGAAAGACCATGACCATGACCATGACCAACAAGGACTACCTGTCGTGGGATCAGGGCACTTGTGGTATGAATTTGCCATCCTTGGTCTCCTGCAGTGGAGTATGGGTTACACCCCTCTTCAAGCCATCATCATACCAGCAACAGTCCCTGCAGTGGAGTATGGGGTGCATCCCTCTTTAAACCATCATCACACCAGCAACAGTCCCTGAAACTTGGGTCTACATCTCAAAAGTTACAGGATTTTTGCTACAGCTCGAGCAGTATCTTATTGATGGAGACATCATGGACCAACTCAAAATTCTCTCTCCCAGGGAAAATGCTGCTACTGCTAAGTCACTTCAGTCATGTCCGACTCTATGCAACCCCATAGATGGCAGCCCACCAGGCTCCACCATCCCTGGGATTCTCCAGGCAAGAACACTGGAGTGGGTTGCCATTTCCTTCTCCAATGCATGAAAGTGAAAAGTGAAAGTGAAGTTACTCAGTCGTGTCTAACTCTTAGCGACCCCGTGGACTGCAGCCTACCAGGCTCCTCCATCCATGGGATTTTCCAGGCAGGAGTACTGGAGTGGGTTGCCATTGCCTTCTCCGCCCAGGGAAAATAAAAAGCCTCTATTCTGGGAACTAGAGAAAATCCTACAAAAATTGTCCTATACTAGGCTTGAAGCAGAAAGAGGCACCCTGGTGACAGCCATCTACATGGAATTTCCCACTTAATCTGTCTTCTACAGCAAACAAGCTGGTTTCTGCAAATAGGACAGGGCCTTCATACTGGGTATCCCCTCTGCTAGAATGTTCTTCCCTTAGATAGCACATTTCTTGCTCCCTTAATTTCTTTGGGACTCTGCTCAAATATTGCCTCTGCAAAGAGACCTTCCCTGACAACACCATAACCAATAGCTACCCCCTGCCATTCTCAGTTCCCTATCACCCTGCTGTATTTTCCTTCAGGGAACTTTTGAACATCTGACGTGACAAATGATGTAGGTGTATAGTGAAAGTGAAAGTGAAGTCGCTCAGTCGTGTCCGACTCTTTGCGACCCCATGGACGGTAGCCTACCAGGCTCCGCCGTCCATGGGATTTTCCAGGCAAGAATACTGGAGTGGGCTGCCATTTCCTTCTCCAGGGGATCTTCCCAACCCAGGGATCGAACCCAGGTCTCCTGCATTGCAGACAGACGCTTTACCGTCTGAGCCACCAGGGAAGCCCAAGGCGTGTAGTAGACACTCAATAAACGATTCTTGAGTGAATGAATGCGTGTAATCAGACCAGTAACATTATGGCCCAACAGAACAGGAACACCTTGGACAAGCAGCTTTCTCACATAGATGTATTGCCGAAAACTGAAAAAGTTATTAAAAGAATTCTGAATAGTGAAATCAAAAATATTTAATATAACATTTAATCTGTAGAATTAGACTAGATAGTCACAACGGAATAATTTAAAAGTATGAGATTTCAGAGGAATGTACACTAGAATGAATACTGAAGAAAATTACCAAATGAGTAAGGTGGAAGACAAACTTGATTGTTGCATTCTGGTCTCAAAGGCGAATAGACCTTAAAAATGATAAAAGGAGGTTAAGGAAGTGGATGGACTGGAGACTCAGTTTACAAGTAAAAGAAATATCAAGAAGAAAAGAATAGGAGGAACAGAAGCAAAAGCCAAAGAAAATGACAGTAAATAATTTGTTTGAACTAGAGGAAAGACCAAGTTTGAAAACTGAAAGGGTTTTCTCAACATCAGGCAAATTAGTAAACACGAGTCTTTTGAAAAATGAATTTAATCTGATGAGTGGGTGAGTATGCCAGTTGCTGTATTCAAAGCACCCTCTCATTGAATCTTCACAACCACAGGCAAGGTAGTGCTCATATTATACCCATTTCACAGATGAGGAAGTAGAGGCCTGGAGACATCCAGTGGGTAGTGCAAGGTCACACTGACAGCAGGGAGTCCAGCCTTTCTGACAAGTAGCACATCAAAGGCCCCAGGCACTTACTGGTACCTATGATGTTAGCAATAAGCAAGAGGTGTCCCCTTCCTGCAGAAAGCCCTGAGGACTTTGCTTGATTTCCAGAGGTGGGGAGGTCTGTCACTCAGTCATTCCCTCTCTCCCCCACACCACTGCCTCTTCCACGTTCATTGCCAGCACCGATAGGCAAAGTCAGGAGGGCAGAACCTGTTTCTGGACAAAGCACAGCGCAGTGGTTAAGCTCAGCATCCAAGACCAGACAGCCTGAGGGTTGAATCCGGATTCTACCACTTACTAGCTGTGTGGCTTTTGCAAGCTAATTGACTTTTCTGTGCCTCAGTTTCTTAATCAGCAAAAAAATAATAGCTGCCTCATAGAGTTCATGTGAGGAATTAATAAATTAAGACACGCCAAATGCCAAGCACACAGGCACACAGAAAGCAATTCATGGAAGGGAGAGTTCATGAGCTCTCTGGCCCGATGGAGCCATGGCTTCAGTGTCATGCACCCTCCCCTCCCCCTCTCAGACCCCAGGTACAAGGCACTGCTATAATGCAGGTGCTGCTCCATAGCAAAGAGTCTGGGCTTCCCTGGTGGCTCAGTGGTAAAGACTCCGCCTGCCAATGCAGGAGACGCAGGTTCAATCCCTGGGTCAGGAAGATCCCCTGGAGAAAGAAACGGCAACCCACTCCAGTACTCTTGCCTGGAAAATCCCATGGACAGAGGAGCCTGGCAGGCTATATATAGTCCATGGCATCACAAAAGAGTCAGACAAGGCTTACAGACTAAATGACAGCAGAAGAGATTCTACCTCCCTTTTAACGGGTTTCTGGTCCACCCCGCTTGCCACCGCTTCGTAGCAGGCTGTGGCAAAAGCTCTGCAGCCCGGCTCTCTCTCCTCTCCTCAGGCCTTCTGCATGGTCTCTCCCCCTTCACACCATTTAGTCAATGCCATTAATCAAAATCCTATAGCAGAAAACGCATGCATAAGTCCGACACATTTATTGCTATGGCAACAATTCAGGCACTTGTCCCAGTGTCAAGCTATATCAGTGGAGATAAATTCTATTGTTTTCACAGTGACAGTTTTCTCTGTGTTGGACTTAATCCATGGAAAAATATAGCCTTTCTCCTTATTTAAGAGAGTGAGAGAGAGCTCGAAAGAAAGAGAAAGTGACCTCTGGGTTTCTTACCCTGTGCTTTCAGAACTGAAACCAAATTTTTTCCCCTTTCTTTTAAATGAAGGAAGACATTCATGATTTGTGGTGATTTGCAACAGCATCGTACCAATCAATCGATCAGCAGGATCCTTACAGCCAAGATTTCTTCTTTGGAGCCTGGACTTCCAAGAGGGCCCAAATGCAGGAAGAAATTTTGCAAAATCTGGCTCTGCAATGGCCTTCCCTGTCTTTGCATGTACCTGGGCCTGGCTCTTTGGATACACTGGGTGAATTCAGCCTCATGCCTCAGCAAATAGTGTTGTAAATAGAAGCGGGCTTGCTCATAAGGAACACTTCCTCCCATAAGTAGCATCTCTCACCCAGAGATGAAGTCTCTTCTGTGTCTTGGAGATGAGTGACTAGTCCTCTGTCCCGTCTTCTCCAGCATCTTTGCAAGGAGCCTCCCAGTACAGTGGCGTTAAAACTTGGCTTCTGTGTTCTGTGCTTTTGCTTCTGTGTTATAACCTGTATTCACCACACTCGCACTTTAGGAAGAAGTCAGTTTACCTTTTTTAAGCGCCTACATCCTCTCTCCAAAAACACTGCAACTCTAGCCATGAAATTAAAAGACACTTGCTCCTTGGAAGAAAAGTTATGACAAATATAGACAGCGTATTAAAAAGCAAAGACATCATTTTGCCCACAAAATTCTGTATAGTCAAAGCTACAATTCTCCCAATAGTCACATACGGATGTGAGAACTGGACCATAAAGAAGGCTGAGAGCTGAAGAACTGATGCTTTCAAACTGTGGTGCTGGAGAAGACTCTTGAGAGTTCCTTGGACTGCAAGGAGATCAAACCAGTCAATCAATCCTAAAGGAAATCAACCTTGAATATTCATTGGAAGGACCGATGCTGAAGTTGAAGCTCCAATACTCTGGCCACCTGATGGGAAGAACTGACTCATTGGAAAAGACCCTGATGCTGGGAAAGACTGAAAACAGGAGGAGAAGGGGATGACAGAGAATGAAATGGTTAGGTGGCATCACTGACTCAATAGACATGAGTTTGAGCAAGCTCCGGGAGATGGTGAGGGCAGGGAAGCCTGGCATGCTGCAGTACATGGGGTCACAAATAGTCAGACATGACTGAATGACTGAATAACAACAACATCCTCTTCTATGCTGTCTCTTTCCTGTCTCTCCTGCTGGCATCACTCAAGCCCCAAACATGAAATTTAGGCTGAGTCTAGAAGTCTCTTTGAGCATTGGTGTGTACCCAGCACTCTGTTAGAAGGTGGGTAGGATACAACAGAAGACACACTGCCTTTATGTTGCTAACAGTCTAGTGAGAAACACTAATTCTCATGCATTCAATCTCTTCTATCACCCATTCAAGTACCCAATATGTGCCAAGGACTTTACACACAATTGTTGTTGTTAATTCACGAAGTCGTGTCCAACTCTTTCGCCATCCCATGGACTGTAGCCCAGCAGGCTGCTTTGTCCATGGGATTTCCCAGGCAAGAATTCTGGAGTGGGTAGCCATTTCATTCCCCAGGGGATCTTCCCGACCCAGGGATCGAACCTGTGTCTCCTGCACTGGCGGGCGGGTTCGTTACCACTGAGCCACCACAGAAGCTCACACAGCACCTGTGTGTTAGTTTCTTGTTGCTGCTGTAACACATTAGCACACAGTGGGTTAAAGCAGAACATTCTCCTACAGTGCTGGGAATCAGAAATCTGAAATGAATCCCACTGGGCAAGGTGTCCGCAAGGTTGCACTCCTCCTAGGTGCTCTAGGGGAAGGAAGACTCCATTTCCTTGCTCTTTTTTTTTTTTAACAATTTCTAGCGATTGCCTGCATTCCTGTGCTCTTGGCCTCTACATCCATCTCTGAAGCCTGTGACCTGAGGCTCCTTCTCTCAGTACTGTCTCTTTGGTTCACGTCTGCATCCCTCTTCTGTTACTAATGACACTTGTGATTACATTGGGCCCAACTGGATAATCCAGGCTAACTTACCTATTTTAAGATTGGCTGATTAATTCCACTTCCACCTGCAGGTTTGATTCCCCTTTATTCCCATATTCACAAGTTTCTGGAATTTAAATGTGAGCATCTTTGTTGGCGGGGGGACATAATTTTGCCTATCACAACCTGTAAATATTGAAGCTTCTTTATAAAGTTATTTTACACATGAGAAAACTCTGAGTCAGAGAATTAGAGACCTGCCCAGAGTCATGCAGCTAAATTAATGGTGCAACTGGAAATGGATATAGAATTCCAAAGAGTCCCAAGCACTTTCCCACCTGTTCCGCAGTACTTCCTTCAACTGTTCACTCAACAAATAGTAATTATTGAGCACCTCCTATGCGCATCTCTGGGAGATACCATTTGGAGCACAGGGTTGAAAAACAAAAAGGGAAGAAAAACAAGGCAACACCTCTAAGAGAAAGACAGGATAGCAATCCAGGAAGGCTTCCAGGTGGTGGTAGGGCTACATTACAAAGAGGCACAGAAAAATAACTTCATTCCTTTCAGACTCTTGGGTACATAAGTACAGTGGGGAGAGGGGGTTGGTTGTCCCTAATTCTCTGCCCCCTCCCCCCACCAAGCTCCTTGAGGAGCCCATCCCATGGCAGGAAGTCTTTTTTTTTTTTAATTACTACCTCACTCACTTATATCAAAAATACCTGATTAAAAAAAAAATTTATTTATTTGTTTAACTGTGCATGTGTGGCATGCAGAATCTTTGTTCCTTGACCAGGGATCAAGCCCAGGCCCCCTGCATTGGGAGAGTGGAATCTTAACCACTGGGCCACCAGGGAAGTTCCAGTGCAGGAAGACTTGATTCTTTCCAAACCTGGAGTTCAAAGTTGCTGTTTTGACTTCCACGGAGGCCTCAGCCAATTTCCACCAAGGTTATTTCCCCTTGAGTTGAGAGTAGAATTTGATGCCATATTCCCTCAATCCCTGGAGGCACTGGGAATAGAGACAGAACTCTATCTTGTTGTAAGTTAGACCCAAGACCTGTATTTCACATACTCAGCACAAAGTTAAAACCTCTTTAACTTTTTCTGTTCTTTCTTCCCCTGCTCCCATCCTGACTTCCCTCCTTTTCTCTGATTGCCCTTCCCTTCACTTCATTTCTCTTCCCTTTCTTTTCTCTCTCGGCTTATTTTCAAAAAAAGGAGGTTGAGAGAAGGGGCATGAGATGGGTGTTCTGTGTCCTTAGGACTCTCCTAGGAACCTCCTTCAAGTGAATGAACAAGGCCTGTAGCTCTCAGTTGGGCATCCCCACATGGATCATATTAACTCCTTATATGTTGAGTTCTGGCTGGACCTCAGGTCTAGGGAGGCCTCAGCCCTGAGAGCACAAGAGCAGGAATCAAGAGCACACTGCCCTCCTGCCCACAGCCTCCTGACACAGGAAGAGCTGCTCAAGAGTGATGGTCCTGTGCCTCGGGTCCTTGGTCCCAGAAATGAACACCAAATTGCAAAGAGGAGCTCCATACCTGGTTCAGTGTGTGGGTGCCAGGAGAAGAGGGAGATGGGCTCTAGGGAGGGGACTTGGTGTCTTTGTGGTGGTATTTCCTAAACCTTGAGAAACTTCTCTCCATGAGTTATGGAAGAAGGGTGACATTTCAACACCGTTTTTAGTACAGTGAGTAAGCCTGAAAGCAAGCCCAGAGAACAAGAGAAGAAAACCAGTAGATAGAAGCCTGGAATGGGAGAGGGAGGGAAGAGAAAGAAACTTAAGAAATGGTAGGCTTATGAGGGCAGGCTACAGCCATTGAGCAATGAAGGACGGAAGGATGGATTCGCGGGAAACGACAAGGATTTCGAGACAGGCAGGGACTCGGAGAAGCAAGCTGGGGGAATGAGATCTTAAAGACGCTCTTCCAGAAGTATTTATAGAAGATTCTACCTATATAATTATATAGGTTATATATAGGTTGTAGTTATGCAACCCACTGCAGTATTCTTGCCTGGAGAATTCTATGGACAGAGGAACCTGGCATGCTACGGTCCATGGGGTCCCAAAAGAGTCAGACACAATCAAGCCACTAACACTTTCACTTTCACACTTTGACACAGCTGGTTACCACAGCCTCTCCCCTGGTTAAGCATAGTGGTTAAGCTTAGTGCAAACAGGTGAGTAACTCCAGACTCCAGCTTCTCCTTGGGTATGAAAAAGAGTTGAAAAGAGCATTTAATGATCTAACTTTTCTGGAGGCTACCTGAGGTCTGGGCTATAGTCTCACTTGCTTGGAGAGCTGACAAGATCTGGTGTACTCCCAATGTCTGTGGGCAGCTGAGAACAGAGAAACAGACTAGACTAGCACAAAGGTTAGGGAAGCCCCAGAATCTCTGGGTCTTCTCCTGTACTATGCCAGTCCACAAAGACTGGGTAGGGTGACTGTTTAGTGCAGATACCAACACAGAGAGTCAAGGAAAATGATTAAACAGGGAAATATGTTCCAAATTAAAAAAAAAAGATAAACTCCCCTAATGAAGTGGAGTTATATTCTTTACCTGAAAAAGAATTCAAAATAACCATCATGAAGATGCTCCCTGGAAACGATACATGGGCAAAGTGAGAATTTCAACAAAATAGAAATATAAGAAAATACCAAACAGAAATTAGGAAGCTGAAGAGTACAATAACTAACTTGAAAATTTTACTACAGGGATTCAAGAGCAGACAGGAAGATCAGTGCCCACAGTCACTTGGACTTGAACCCAGCTCTTCTGACCTTAAACCAAAGGCACATCCCACTCTAGTACAATGTTAGCCACAGGATGAATGACCTCTACCACTCCATGGGCTTCCCAGGTGGCGCTAATGGTAAAGAATTCACCTCCAGTGCAGGAGACGCAAGAGACTCGAGTTCCATCCCTGGGTCAAGAAGATCCCCTAAGAGAAGGAAATGGCAACCCACTCCAATATTCTTACCTGGAAAATTCCATAGGCAGAGGAACCTGACGGGCTACAGTCCATGGGGCCACAAAAACTGGGACAGGACTGAGCAACTGAACCACCACCACCTCCCCATGAAATGACACAGCATTGATCAGAATTACATCCCTGGCTGATGACTTTGCTTAAAAGTGTACTTAATGTGAATTTAGTGCTGAAGACCCAAGATACAGATGCAAGAAAGTAAGGTAGTAAATCTGTGTTTACTGTCTGCAGCCCATCACTCTAACCAATATACTGCATTGGTTTAAATTATATATATGATTATATTATATTATACACACACATATACACACTTTTAAAATTGTCAAAATGCTCCTGTTCCTAAGCCAGTCACCTTCACTTACCTCAATGACATTGGAAAAGTCTTTAGGCACCTTGGCATTTTATTTCATCTTTTCCCTGACAGGTTTACATTCTTTTTCATTTTTTTCCCATTTCTTTAACTGACATTTTGAAATGTGCATTTATTTTCCTTTTTGTGAAATGTTCTTTTGTGGAAATGAGACTGTGTTTGCATAACAACTAAGATCTTTGTTTTAAAATGCTTGAGGTTGTTGTAAGAAACTTGCATCTCTGGAAGAAAATAAACTTGTGAAACAAGCCCACATAGAGAATTGAACTGGGTAATTGGGTTCAATGGGGGTTAAATGGAGAGGAAAATGAGGGAGGGTTTGTTTTACTTTAGATATGAAAAGTACACAGCAACCTTTCCCATTAGAGTGGAAAATAGGGTTTAACTTTTGTTCCTGTGTCAGTATGGAACTTCCTTTATTGCTCAAGGAAACAAGATGTCAAAATGCTATGGATATAAGGTTGTGTCGTGAAAGGATCATTTTCTGAGGACTCAAAAAAAGCTAAATGCAAGCTCTTGTTTTCCTTAGTTCTCAAATTTCCTGGGTACAAAATGGGGATAGCAACATTTTTTCAGTCTTACTATTATTCCATTTGTGTGCATGCTCAGTTGTGTCCAACTCTTTGCGATTCCATAGACTGTACCCTCCAGGCTCTTCTGTGCCTGGAATTTTCCAGGCAAGAATACTAGATTGGGTTGCCATTTCCTTCTCCAGGGGATCTTCCTGACTGAGGGATGGAAACTGTGTCTCTTGCATCTTCTGCATTAGCAGGTGGATTCTTTACCACTGGTACCACCTGGGAACATTATAGATGAGAAGTCAGGTATGTGTTAAGGTGAGGAGGATTTAGTAGCAAAACTTGAAGTCTCACTTCCGCAATCAGCCATGTTCAAATTAGAGAAGTTTAACACCTGCCCAAACTTAATAGTGGATCCATGTCTATTGGAAGAGGTTTTATAACCATCCCTCATTCCCCTTGCTATGGCACAGGCTTCTCTCTGTCCTCTAAGGTTTTATACTTTCCTTCAATGGTGCAGAACCCTGCTGGGAAGCAACTACCCTGGCAGGAGTTATATTTTCCAACCTCCTTGGAAATTCAGTAGGACCGTATGACTGACTTCTAGTCAATGGAATGAGCAGAAATGATGTCCACCATTCCCAGATGTGGTCCACTAAAAAGAGGCAAGGGCAGTCTTCCACACTTCCTTTGAAATATAGAACATTACAGGGTGAGTTTTGGTTTTGTTTTTCAGTCACTAAGTTGTGTCCGATTCTTTGCCACCCCATGGACTGCAGCACACCAGGCTTCCCGGTCCTTCGCTATCTCCCAGTGTTTGCTCAAACTCATGTCTCTTGACTCGGTGATGCCATCCAACCATCTCATCCTCTGTCACCCCTTTCTCCTCCTGCCCCCAATCTTTCCCAGCATCAGGGTCTTCTCTAATGAGTCAGCTCTTTACATCAGGTGGCCAAAATATTGGAGTTTCAGCTTCAGCATCAGTGCTTCCAATGAATATTCAGGGTTGATTTTCTTTAGGATTGACTGGTTTGATCTCCTTGCTGACCAAGGTACTCTCAAGAGTCTTTTCCAGTGAGTTTGGAAGCATCTATTGAAGATGTAGGGCTACAAGATGGAAGGAACCTAGGTCCCTGAATCTGGATCCCTCCTTGGAAAAGAGCCTCCCAATTAGGAGCCACCAGAGGATATCAGCCAGGTAGCCAAATAGGATAGTCCAGTGCTCATACAGCAGCAGAAAGATTGATTTTAATGATCATCTATGAAAAAATACCTTTATGGGAGTCCAGGGACATAGCTAAGAGGTTCTAGCACCTTGTTGTAGCAAAAAGTCCAAGAATAGATGCATTGAAGAAGTGAAGACCAGTTTCACTTTCCTCTTGCTGTCCATCCTCCAAAGTGGCACAGCTCAGAGCTGAAAGAAGTCCTCCTGGCCTACAATTTCTCCCACCAGGGAAAGTGAGAATGAAGTGAGTACCTGGCTTTCCTAGCCTTGCAGAACGTGCCTAAGAGGCCTGTTTCTCTCTTGCCATCATTGAAAAGACAAGAGATAACAAATGCTGGTATGGTAGGGGGAAAAACGGAAGGCTTTGTGAACTGTTGATGGGATTTTAAATTAGTACAGTCACTACGGAAAATATCGTGAAGATTCCTCCAAACATTAGAAATAGAACTATATGATCCAGCATAGTTCTACTTCTGGAAATGCATCCAAAGGAAACAGAAACACTAACTCAAAAAAATACCTGCACCTTCATGTTCATAGCAGCATTTTTAAAAAATAATTTTTATTTACTTTTGGCTGTGCTGGGTCTTTGTCGCTTCGTGGACTTTTCTCTAATTTCAACGAGCAGGGAAGACTCTCTAGTTATGGTACTCAGGCTTCTCATTCCAGTGGTTTCTCTTGTTGCAGAGCACAAGATCTAGGGTGTGTGGGCTTCTGGAGTTGTGGCTCCTGGGTTATAGAGCACAGGCTGAATAGTTGTGATGCAGAGGCTTAGTTGCTCCAAGGCATGTGGGATCTTCCCAGATCAGGGATAGAACCTGTGTCTCCTCCATTGGCAGGCAAATTCTTTACCACTGACCCACCAGGGAAGCTTCCATAGCAGTGTTATTTACCATAGCCAGGACACAGAAACTAAGTGTTCATTGATGGATAAATGGATAAAGAAGTTGTATATATTTATACAGTGGAATATTATTCAGTCTTTAAAAAATGAGGAAATCTGACTATTTGCAACAACATGGATGGACCTTGAAGGCATCATGCCAAGTGAAATGTCAGACACTTATGTATGGAATTTTCTTTTTAAGATCTTTATAGGAAAAAAAAAAAAAAAGATAAAACATATGGTCACCAGATGTGAAGGGCTGGGGAATGGGTATTGAGGAATGTGGTCAAAAGGTACAAATTTCTAGTTATAAGATAAATAAATTACAGGGATGCAAAAGTGATTTCCCTGGTGGCTCAGTTGGTAAAGAGTCTGCCTGCAATGCAGGAGACCTGGGTTCAATCCCTGGGTTGGGAAGATCCCCTGGAGAAGGGAATGGCTACCCACTCCAGTATTCTTGCCTGGAGAATTTCATGGACAGAGGAGCCTGGTGGGCTACAGTCCATGGGGTCACAAAGAGCTGGACACAACTGAGTAACTAAGTTTCACTTTTAGGGATGTAAATGCAGAACATAGTGACTATAGTTAACGCTGCTGTATGATATATTAGAAAGTTGTTAAGAAAGTTAATCCTAAGAGTCCTCATCACAAGAATAAATTATTTTTTCTTTTTTGTCTCTTTTCTTCTTTCTTTTCTTTATATTGTACCTATATGAGATGTTGGATGTTAGCTGAGCCTATTAAGATAATCATTACACAATATGTGTAAATCAAATCATCATGCCATACACCTTATTCAGTGACATATGTCAATTTTTCTCAAACTAGTAAGAATAAAAAATTAGAAACAAACTATGGGTTTGTTGATGGATAATTAGATGAAAATAATGTGGTATATGCATACAATGGAATATCATTGAGCCTTAGAAAAGGAAATCCTATCATTTGCAACAACGTGGGTGAATCCAGAGGGCATTATGCTAAGTGAAGTAAGCCAGACACAGAAATCCCATATGATCTCACTTATATGTGGATCTTAAAGAGCTGAACTTATAGAAGCAGAGAGTGGAATAATGGTTACTAAAACTAGGAGGAGGAAGACAGAGAGAGGTGATGGTAGTTGCTGTTGACACTCCCTCAGTCATGTCTGACTCTTTGCGACCCCATGGACTGTAGCACACCAGGCTTCTCTGTCCTTCACCATCTCTCAGAGCTTGCTCCAACTCATGTCCATTGAGTCCATGATGCCACCCAGCCCTCTCGTCCTCTGTCTTTTCTTCCTGCCTTCAGTTCTTCCCAGCATCAGAGTCTTTTCCAATGAGTCGGATCTTTGCATCATGTAGCCAAAGTATTGGAGCTTCAACTTCAGCATCAGTCCTTCCAGTGAATATTCAGGATTGATTTCCTTTAGGATTGACTGGTGATGAGATGTGGTGGTTAAAGGTACAAAGTTTCAGAAAAGTAAAATGAATAAGTTCTGGAGATCAGCACAGTCTCTATAGTTAACAATTGTTTGTTGAATACTTGAAAGTTGCTAAGAGAGTATTTCTCGTGTTCTGTATTTACTACTATTATTATTACTATTATTACTGCTAATAATAAAAGTGAGAGGGAATTTTGAGAGGTGAGGGATATGTTTATGATGTCGATGGTAGTGGTGCCTTCCTGGGTGTAAACATATGCCCATGTATACACATTAAAATATGTACATACGTTTAAATATCAATCATATCGCAACAGAAGAACTTTTAAAATAAAAACACAATTAGGAACAGCCAAAGTGACTATTATGTATTGGAGAAATAAAGTTTTGTTGTGTTAAAACAATAAACAGAATAAGGGGTATTACCTGTTATGCATGTGTGCATGCTCAGACGCTTTGGTCACGTGGACTCTTTGAGACCCTATGGACTGTAGCGCACCCCCGCCAGGCTCCTCTGTCCATGGGATTCTCCAGGGAAGAATATTGGAGTGGGTTGCCATGCCCTCCTCCAGGGGATCTTCCTGACACAGGGATTGAGCCCTCATGTCTTGCATGCCCTACCTGGGCAGGCAAGCTCTCCACCACTAGTGCCGCCCGGGCAGCTCATTATCTGTTACACAAGTGGCATCTGTTAGGCAGGTGGCATCTGCACAACAGGAGAAGTCAGTGCTGCAGCTGTAGAAAACCCTCCAGCAGCAAAAACAAACTGACTTAAAAATTGCTAATAAATAGAAAACAAAATAGATAATCAATAAGGACCTACTGTATAGCAGAGGGAATATTCTGTAATAACCTATAGGGGAAAATAATCGAAAAAGATTGGAGAGATATATATATATTCACTGCACATACACCGTGCTGTAGAGCTGAAACTAATACAACATCATAAATCAACTCTACTCCAATAAAAAATAAAAATTAAAAATAATACTAAAAGCAAGTATAAATCTCTTAAAATATAAATATGTTCTACCTAGATGTCTCCTCAAATGTTGCAGTGGTAGGGAGGAGGAGATAGGAAAGAATTGAGGTGTTCCATATGCTACAATAAATATGAAGACAGTGTAGTCAAGTCAGAGGAATTATGATTGATTTATTACATTAGAGTTCCTTAAAAGTGTTCCATTGCCTTTTTAAAAAACCATCCAGTTGTTTTAAAAAATCCTTGTGAATACAGTTTCCAACACTATTATCAAGGATTCTTGACAGGGCTTCATTTTTAATGGCACTGTTATAAACAGGCCCCATGATGGTTTTGTTGAGTTGGGAGATTGTCTTGAAAGCCAAAGACTGAAGGAGTCTGGGCTTCCATGGCGGCTCTGTGCAAAGACTAATCAGAAGTTAATTTGTGCAGAGTAATTGAAGAACTTTGGTTTTGCAGTGTGATGCTGACAGGACTTTCCAAAAGGGGCTACAATACCAATCGACCTCTAAAATGTGTTTTCTCTTTTAAATCTGAAAAATGAGAAAAACAACTGAAATGTCAGACAGTCCTTACACATCCAATGTGAAGACATGGTACTTATATATGCAATTCAAATGGGAAGGGAAAGACTGTGCCTCAGGCCAACTGAAAGGAAAATGCTGGTTTTCTAATTTGTAGTAAATGGAGATGAGCTCTCAGCTGGGTTGGCCAGAGTCCCCAGGAGACCTGGTAGCCCGGGAAAGATTCTGAGATGCAAAAATGGTGTGTTTGGGCCAATATTGCCACCCTCTCTTCTGCCTACCACCCACCCACTGTAGAGAAAAATACAAGAAATCCAGCCCCCCACCCCCTCCAGGGTATGGAAAATACCCATTGTGCTCTAGAAATAAATGCATAATGCAAGTGCTTACTTCGCTTCAGTGGAGTCCAACTCTTTGCAACCCTATGGACTATAGCCCTCCAGGCTTCTCTGTCCATGGGATTCTCCAGGCAAGAATACTGGAATGGGTTGCCATTTCCTTCTTCATCAGATCTTACTGATCTAGGAACTGAACCCACATCTCCTGCACCTCCTGCATTGGCAGGTGGATTCTTTTCTACTAGCACCCCCTATGAAGACTGCAAGTGCTTACACCTCAATCCAATTCCACAAACATTCACTGAGTGCTTACCTGGTCCCTGGTACCATTCCAGATGCTGTTGGGATACAGAGATGAATAAGGCATAACATGTACCTGAATAGAAGGGACACAGGGAAATAGAAACATAGCAGATAATAGAAGTGCTGGAAGGGTTTGATGAGACATCAATTATTTATACCCACCCAGCATCCCCTCTTCTGGGGACGAGCACCTTAATTTAAGCAAATTGTCCTTCCGGTCAAGTGAGGCTGACCTCTGACTCGCCTGACTTGGTTTCCTGCCTCCGTTGTTGGGCACACTGACAGACACCACCAGCATATTCCACTTTCCTGGGCCTAGTGGGCAGTGCAGACATGGACAGTGGACCTAAGTCAGGCCAATCAAGCTCAAGTCTGGAACTTTAGCTGGAACTGTTGAGAAAGAGGTGCTGAACTTTCCCTGGGCCTGCTCAGCCAATGGCTGCAAGTCCAGAGCCGCTGATTGTCAGGTGTCCCTGAGGATGAAGACAGAGGAGCAGAGAGTTGAGAGATGGACAGACACAGTCACCTGAGGACATGGTAGAACCTCTGCACCCATCTGTGTCTGGGGCCTTTTCACCCTGGACATTTCAGGAAATGAGTCACTTCCAACTAATAAGGGTCCAGTTTGTTACCAGTACACTGTGGTTAGATTAAGGCATACTTTTAGGAATCAGGGGTGGCATATGCACAGCTTGAAGGGCAATATGTGGCACTCTACATGCCTTTCTCGTCCTCGATTCCATTCTAAGCCCAGTGCCTTCAGCAGTTCCTTGGAAGGACCTTGCCTTAGTTTGTGTCACATAACCCTGAGTGCTGGTCACTTGCCCCATGTACTCTTTTTGTTTTTTGTTCATCTGCACAGGTTCTTAGCTGTGGCACTCAGAGCCTCGATCTTCATTGCAGCATGCTGGATCTTCAGTAGTGGCATGTGGGATCTGGCTCCCTGACCAGGGATCAAACCCAAGCCCCCTGCATTGGGAGTACAGAGTCTTAGCCACTGAACCAGCAGGGAAGTTTGGTCCCCTTTACTCTAAGACCTCCTGCCCTGCCTTCTTCTGTATCCCAGGGATCTGACCTCAGCAAATTATGGCAGTCATGCTCCTTAGCAACAAGTTTGTGGTGAGAGTCTCATGAGAAACCCAACAAAAGATTGGATGGTGGGAGAAGGGAAGAAGCTAAAATGTTTATACCACTCCTCACTTCGGACTCTAAAGTCTGGCTTGCTGCAGTCCATGGGGTCACATAGAGTAGGATACTGAACAAAATTCCCTGTCGCACCAGATTTCTCTACCATGGCTCCAGCTCCTGCCAGGTGGCCCTTGCTCCTGGGCACCAGTAACACTTCCTACCTTCTTTGTCCCTCCAGCCCTATGAGCAGAAGCGACATCCTGCCCTTACTAAATCTGAGTGGCTGTACCATCCCTTAATCAACACTTTCAGCCCTTCCAACATTTTTCTATTTGGTTCTCTATGTTAATTGCCCTCTATTGAATTATCTGTCATGGGTTCTGTTCCCATTATCTATTGCTATGTAACAAACCTAAACTTACTGGTTTTAAACAACAGCAATCTTTCTAATATCCCTTGTGTCTTCTGTGTGTCAGAATGAGGGCAATGGAAAAATAAGATCACCTGCCATAAAAGAGGCACCCTAAAACCAAATGCAAGATAATATTATTAAATTCTAGCAAGATAACATTGACTGCTGAAGGCTCTTAGCCTAAGCCCAATCTTCTCTTTGTTGAAATAGGAAATTAGCAAGTCTTAGGTGTAAAAGACAAGCACCAAACTGAGATCCTCAAAAGGGCTGAAAGGGAATTTCCTTCTCGTGATAGAAATCGAAGGGGATGTCTTAAAAGTCTGTACTATGGAAAATCATCTCTCCTGCCATCTAAATATCAGCTTGCGCACCATGGCGGTGCACATCCCAGATTTGGGGGAGCAGTTGGGGTCAGCACAGGGTTCCTGGCAGAGAACAGAAGTCCAGTTAAGCTAGCTGGAATGACAAGGGCTTTGTTTTAAGAAAGAAGAACCAAAGCCTCCACCACATCCATTTCCAGAAGGCTGCTCTGCTCTGCCTGCAAGTAGCCCATCCCAATTGCTTATCCTTGGCATCCAAATAGCCTGCTAGAGGTCCATTCATTTAATTCTAAAAGTGAGGAAAGAAGATCCTATTGGCTCATCTTGGGTGAGGAATCCAGCTCTGACTCAACCAGTCATAGTCTGGGTGTCTTGGTGTGTAGGCACCCAGAAGACATTGAGCCCAAGCCTTGGAGGGGGTTGGTAGTGGCTTAAAGGCCACTGTAGAAATTAGGCACTTATTTCTGTCCAATTCTTCAAAGCCACAGACAAGCTGAGGAGGGCCTGAGATGATGCAGTTGCCATGGGTCTGTGCCTGATGATCACTGAAGTTTCAGGCCCCCGCCTAGATATCACTTGTCCTCCGGCCAGTTGTTGATGGAGCTGTAGTTTTGCATAGCTCCAGGGGATCTCCCCAACCTAGGGATTGAACCCAGGTCTCCTACAGTGTATAAGGTTGCTCACTTCTGGGTAAACATACCAACAGAAATATACATGCAGTTCTCTGCAACTACTCAAAAGTTATTTTTAAGTGAATTTTTTTCATTTGTTTTATGTCCCTCTACATCAGGTTGTTCTTATAGTCTCACATTCTTAAATTCCCAGAAGCAAAAAGTGATAATGACTTACACTGTGTCCTGTACTGACTTGTCAAATTGTTCAGTATTAGACTCACAACCTGGGATGCTGCAGGGAAGTAATTAGAATGATTTTCACTCACCTTTCTGCTCTCTGTTATTAATGATGTTTAAACAACTAAGATGACGGTTCCTTTCTCCTAACCCCCAAATACCTGTTTATGTCTTCCTAACAGTTACACCATTTTGTCCTTTTCAAAATGGTGGCAACATATCATTATATCTTTATCCCTTCCCCTATGATTAGTTGGGAAATTGATCTCCAGGCTGCAACCCTAATATCAGCTCATGCGAGAGCCTAGACCAGAGACCACAAATAGGTTTTATTTTACATGCCAAATCTAATTAGTGGTGGAGGCTGTATGGAGAATTGTGCTGAAAAAGATTGTGAGGTTCTATCCAAGTTGAGCCAGAAACAGTGCTAGGATCAATTGATGTTGTCTACCAGATGCTTTTGAACTGTGGTGTTGGAGAAGGCTCTTGAGAGTCCCTTGGACTGCAAGGAGATCCAACCAGTCCGTTCTAAAGGAGATCAGTCCTGGGTGTTCTTCGGAAGGAATAATGCTAAAGCTGAAACTCCAGTACTTTGGCCACCTCATGCGAAGAGTTGACTCATTGGAAAAGACTCTGATGGTGGGGGGGATTGGGGGCAGGAGGAAAAGCGGATGATAGAGGATGAGATGGCTGGATGGCATCACCGACTCGATGGACCTGAGTCTGAGTGAACTCCAGGAGTTGGTGATGGACAGGGAGGCCTGGCGTGCTGCGATTCATGGGGTCACAAAGAGTCGGACACGACTGAGCGACTGAACTGAACTGAACTGAACCAGAGGCAGAGAAAAAGAACATTGACATCATTTGTGCATGCTTGCCATCTCAGGCCAAGACATGTCACCACAGGTCCAGGTATAACTCCTGGGAGTGTACAAACAACATTTAATTTTAGAGATCTCATTAGGTCCCCACAATACCTCGATGAAGTAGGTGGGGCTTAAATTATTCTGACCACTTTAGAGATTGGGGAAATTGCAATACCAAGGCTCCTTTGAAAAGAAAAACCATAGAACCAGAATTTCTGTGCATCTGACTCCTCCTGAGAGAGAAGGCCACAGAGATGTGGAGAAAGGCCCAACACGGACCATCCCATGATATCCTGTCATTTTCTTCTGTTCTGTAGTGATCTTGTGAATTCATTAATCATTTAAATATTCCCTCCTATTGCAGATGGATTTTTGCCATATGGTGGAGATCATGGCTAAATCCTCATTCCATCACCCAAAAATGGGAATGAGCGCTTTCCTCCCAGCTGACTTGGAAAACTCCCAGGGAAGCATTCTAACTGGCCCAGCTCGGGTCAGGTGCCCACCTCGGGTCAGGTGCCCACCTCTTAGGTCAATCACTGTCACCAGGATGGTGATGGATGGCTTAACTCTCCCCCACTCTCTTTGACTTCCCTTGCAGCTCAGTTGGTAAAGAATCTGCCTGCAATGCGAGAGACCTGGGTTCAAGCCCTGGGTTGGGAAAAGCCCTGGAGAAGGGAAAGGCTACCCACTCCAGTATTCTGGCCTGGAGAATTCCATGGACTGTATAGTCCATGGGGTCACAAACAGTCGGACATGACTGAGCCACTTTCACTTTCACTATCTTTGAGGGCTCTGTCACGAAAAGAGGAAGTGAGCTCTCCAGGATTTGCTGTAAGCCAGGCAGCCACCCCCAAATCTACAGGTAGCAGACCCTTTCCTCCCAAACTGCACATACTCACAAGTGTGCAGTTTTTCGCATACAATGGTAACGAGTTGTCAGACCCTTCAGGCCCCTTCTGGTCCCTTAAGTTAACCCTGTTTACCAAAAATTTGAATTGTCAGTGGAAGAGTTCCAAATGGCTGATAATCTGTAGGGTCTGTTTCCTCCCAGTAGCCCTTCAAATCCTATCCAGCTTTATTCTCCTAATCTGCCCCCTTTTTAGCCCACCTTGGATCTTCATCTCCATCTTCACTTCCTTCCCCCTTCCTAGCACTCACTAGTCCAACCCCACTAGGAAGATAGGAGGCCATTGGCTGTGCAGGGAGACCTGGAAAGAACCACAAGATATTCATCAACTTTGCACTTCACCAGGGAGTTAAAGGGCAGTGGTTCAGACAGTAAAGATTCTGCCTGCAATGCAGGAAACCGGGGTTCAATCCTTGGGTTGGGAAGATCCCCTGGAGAAGGAAATGGCAATCCACTCCAGTATTCTTGCCTGAAAAGTCCCATGGACAGAGGAGCCTGGGGGGCTGCGGTCCATGGGGTCGCAAAGAGTTGGACACGTCTGAGTGACTAACACTTTCAGGGAGTTAAAACACTGACAGTGAATTACCAATTGTAGTACAGAAATAAGAGATTTGCTCTCAGAAAAGAGGGTGGTAGGTTCTTTATAAAAAGGCAAGGAATATTTTTTTAATATGTCATAAACAGCCTGGTGGGCTGCCGTCTCTGGGGTTGCACAGAGTCAGACACGACTGAAGCGACTTAGCAGCAGCAGCAGCAAACACTCATTTGAAAACTGCCCCAGAACAAATTGGAAGCCAGGACAATTCCCAGGCATTCACTTATTAGAGCTGGAAGCCACACGTACTTCCACACTGCATTCTTTCCACACGCATATTTACACACAATGTACATAAAGAATGACCTCCTTTCCCGCTCCGCCCTTCCACTGCCTGCAATGGTAACATTTACTGGAGATTTTATTACAAAAGCCACAAAATGAAATTCTAATCAATAAGAGTTTGCAGGATGGTGAAAAAAAAAAAAAAAGAATACATTCATAGGTAAAAGATGTTATTATCTCAGTTCAGCAACTATGAAAGAGAAATAGATGAAAAAATCTGGGTTTTATATTAAAAACCGGCACAGCTGTAGAGTTACATAATAAAGTATTGCCTGTATCCATGGAAATGGAGAGTAATTGATGCACCACAAGTTATTTTTATAAACCCAAACAAAAAAATTCCATCCGAAATGTCTTTCCCCGTTTTGGGGGCATTGTATATTTTGTATCTGTACATAATGCACACATTGAGAGTGTGAATGCACTCATTATTGATCAGCCGTGTTGAATAGGGCATGCTGCTTTCCCTGAATATTCAAGATTAGAATCCTGCGGCCTAGCTCCCACTCCTTCTTCAAAGACTTCCTCTGAATAAATCGTGCAGTGCTTTAAAATTCAGGCAGTTCCAACTCAGGGGAATAAAGGAGCCCATTCCTGGGGCTGGAGATGTTGGAGGGAGCGAGTTTGGAAGATGGAGATTCTGCAAAACTCTATACACTTGACTCCCGCGAAGTACCGGCTAGTGGCTCGCCCCTCTCCCCTCCCCCAAAATATCCACACAGCGCTCAGCACAGAGCCGGTCCTTCAAAAGAGCCAGGATGCACAGCCCATTGCAGTTTCCCTAATTAAAATACAGATTCCAGGGGACTTCTCTGGTGGTCCAGTGGTTAAGAATCTTCCTTCCGATGCTGGGGACGCGCGGGCTCCATCCCTGGTCAGGGAACTAAGATCGCACATGCTGTCGGGCAACTGGACAGCCCACGGGCTCCAACTACTGAGCCTGTGCCCTCTAGAGCGCATGCTCAGAAATAGAAGGCGCCCCCACATGCAGAAAGCCGGTGTGCCACATTGAAGAGCTGGTGTGTTGCAGTGATGACCCAGCAAAGATAAAATTTAAAAAACAATAATAGACCCTCCGCTTACCCCACTTCCCCTTCCCCTTCCCCTTCCCCTTCCTTCTCCCTCCCTCCCTTCTCCCTAACCCTCTCCCCCATAGCCTCCTCCCCCAATTCTCCATCCCCTTCCCTCCTCGTCTCGGAGGACCCCACTGTAACCCAACCTGTCTCGGCCCGCAACCTCGGCGAAGCCGTCTGTGCCACTACCCGCCCATGTGGGCCCCTGCGGGCTGCCCACGCCTGTCCCGCAGCTCCCCGTTCCGCTGGGCTTTCCCCTCGTCGTGGGTGGCTTTGTGAGCCTCCCGCTCCGTGGCCCTCTCTGCAGCCTCCTCTGCCACTCGGGGCCCCCGTTTCCCCTCCCGGTGGCGGGGGGCTGCCCCCGGGGGGCTGGCGGAGCTGGGCCGCTGGGGCCCAGGGGCCAGCGGTGCCGGGGTCATCGGGATGATGCAGACTCAGTGTCTGCTGGGGCTGCGCACGCCAAGCTCTGGAGCTTCTTCATTTACCTTATGCAGAGGCAGATCCGCACGGTAATTCAGTACCAAACTGTCAAATATGGCATCCTTCCCTTATCTCCTGTGTCCCGGAATCAGCTAAGCCGGGTGAAGAGGAAGATCCTGGTGCTGGATCTGGATGAGACACTTATTCACTCCCATCATGATGGGGTCCTGAGGCCCACAGTCTGGCCTGGAATGCCTCCTGACTTCATTCTCAAGGTGATAATAGACAAACATCCCGTCCGGTTTTTTGTACGTGAGAGGCCCCATGTGGATTTCTTCTTAGAAGTGGTGAGCCAGTGGTAGGAGTTGGTGGTGTTCACAACAAGCATGGAGATTTATGGCTCTGCTGTGGCAGATAAACTGGATAATAGAGAAGCATTCTCAAGAGGAGATACTACAGACAGCACTGCACTTTGGAATTGGGCAGCTACATCAAGGACCTGTCTGTGGTCCACAGTGACCTCTCCAGCATTGTGATCCTGGATAACTCCCCAGGGGCTTACAGGAGCCATCCAGACAATGCCGTCCCCATCAAATCCTGGTTCAGTGATCTCAGTGATACCGCCCTTCTCAACCTGATTCCAATGCTGGATGCCCTCAGGTTCACCGCTGATGTTCGTTCTGTGCTGAGCCGAAACCTTCACCAACATAGGCTCTGGAGACAGCTGCTCCCCCTCCACCTGAGTTGGGGTGGGGGGGAAGGGGAGGGTGAGCCCTCGGGATGCCGTCTGATGCCCTGTCCAAGGGTGAGGACTGCCTGGGCAGGGTCTGCCCCCCTCCCACCCCTCTCTCCCTGGGAGCCTTGCACTCTCTACGGAATCCGGATGCACACAAGGGCCATATCCTGAAGCAGCCTCACTCTAACTTCGTGTTCACACTCCTGGAAACCCCAGACTGGGACGTAAGCGGAGACCTAGGAGAGCCCCAACAGTGTCTGGTGGAGAGACACGACTGGCCAGAGTGAGACAGACATTTGGTAATCTGGGAGACTCAAAAGAGAAGCCAAACCAGCTTTGTTGTGATTTGATTTTTTTAAAACTCTTGTGCAAAACTGATCTAATTCTTCACTCCAAGGGCTGGGCTGTGGGTGGGAAACTGGGATTTTGGGCCACTGGACTTCCCCCAGACTTGTCGTCTCCCTTACTTTCCCTCTATTTGCCCTTCCTCCTAGATTCCCTCAGATCTATAACTAGCTTTCTCTCTCTTTTTTCCTTTCCTCTCTTTTAAACCATGCATTATAGCTTTGAAACCAAATAATAATAATAAATTTAAATTAAAAAAATTTAAATACAGATTCCAGGACTCCCCCTTTAATCCATGGATTGGATTCTTCAGAGGAGAGACCAAAAAAATCTGTAAAATCTATATGCCTCCCCAAGGTAACTTGTCAGGCAAATTGGAGAAATATAAATACAAGACTGGCTTCACAGGTGTGTGAGACATGCAGCTGAACAGAACTCTGAGCTCAGCGGGGTCCTTGCTCTCAGTTTATTCCACTGCTGTCTTCCCCTTAAAACTCTTCATAATTTTTAGAAATCCCACCTTATTCTTGAAGCCATTCACAATCCCCCTTCCATGCAAGGATGTGCTAGACTTCAACCCAGGCCACTTATTAACATGCACTTGTTCTGACTTCATCATGAGCTCCCTTTTCCTGCATGTTTAGTGAACTTTCAAGTCATCTGCAAGCTCCTTGCAATTGTAGGCTTTGCCAAATTCGATCTCTTTTCATGGTCTCAGCACACGCATGCCCACAGTCACCAGATTGGAAGTGTAGAGATCCCCACACCCACGGGGCAATTCCAGAACTATCCCATTGCCCTATCTCTACTTCTAGAATATCCAGACTCAGCTTCTCACATCCTTGCTGGATCTCCTCTTATACTGACTTTTCTTGACCCACATCTTCCTTGACTTTAAACCTTTGTCCCTGTACATCACACTAACAAACACAGTGGCCACACCCAGGCTCTCTGTGTATTCTCTCCTCCTCCTATCAGAAGAACGCTATCAGACAGCATGAACTAGCTCTTAGTCACATGGAGTGGCCCTCAGTCCCTGGCAAAGTGCCGTGTGCATTGTAGGGTCCCCAAACTGATATCAGAGTGTTCAATGTCAGAGTATTAACATAAAGAAGGAAGGCAGTATGGAGAGAGTTCTTCACAGTAAAGTTGGAAATGCTTTCTTTGTGTAGACGTGGCCTCTCTGACAAGGGTCTATTTATGCTTGGGAAATTAAGACATGGTCTACCCTGGTCTCTTCATGCATATTGTGAAATAGCATTATTGAGAGAGAGAGAGATGGAGTTCAGAGTGTGTTCCAGTCTACAAAGGAAGAAATTCCAGCTCATCATAAAGTATGAGTTTGGAATTGTTGTTGTTATTTCCGCTAAATAGAAGCTCCCAAATTCTAGATGAGCAAACATTTCCTGGAAAACCAGCACTCAACAAAACAAAACAAAACAAAACCCTGATTTGTTGTGTTGGTCAATTTCTATGGAGTAAATATCCCCACTACAGCCAATTTCAAGCTACCCTGGATTTTACAATTGACTTGCAGAATTTCCAAAGCTTGCATAAATCTGGACAAGCTAGTTCCAGCACCCCATTTTGCAAACCACTGTCCCTGGTGCTGTGAAAAATACAAACCCCTTTCCCTGACCTCAGTAAGCCTATAATCTAGTGGAGACACAGACATACTTACTTTGATAAATTGCTTTATTTTTCCTAGAGAAATATGCATCAGACTTGGTATGAATATTTACTGATATTTGGAGCCCATCAGGGTATATGCAATGAATTTCCCAAAGGTTTGATTCTCAGAGATTGATAGGCTGCCAATTTGTAACAATGCAGCTATAACATTATCTACTTTAAATGTTCTACCTTATTACATTCTCAAAACCCGCATTCTAAGAGAGTTCTTGGGTAATTGTTTTTCAACATGAAGGCATTTGTACTAGACACAACTAGTCTTTCAAGACATTTAAAGACCATTAGCAAAAAAAATAAGTTCCCACTCCAACAGAAATTCTTTTGATGGAACAAGATAAATTCCTCTATTTGCTCTCAGATTTTGCATTATTTATGAACAAATCACATGGGGAGGGGGCAGCAAATAGAGATGAAAGCATGTTTCAGGAACACAGGCTGATGTTATGTACCACACATACTGAAAATACTCCGCTGTTCCTTAGTCAGACGTGTAAAATGACATCTGTGATAACACAGCTCACTCAGTACTGAAACTAGTAAAGAACCTGCAGAGATTTCTGTCCCCATAATGGGTGAAGTCTTTAGGATTTGGGTTTATCTTGCAAGCAAATTTTAGGAGAAAAACCAAGATTAAAAGTCAGAATGAGAAGAGGTTTCCTTTAGCAGGTTTCCTTTAGCAAATTTCCTTAAGAGCAAACTGTTCTTTGATGACGAGTCTTATAAAGGCAGAGGTCCCCCTTCTCTGGGGTCTAATTCCTGATGATCTGAAGTGGACCTGATGTAATAATAATTGAAATAAAGTGCACAATAAATGTGATGCACTCGAATCATCCTGAAACCATCTACCACCACCACCACCCCCATCGACTGTGGAAAAATAGTTGCTGTTGTTGTTCAGTCACTAAGTTGTGTCCAACTCTATGACCCCAGGAACTTTAGCATGCCAGGCTTCCCCATCCTTCACTGTCTCCCAGAGTCTGCTCAAACTCATGTCCACTGAGTCAGACAGAGGTTCATAATGTTATACAAGAGACGGTGACAAAACCATCCCAGAGAGAAAGAAATGCAAGCAGGTAAAATGGTTGTCTGGGGAGGCCCTACAAATAGCTAAGAAAAGAAGAGAAGCAAAAGGCAAAGGAGAAAGGTAAAGATATACCCAACTGAATGCAGAGTTTCAGAGAATAGCAAGGAGAGATAAGAGAGCCTTTTTAATGAACAGTGCAAAGAAATAGAGGAAAACATTAGAATGGGGAAGATTAGGGATCTCTTCAAGAAAATTGGAGATACCAAGGGAACAATTCATGCAAAGATGGGCACATTAAAGGACAGAAACGTTCCTAAAAGGACCTAAAAGAAGCAAAATAGATTAAGAGGTGGCAGGAATATGCGGAAGAACTGTACAAAAAAAATCTTAATGACCCAGAGCCAGACATCCTGGAGTGTGAAGTCTAGGGGGCCTTGGGAAGCATTACTAGGAACAAAGCTAGTGGAGGTGATCAAATTCCAACTGAGCTATTGAAAATCCTAAAAGATGATGCTGTTAAAGTGGAAAAATTATCTTCCGCAAAACCAGTCCCTGGTGCCAAAAAAGTTGGGGACCACTGCATAAGGATTCAAGGTCTAAAAATGAAAGAATGCCATGTTCAATGGAGCTCATTTTGAATTTGGCTACGAGTTTTTTTCTTTCAAACTGTGCTCATTCTTTTTCTTTCCTGTTGTGGCCACCAATCTCTCCTGCCCCACCTCTCTCTCTCAGCTTCTGCATCTCTTTCCAACTGGGAATGCTTTCTTCTGTGACCCTAGAACTTCTATAACTTCTATCTATCTCCATCCGAGACATGCCTCCCACAGCCTTCAGTGTCAGCCTGGGAAAGCAAACAAGTCCATGAGGCTTTGTTGCCACACATCCGTGGACGGATTCAAGTTCCTTCTCCAGCTTCCCTCCATCTCCTGCATTCCACTAACTGAGTACATTGAGTAAGTTTCTCAGCCTTCTGAAGGAGTTTTCCCATCTCTCAAATGGGTACACTGTAGTTCATAATAAATGTTTTTAATTATCCAGCTCAAATGCATTCATGAAGGTTGGTGTAATCTTGCCAGCCATGGGGAATCTCTCCCACATCTTGTTTTTCAATAGGCTCCACTAGGTAAGTACTTCATCATCCTCACCAAACTGAGCCTACTTGAGGCAGCCTCCATTCATATTCATTCATCACAGTCACCTTTGAGTGCTGACCAACGCTGAAACAATGCAATAGTGCTTTTTATGCTGGAACATTCTTAAGGAGAAGTAGCATGACTGTCTTTCTCACTGCTCTATGCTTCCGTATAGTGCTAACAAAAGCAACACCTACAAGAAGTATTTGTTAGATGAAGAACAAGCATAGAAATAATAGCTTAATTAATACAGTTTGTAAGAAATGATACATAAATCAATGGTGACCCATTGCAAGTTCTTGAAAGTTCTTGTACACCATTGTATGCCTGGTGTTTAGTATGATCATGCTTAGTAAATGATTAGCAAGTAAATTAATCAGTGGATGAGCCAGAAGCCTTGTATCTCCTATTGCTCCATGGAAGGCAACTTGAACTGCCAAAATACCTCTGGAATGTGTGAGTTCGGTTCAGTTTAGTTCAGTCACTCAGTTATGTCTGATTCTTTGCAACATCATGGCCTGCAGCACACCAGGCCTCCCTGTCCATCACCAAATCCTGGAGTTTACTAAACTCATGTCCATTGAGTCAGTGACGCCATCCAACCATCTCATCCTCTGTTGTCCCCTCCTCCTCCTGCCTTCACTCTTTCTCAGCATCAGGGTCTTTTCAAATGAATCAGTTCTTCATATCAGGTGGCCAAAGAATTGGAGTTTCAGCTTCAACATCAGTCCTTCCAATGAATATTCAGGACTGCTTTCCTTTAGGATGGACTGGCTGGTACTCCTTGCTGTCCAAGGGACTCTCAAGAGTCTTCTTCAACACCACAGTTCAAAAGGATCACTCTTTGGCACTCAGTTTTCTGTATAGTCCAACTCTCACATCCATACATGAATACTGGAAAAATCATGGCTTTGACTAAACAGACCCTTGTTGGCAAAGTAATGTCTGCTTTTTAATATGCTGTGTAGGTAGGTCATAACTTTTCTTCAAAGGAGCAAGCGTCCTTTAACTTCATGACTGCAGTCACCATCTGCAGTGATTTTGGAGCCCAAGAAAAAAAAGTCTGTCACTGTTTCCACTGTTTCCCCATCTATTTGTCATGAAGTGCTGGAACCAGATGCCAAGATCTTAGTCTTCTGAATGTTGAGTTTTAAGCCAACTTTTTCACTCTCCTCTTTCACTTTCATCAACAGGCTCTTTAGCTCTTCACTTTCTGTCATAAGGGTGGTGTCATCTGCATATCTGAGGTTATTGATATTTCTCCTGGCAATCTTGATTCCAGCTTGTGCCTCATCCACTCCAGCATTTCTCATGATGTACTCTGAATACAGTTAAATAAGCAGGGTGACAATATAAAGCTTTGACATACTTCTTTCCCAATTTGGAACCAGTCTGTTGCTCCATGTTCAGTTCTAACTGTTGCTTCTTGACCTGCATCCAGATTTCTCAGGGGGCAGCTTAGGTGGTCTGGTATTCCCATCTCTTGAAGATTTTCCACAGTTTGTTGTGATCCACACAGTCAAAGGCTTTGGCATAGTCATTAAACAGAAGTAGATTTTTTCTGGAACTTTCTTCCTTTTTCAATGATCCAAAGGATGTTGGCTGTGGCGGATTCATTTTGATATTTGGCAAATCTAATACAGTTATGTAAAGTTTAAAAATAAAATAAAATTAAAAAAAAAAAAAAAAAAAAAAAAAAACAAAGGATGTTGGCAATTTGATCTCTGGTTCCTCTGCCTTTTCTAAATCCAGCTTGAACATCTGGAAGTTCCCAGTTCACGAACTCTTAAAAGCCTGGTTTGGAGAATTTTGAGCATTGCTTTGCTAGTGTGTGAGATGAATGCAATTGTGCAGTAGTTTGAACATTCTTTAGCATTGCCTATCTTTGGGATTGGAATGAAAATTGACCTTTTCCAGTCCTGTGGTCATTGTTGAGTTTTCCAAATTTGTTGGCATATTGAATGCAGCACTTTCACAGCATCATCTTTTAGGATTTGAAATCGTTCAACTGGAATTCCATCACCTCCACTAGCTTTGTTCATAGTGATGCTTCCTAAGGCCCACTTGACTTCACATTTAAGGATATCTGGCTCTAGGTGAGTGATCACACCATCGTAGTTCTCTGGGTCATGAAGATCTTTTTTGTATAGTCGGACATGACTGAGAGACTTCACTTTCACTTTCTGTGTATTCTTGCCACCTCTTCTTGATATCTTCTGCTTCTGTTAGGTCCATACCATTTCTGTCCTTTATCGAGCCCATCTTTGCATGAAATGTTCCTTTGGTGTCTCTAATTTTCTTGAAGAGATCTCTAGTCTTTCCCATTCTATTGTTTTCCTCTATTTCTTTGCATTGATCACTGAGGAAGGCTTTCTTATCTCTCCTTGCTATTTTGGAACTCTGCATTCAAATGGGTATATCTTTTCTCCTTTGCCTTTAGCTTTTCTTCTTTTCTCAGCTATTTCTAAGGCCTCCTCAGACAACCATTTTGCCTTTTTGCATTTCTTTTTCTTGGGGATGGTCTTGATCACTGCCTCCTGTACAGTGTCATGAACCTCCATCCATAGTTCTTCAGGCACTCTATCAGATCTAATCCCTTGAATCTATTTGTCACTTCCACTGTAAAATCGTAAGGGATTTGATTTAGGTCATACCTGGATGGTCTAGGGGTTTTCCCTACTTTCTTCAATTTAAGTCTGAATTTGGCAATAAGGAGTTCATGATCTGAGCCACAGTCAGCTCCCGGTCTTGTTTTTGCTCACTGTATAGAGCTTCTCCATCTTTGGCTGCAAAGAATATAATCCATCTGATTTTGGTATTGACCATCTGGTGATATCCATGTGTAGAGTCTTCTCTTGTGTTGTTGGAAGAGGGTGTTTGCTATGACTAGTGTGTTCTCTTGGCAAAGCTCTGTTAGCCTTTGTCCTGTCTAATTTTTACTCCAAGGCCAAATTTCCCTGTTACTCCAGGTGTTTCTTGATGTCCTATTTTTGCATTCCAGTCCCCTATAATGAAAAGGACGTCTTTTTGGGGTATTAGTTCTAGAAGGTCTTCATAGAACCGTTCAACTTCAGCTTCTTAACGTTTTGCTATTAGAATCAATAGGACATAGATCACAAAAAATAGATGAGTTTCCCTAAATTAGTGATTCCCAACCAGGGTGATTTTGCTTTCTAGAGGATATTTAGCAATGTCTGGAAATATTTTTTGTTATCATATTGGGAGATTGCTGAGGGTGTGTGCTAAGTTGCTTCAGTTGTGTCCAATTCTTTGGGACCCTATGGACTGTAACCCACCAAGCTCCTCTGTCTATGGGATTCTCCAGGCAAGAATACTGGGGTGGGTTGCCATGCCCTCCTACAGAGGATCTTCCAAAGCCAGGGATTGAACCGGGTGATCTTATGTCTCTTATGTCTCCTGCATTGGCAGGCACCTGAGAAGCCACCTGAGAAGCCCAGGGGAATTGCTACTGGTATCTAATGGGTAGAGAATAGCGATGCTACTCAACATCCTACAATGCATAGTGCAGTCAACTTAACAGGGAAATATATTGCCTCCAATGTCAATAATGCAGCAGCTGAGAAACACTGCTGTGAATGATCAGCTATGGGGAGATTTTTTTTTCATATCAACATATGAATGTGTGAATCAAAATGATTGAGACTTTATCATACCTGCCTCATTCACAGAATCACGGAAAGTCAGGGTTGAAGGGAACACTAGAGATGATCAAATCCAAACTTTTCATTTTATAATGGGGAACATGCAAGTCCAGAAAGGGAAGAGAAGGCTCCAAGCTACACAGCTGATAATTGGCCAACCCAGGGCAGGAAGCCAGGGTTCCACTGCCCAGGTCCTTCTCAAGGCATTTCCCTCTCCCTTTCCAATGTGTCAGCAATGGAACCTTCTTTTAACTCTCCCCTGCAGGCTCAGCCCCAGCCCAGAGGCTGCAGCCCAATTATTCCTGAATTAGAGCACTGTCTCCCAACTCCCTTTATTCACATCCTACACTGATGACTTTTACTGTATCTATGAACCACCCGTGGGCTTCCCTGGTGGTTCAGTGGTAAAGAATTAACCTGTCAATGCAGGAGACATGGGTTCAATCCCTGGGCTGGGAAAATCCCCTGGAGAAGGAAATGGCTCCAATATTCTTGCCTGGGAAATGCCATGGACAGAGGAGCCTGGGGTGCTACAGTCCCTGGGGTCCCAAAAGAGTCAGACACAACTTAGTGACTAAATAATGACATGAACCACCAGTTCTGTTATTTATATAATATTCATTTAAATGGACACTAACAGACTTCCCCAGTGGTCCAGTGGTTAAGAATCTGCCTGCTAATGCAGGGGACACGGGTTCAATCCTTGGTCTGGGAAGATTCCACATGCAACTGGGCAATTAGACCAATGTCCCTCAACTACTGAGCCCACATTCTAGAGCCCGTGCTGCAACAAGAAAAGCTACCACTGCCATGAGAAGCCCACTCGCCTCGACTAGAGAAAGCCTGGGTGCAGCAACGCAGACCCTGTGCAGCCAGAAATGAATAAGTAAATAAAGAGAAATTACAAAAATAAATGGACACTGTCTTTTTTCTTTAAAAAAAGTTTAATAAGAAAATCTTTCATCAGCACTGTGAGTAAAAGCTGGTACTATTTGCCGTAATTAAAGGGACCTAAAAATTGGCACAATACAAACAAAAATATTGTTCAATGCTAGGTGGATACTGTTGCACCTGTAAGTCTCTAAGTCTGAGACCCTTTGTTAAAGAGGGAGATTTGCAAACCTAGGAGGTATTAATGACATGTGGGTAGCAAACAGAGATTTTCTCCTTAATATAGTGAAAGGTATTAGAAAAGAAAAGGGAATGCTTTTCTCATCAATTGCTTCAATATTATTTATCAGTGTGCCCAGATATTCCTTAAAATCATCTTGTCTTCCCTCAGCAATATATTTACTTGGGGAAATATTGGAGTCCAAGAATAAGAGTGACCAACATCACTTCTGCCCTCTTTGATATGCTTCTTGTTCTGTCTCCCATACTGAAAGAACAAGGGCATCCTAGTTTTTCTGTGTTCCCAGGCCAAGCACAATAAACTAGGAAAATGCAAGAGTGACTCAATGAGAAATTCTTTGCTGCATTGCCACCTTTCACAGGATATATTTCAGGAGGTAGCAGGGGGTAGCAGGAGAACTCTAAGATAATCTTCAGTAACCTTCACCTTTATATCATCACCTCCCCTTTGACTGGGGGTTGAATCTGTGAATATGACTGTATCATATAGCACACCTGTAATTATTAAAGTCTATTGTACATTCTACTGATGACTCTGGGTGGGCCAGACCTAGTTGTGTGAGTGCTGATGTCCTGGTCATCAGAGTTTTCTTCAGCTGGTTGCAGAAATGAGCTGGCCTGGAAGAAAACAAACACCCGTGTTACTTATGGGGATCATGTGGCCAAGGAACTGGTGGGGGCAGACTGGCAGCCAACAGCAGTTCCCAGCTGACAACTAACAGGAAAATGGGAGCTCAGTCTTCCATTCACAAAGCAATGACTTCAGCCAACAGCCTCACAAAAGGACCCCAAGCCCAACTTCTGACCTCCAGAAACTGTGAGAGAGTCACTTTATGTTATTTTAAGCAGCTAAGTTTGTAGAACTTTGTTGCCCTGCAAGAGAAAACTAATATAAAGGAAAACAAAGATGAATATAGAGGATTCCTGGCCCCAGGGAACTTATACTCTAGTCCTGGAGATAAGATACACATAGAGGCAATTTAAATATTAATCAGGGTATATAAGTTTATGTCTGAGAAAGACACAAGCAAAGTGAAGAAAGAAATGTGGCAGAGAAAAATCAGAGAATGCTTCATGGAGGAGGTGACATTTGCACAGGCCTTAATGGCACCCACTCCAGTCCTCTTGCCTGGAAAACCCCATGGACGGGGGAGCCTGGTGCGCTGCAGTCCATGGGGTCGCTAAGAGTCGGACACAACTGAGCGCCTTCACTTTCACTTTTCACTTTCATGCATTGGAGAAGGAAATGGCAACCCACTCCAGTGTTCTTGCCTGGAGAATCCCAGGGACGGGGGAGCCTGGTGGGCTGCCGTCTATGGGGTCGCACAGAGTCGGACATGACTGAAGTGACTTAGTAGTAGTAGTAGTAAAATTCCAAGAGAATTTCTGCAAGCAGAGAATTGGGCCCAGTACAAGGATCCATGGATTGACTGAATTCCAGCTTGGCCTTGCCCCTGGAGCTATGGAGTGGACAGGCCCTGGGTTCAGAATTGTCTAGTTTCAGTCCTGGTTTTACCAGCTACCAGCTGCACAACAAAATAAAGCTCTCAGATCCTCAAAGTCCCTATCTAGGAAAGAGGGGTAATAATGACAGTGTCTGCTTATGGTAGTAGTTGTTTAGTTGCTAAGTTGTGTCCAACTCTTTTGTGACCCTATAGACTGTAGCCCACCAGGCTCCTCTGTCCATGCTATTTTTCTAGGCAAGAATACTGTAGTGGGTTTGTCATTCACTTCTCCAGGGGATCTTTCTGACCCAGAGATTGAAATCTCATCTCCTTCATTAGCAGGCAATTCTATACCACTGAGTCACCTGGGAAGCCACTTATTGTAGACAGAGTCACCAAGCCAGAAAATAGCAGAACCTTCTTCCCTTGCGCAAGCTAAGTCCACACCTGGGCCCACCTATGTGGATTTGAAGTTTCTGAGATTGAACACCTTCCTTTGGCTGAGACTCCTTCTGTCATTTGTAGGGCCCAGGGCAGGACTTCAAATAGAAACCCACGTACCATATGTCTAGGTATTTACAAGCTATAAATCAAGCTAAAAGCTGTTAAATAAGTGCCATCCTCCCACTTTGGCAACTACACCTTCATAATGACAATATTTTATTTTAATTTTTTTTTTTTAAAAAAAGCTTGGCTTCTGCTGTGCTGTGTTTAGTCACCCAGTCATGTCCAACTCTCTGCTACCCCATGGACTATAGCCTGCCAGGCTTCTCTGTCCATGGGGATTCTCCAGGCAAAAACGCTGCAGTGGGTTGCCATACTCTCCTCCAGGCGATCTTCCCAACCCAGGGATCAAACCCAGGTCTCCCACATTGCAGGCAGATTCTTTACTATCTGAGCCACCAGGGAAGCCCAAGAATATTGAAGTGGGTAGCCTGTCCCTTCGCCAGGGAATCTTCCTGACTCAGGAATCAAACCGAACCGGGGTCTCCTGCATTGCAGGCAGATTCTTTACCAGCTGAGCTACCAGGGAATCCCTGGCTTCTGATGCCTTGCTTCAATTTGGGACACCTCTGAAGGACCACTGCAGCCCCAGTGCTCCCTGTAGGAGCCAAGGCCTCACTTGTCACCATACTGAGGACCAGCTTCTCTCTCTGCCTACCTCTTCCTGGCCCCCATAGGACCATGTCCTGAGAACACACACGAGGAACCTTCTGCATGCAAGTCTGTTCCCAGAAGACCCTGTCCAAGACAACCAGCCTCTTGCATCTAATCAGGTGAGGACATGGAATCTTCCACCTGTAGAATTTCTCCCTCGGGGGCCTTCTAATCTGCAGTTTGGGGCACTGAACCCATCACCCTAACACATGCTGATCCACACCTGATGGCTTCAAAGCCCAGAGCCATGGTTATGGAGGAAAAATTGTTGCCTTTGCCTCTTTATGAAAGCAAAGCAGCACATCCTCCTTTGGCAGTTTGCCACACGAACACTGCCCCTGGGGAGGACCAGCTCTGTGTGCCGATTGCATTCGGCATTAAAAAAAAAAAAAATTTCATTATGTGCAAAGAGAGAGTCTATGTGTCACTTGTTGGCCAGGTATGTTTGGGACTTTATTATCATCCGCATCACTGTAGCCTATTATTCCTCAGCAGATTGGACAAGTTTCAAGGTTAATAAAAACGTTCTGGCAAATTGTTATTTTGAAAGTGATTGAAGGAAATGTCCCACTCGAAGCATATGTTTGACCTTTGTGGGGGAGGAGAAGGAAGAAAATGCTCATGGAAGCCTCATGCCGTTTGAGTCCTTCTGACAGCTCTAAATTGTTTGGCGAGCGTTGAGTTGCTCGAAGCGCCTTGGAGACCAGCATTTTCTCCCCAAGTCCCTTTCCCTCCACTTGGACGTGTCGCATTAGGTAACAATGATAATAATCAGAAAGTAATAAGAAGTTGCCTGTTTTTTTGAGTCCAGCCCAGGACTCTATCATATAAAGGAACTGAGGTTTAGAGAAATGAAGTCACTCGTCCAAGGTCATGGCATAGGTGCTGCAACCTGGGTGAAAACCCCCGTCTGCCCATCCCACATCTCCCAATAGCGTTTGTCTTTAGCCACAGCCGCGACGCCGCAGGCACTGGCAGCCCCCGGCCTGCCCACAGCTGTCTCCTGGCCGCCTTCCAGCTGCCGGCGCCTGTGCCTCTGGGCCTGGAGCCTGGCTTTCCCCAGCTTCAGTAAGGTGTAATTGACAGATAAAAATTGTATACAGTTAAGGTGTACAACGTGATGATCTGAAAGATATATACATTGTGAAATGATTATCACGATCAAGCTAATTAGCACATCCATCACCTCCTACCGTGACATCTGTGAATGTGTGTGTGGTGAGAACACTTAGGGTATCTATACCCTTTAATTATGTACAATACAGGCTTCTTTTTTATGAATAGCCCATGGTCCCCAGTGTTATCCTCTTTTAAAAAATATTATTTATCTTTGGTGGTGCTGGGTCGTCACTGCTGTATGCGGGCTTCCTCGGGTTGGGTAGGAGGGGCTTCTCTCTAGTTGCGATGCCTGCGCTTCTCATCGTGGTGGCTTCTCTTGCTCTGTCTGCACAGGCTCTAGGGCTCATCGGCTGCAGTAGTTGTAGCATATGGGCTCAGCAGTTGCTGCTCATGGGCTTAGCTGCTCTGTGGCATGTGGAATTTTCCCAGTGACGTCAAGTTGCTCAGTCGTATCCGACTCTTTGTGACCCCATGGACTATAACAGCCTACCAGGCTCATCCATCCAAGGAATCTTCCAGGTAAGAATACTGGAGTGGTTTGCCATTTTCTTCTCCATGGAATTTTCCCAGTCCAGAGATCAAACCTACATTTCCTGCATTGGCAGGTGGATTCCTATCCACTGTGCCATGAGGGAAGTTCCAGTCTTCTTAACTATAATTGCCATGCTGCACATTACAGCTTTAGAGCTTATCCATCTCATAGCTGAAAGTTTGTACTCTTAACCAACATCTGCCCATTTTCCTCCCCCCTCTAGAACCTGGTAACCACCCCTCTACTCTCTACTTTGATAAGTTCAGCTTTCTTAAATTCCATTACATGTAAGTGAGATCACACAGTATTTGTCTTCTTTGTCTGGAATATTTCACTTAGCAAAATGGCCTCTGGGTCCATCCAGATCCCTAGAAGGCTGCACTGCCTTGCAGAGCACTCCAGAAGTGCTAGGGAATTGCAACCCCAGAAGACCCTCTCAACCCTTGATTCTTGTGTGTTCGAATATAAATGTCCCAGCTCGCTCACCCCTTGAGTGGGAAATTCTGAGGCCATGTATTCCTCCTGGGGTTAAGCTCCAGCCACCCACTGTGGTAGCTGATCTAATAATGCACATTTTATCAGCTGCCTTCCCTTCTCTGGCTCACTTCTCTCCTGCTCCACTGGTGTCCTCAGCATCCCAAATGAACTATTTGCACTTGAATCTTGGGTACTTTTGGAGTCACCTAAACTGAGACAGGGACTTGCTAAAAATACCTCTGGGATTGGGACTTCCATGGGAACCAAGGAAGGACAGATATTGGGCTGCCCTGCTGTTGCCCTGATGATAACACTGACTTTTGAAAATTCTACCACTGGGACTTCCTTGGTAGTCCAGTGGTTAAGACTCTGTGCTCCCAGTGCAAGGGTCCTAGGTTTCATCCCTTGTCAAGAAACTAGATCCCTCATGCCGCAACTAAGACCAGGCACAGCCAAATATATTTTTTAAGAAGAAAGAAAGAAAAAATATTCTACCACCAGTTACTTTAGTCCTAACACTACTGACCCCAGGCTACCACTCAACTGCTTTCATGTTGGCAGGAAAATGCTATTTCAGGTAAAATCATGCCCAAGAAAATATGCAACCCGTAGTTATGCACTTAAGACTTACAGAAGATGGTAAAGGACACAAACAATCAGACAACTCTAACCAAAGCCTCCAAGTCAGTGTGCAGTGGTTGTCTATGATGGTCAAGTCCACCAACTCTGCCCTAATGCTTCCTAGGTTTGAATCCCAGCCGCACTACTTACAAGCTCTGTGACCCCGGACAAATATCTCCACTTCTCTATGACTTCATATCCTCAGTAGTAAAGTCGTGATACCAGTACTGTCTACCTCATAAAGGTGTTGTGAATACACTTTAATTCATATGCTCAGTCATGTCCAACTCTTTTGTGACCCCATGGACTGTAGTTGACCAGACTTCTCTGTCCATGGGATTTTGCAAGCAAGAACAGTGGAGTGGGTTGCCATTTCCTACTCGCAATTCGTATGAAGAGTGTAGACAGTGAGTAGAACATAGTAAGAGCTGAGGCTGCTGCTAAGTCGCTTCAGTCGTGTCTGACTCTGTGCGGCCCCATAGACAGCAGCCCACCAGGCTCCTCCGTCCATGGGATTTTCCAGGCAAGAGTACTGGAGTGGGGTAACATCTCTTTCTCCATAGCAAGTGCTAGATTATCAGATTATTATTATTACTATTAGCACATTGGGAAAAAGATAGTGGGATAAGCACTTAATAAATATAAGGTATTATTATAAAAGGAGATGGAAACAGAAAAAGACAAGTTGGCCAGTGCCTGTGTGACCCTATGCAATTACTCACTCACATGTGTCCAACTTTTTGAAACCTCACAGACTGTAGCCCATCAGGCTCCTCTGTCCTTGGAATTCTCCAGACAAGAATACTGGAGTGGGTTCAGTTCAGTCATTTAGTTGTGTCTGACTCTTTGAGACCCCCATGGACTGCAGCATGCCAGTCTTCCCTGTCCATCACCAACTCCCAGAGCCTGCTCAAACTCATGTCCATCAAGTTAGTGATGCCATCCAACCATCTCATCCTCTGTGGTCCCTTTCTCCTCCTGCCTTCAATCTTTCCAAGCATCAGGGTCTTTTCCAATGAGTCAGTTCTTCACATCAGGTGGCCAAAGTATTGGAGTTTCAGCTTCAGCATCAGTCCTTCTAATGAATATTCAGGACTGATTGCCTTTAGGATTGACTGGTTCAATCTCCTTGCTGTCCAAGGGACTCTCAAGAGTCTTCTCCACCACCACCACAGTTCAAAAGCATCACTGGAGAGGGTAGTGATTCCCTTCTCTAGGGGATCTTCCCAACTCAGGGATTGAACCTGGGTCTTCTGCATTGCAGGCAGATTCTTTATGTCTGAGCTACTAGAGAAGACTTGTGACCCTTTAGGACACACTAAAGCCTTGAGCTTAGATCCTGAGGCAGTATGTAGCAGTTATGTAGCCAAGCAGTATGATGCAGTGTGAAAATCTCCATCTGGGCTCAACGGGGGCCATGAGAAACTCCACCCCACACTCCAGCCTCTATTAATGACCTGCTCCCCCACCCTACTCACCTCCATTCACTTAGAATTCCAGGCAGGAAATCAAAAACATCACCCTTGAACAGCACTCATAAACAGTTAAGTACCCTCTATCAACAGGGGATCGAAGGAAAAATAACCAATAAAAATACATAATAAAACAACTACTGAACAAACAATGATGCCACACTCAAGCCCTGCCAGGTTATTACTTAGACTTGGAGGAGGATTTTGGAGGACTATGATTTGATTTGGCTGGCTCACTGCCAATTATTTCAAAATGCCTTTTATTCTTTCCTACTTTGTATCTTTGCTCGGAGAACTGATGCTCTAGAGTCTTTGATGGGCAATCCAAGAAAAATAGCCCCGTTCTTCCCTTATACAGACAAGAAAGAAGGAAATGTCACCCAGAGTTTTCTCTGTATTTCTATTTCTTCTCTCAGGCACATAGGTCCTTCTGAACCTAGCATCCTCTTTGAGAGATAACTCTGTACTGCTTGTGAGCTGAAAAGACTGTCCACTAGCCTCTTCTGCAAGAATCCACCCAGTGTCTGGAACTTGAGTGTGGAGTCAATACTCAGAGACCTAAGGAAACTCTTAGAAGATTCTTGGCACAGTGACCAAGTTGGCAGGGCAGTATTTACTTGGAGAGATTTGAGTGGCAGCTGCTTGGTTCTTGTTGATAGATCCAGTCTGTAATAGTAGTCAGGCCTTCCAGTAGTAGATTTCAGGACAACCCATGCACCACTCTGGGTCTGAAGTTACTCAGATACAAGTCACATACATGCTCTATAAGCATGTGAAAAGCAGCCTTTCCATGTCTCAGCCTTCCTTAAGATGTTGCCCCAACATATGAACTTATGTGTGTTTGTGCGTAAGCTTTCTTCTGAGGAAATGGCACCACTCCTACAAGTGAAAACGAGGTGAAGGGACTATGAAGCCATACGACCTGATAGTGACAGACCCAGAGGAAAAACACCAGGATGCCAGTGCTTACAAAGACTGCAGGGGGCCGAGAGCTAGAGCTGACTTCTCTGGGGTCCTTGAGGGGAGCTTTGGACCATTATAGACTGAAGAAGTATTCAGAAGGCATAAACTTGAGCCAGTTCCCCTCCACATGGCAGCATCTAAGCCTCTGTGCATCCAATAAGCCCTGTGCAGAGCTGAGCAGCTCTAAAGCTATTGGTCTCGGCCACAGAGCAATCTGGCTTCGGAGGTGTGTTTGCTAGCAACACAGATTACACCTTCCACTCAAAAAGAGAGGCTGGGACAAATGCCAAACCCACCGCAAGCCACTCTGGTCCTCAAAATGGCATTTACAGGGGCTCTAGAAAATATAGTCTGGATCAGTCACTCAAAATAGAAGAGCAATCATAATTGTAAAATTCTCATTCAGCTCAGTTCAATAGACAGCAACAAAGAGACTAATCCTTGCCAGCTCTGTCACCACTCAGCTTAAAGAAATAAGTGTAATAAAGACATAGATAGAATTGATACACATATATGATACATATACACATACAAATATATCCAAATAATAAATACAAGCTCAATAAATGATTACTAACTGAGCACACCAGTGTAACTAGCACCCAGATTAAGAAAAGACCCTTACCAACATCACAAAAGCCCTTATTTTTCTTTCCCCAAGATTAACCACTATCTTTAGTCCAACAGTATATATTATTGCCTATTTCATATTCTTTAGAAATGGATCACACTGTGTGTGTTTGTGTAGGGTGTCCTTTTTAATGACTGTGTTGATGAGATTCATTCATACTGTTCTGTGTGGTTGTGTATCATGCAGACTCAATGCACAATATCCCATTGTGTGACTAGACCGGCATTTATTTATCTATGCTGCTGTTGAGGAACATTTGGGTGGTTTTCCCTCTGTGGCAGTAACAAATTGTGCTCTTATATATACACTTTATGACATACTTTGGTGATCACAGGTGTGAATTTCTCTAGGGTATATTCACAGGAGTAGAACTGCTGTGTTGTGGAATATATGTGGAAAGACTCCAGCAGGCCTAGCAGGAACCAATGACTGCCTTTGAGATATACTCAGGGTGGAATGGACATACTCAAGGTCACACAGTAAGTTCATTGCCAGGAACAAACTCAACACTGTTTAAAGGAAGATATTGTAATTCACATGCTTTAAGATATATCATTACCTAGCATACAGTAGACATGTATTAGATGTGGAGAAATAGGAAAATGTGGCCCAAAGTCAAGAAGAACCATAATCATTAGAAATAGGTGCCGAGATAACTCAGGGGTTGAACAACAGAGGAGCGGGTATTATAAATATTTGAGGACTTAAAACTATGGTCCTATGAAGTAAACAGAAAAATCTTAGTGGGAAATATAAGCTATTAAAAAAACTAATTGGAAATTCTATAACTGAAAAGTACTATATTTGAAATGGAAACTTCAGTGGATGAGCTGGATGACACAAAAGGCAGAAAAGTGTCTACTGACCTTTAAAACAGGACAATAGCAATGACTGACTAAGAAGATTACATGCTTTAAAAATTAAAACATTACTAGAGTCCCAGCGACAGAAGGGACAATAGCGAGTATTTTGATGTGACATATGTGATTGCAGTACCAGAGAGAGAGGAGATGTTGAGAATGGGCACAAAAGTTTTTTTCTTCAAATAATGATGTAAAATTTCCCCAAATTTAATGAAAAAAAAAAAGATTTAAGAAGTTAACAAAGCCTACACAAGACAAAAAGAAATCACAGCTTTTGCATATCAGACTCAAATACCTGAAAATGAAACATAAAAACTATCCTGAAACAGCTAGAGTGAAATAGCATATTACTTAGAGAAAAATAATACTATAAATGTTAGGCAACTTTTTATAAGGATAAGGTAACCAGAAGACAATGAGACAATAGATTTTCTGTACTTAAAGAAAATGCTGTCAAGCCAGAATTTTATATGCAGAAAAATATATCTTTAAACAATAAGGGTGAAATAAAGACACTGTCAGATAAAAGCTAACACAGTTTGTTAGCAACAGACCTGAATTACAACAGGTGCTATTGGCAATTCTTCAGGCTGAATGAACATGATCCATGTAGAAACTTGGATCTACAGGGAGGAACGAAGAGCACCAGAAAAGGCGACTATGAAAGTGAATATGAAAGATGGAGAAGGGGGCGACAGAAGATGAGATGATTGGATGGCACCATCGACTCAATGGACATGAATTTGAGCAAACTTCAGGAGATAGGGAAGGACAGGGAATCCTGGTGTGCTGCAGTCCATAAGGTTGCAAAAAGTCAGACACGACTGAGTGACTGAACAACAAAAAGGAAATTTAAAAAGGGAGGGGAGAAATGGAGAAGAGTAATGAAGTAAAACATTTCTTAGAGATATGTATAACGAGGAGCAGACTGCTGCCAAGTTACAAGGAGGGAAGATGAGAAGGAATTGAAAGTGACAGTCACTCAGTCGTGTCTGACTCTTTGTGACCCCATAAAATATACAGTCCATGGAGTTCTCCAGGCCAGAATACTGGAGTGGGTAGCCATTCTCTACTCCAGGGGATCTTCCCAACCCAGGGATCAAACCCAGATCTCCCACATTGCAGGTGGATTCTTTACCAGCTGAGCCACCAGGGAAGCCCAAGAATACTGGAGTAGGTAGCCTATCCCTTCTCCAGGGGATCTTCCCAACCAAGGAATCAAACCTGGGTCTCCTGAATTATTGGTGAATTCTTTACCAGCTGAGCTACCAGGGGAGACCTTTTACTGCAGATGGTGACTGCAGCCATGAAATTAAAAGACGCTTACTCCTTTGAAGAAAAGGTTTGACCAACCTAGACAGTACTTTAAAAAGCAGAGACATTACTTCACCGACAAAGATCTGCTTAGTCAAAGCTATCATTTTTCCAGTAGTCATGTATGAATGTGAGAGTTGGACTATAAAGAAAGCTGAGTGCCAAAGAATTGATGCTTTTGAACTGTGGTGTTGGAGAAGACTCTTGAGAGTCCCTTGGACTGCAAGGAGATCCAACCAGTCCATCCTAAAGGAGATCAGTCCTGAGTATTCATTGGAAGGACTGATGTTGAAGCTGAAGCTCCAATACTTTGGCCACCTGATGTGAAGAGCTGACTCATTTGAAAAGACCCTGATGTTGGGAAAGATTGAAGGCAGGAAGAGAAGGAGACGACAAGGGATGAGATGGTTGGATGGCATCACCAACTCGATGGCCATGAGTTTGAGCAAGCTCCAAGAGTTGGTGATGAACAGGGAAGCCTGGTGTGCTGCAATCCATGAGGTCTCAAAGAGTCAGACACGACTGAGTGACTGAACTGAACTGAACTGAACAAAATGAAGTTAAAACTATATCCAATCGGAGAAGTTTAGAATAAATTCCAGGTCTACCACTTATAAACTATATGATAATGGATAAGTTGTTTAACTACTCTGAGCCATTCCTTTATCCCTTGTTGGGTTAATAACATTTACCTCTGTATGACTATTAAGAAATTGGAGAAATGTCCCCAGAATGCTTAGTACAGGGTTCAGCCCATAGTGGGCTCTCAGTGACTGGAGCTGTTGCCATGGTGGATATTAAGCATTATATACGAAGAGTAAACAATTGAAGTTTATTACATTGATCGAGTTTCCTAATCTATGATAACCTACCTTATGTTTTAAAAACTGAGACAACTACAGTCCTATATTATGAGACTGTTGCAGGAATTAAGTAAACTAACACATTTAAGACGTAGCAAAATGATGTATAAAAATGATCGAAATAGTTATTATTAAAAAATAGAAACTCAGACTGTCTTGAGTAAATCAAGGGTGTGTAAAGTTTTAATTTTCCCTTTCTTTTACACTTCTCTTTCTTTTTAAAACAAAAGTCACAAATACTCATAGTATTCATGTTGGTTTCATTAACTTAGATCTATATATTCAAAGATGTTAAATTTCAGAACCATCAATCATTTCTAGTATTGCAAATCCCAGTGCTTTGTACCTTAGTTTAAAATCTCCAGAAAATATGTGCCTTAAATGCAAATAGATTTTAAAGCATGTATGAACTTGTTTCAGTGCCTAAAGCAGCAGTACATTCTATGCTATTTCCCATACTTTAGTCTTTTGCTTACCACCTTCTAAATATTGCAGTTAATTACTCAATATTTTTAAATTAATTTCAAAAGCAAATTTGGGGTATTTTTATATATGGAATATGAGTATCTATGAACATAAATAAAATATGCACAAAAAAATGGAATTCAAAGAGGATCTTGCTGTGATATATGTCAAAGATATACGCCTATGTTTTCCTCTAAGAGTTTTATAATTTCTGGCCTTACATTTAAGGCTTTAGTCCATCTTGAGTTTATTTTTGTGTATTGTGTTAGGCAGTGTTCTGATTTCATTCTTTTACATGTAGTTGTCCAGTTTTCCCAGCACCACGTATTGAAGCAGCTGTCTTTTGTCCATTGTATATTCTTGCCTCCTTTGTCAAAGATAAGGTGCCCATAGGTGCATGGGTTTATCTCTGGGCTTTCTATCTTGTTCCATTGATCTGTATTTCTGTTTTTGTGCCAGTACCATACTGTCTTGATGACTTCAACTTCCTGAAGTCAGGAAGGTTGATTCCTCCAGCTCCGTTTTTCTTTCTCAAGATTGCTTTGGCTATTCGGGGTCTTTTACGTTTCCATACAAATTGTGAAACTTTTTGTTCTAGTTCTGTGAAAAATAAGATTGGTGGTTTAATAGGGATTGCATTGAATCTGTAGATTGCTTCGGGTAGTATAATCATTTCACAATATTGATTCTTCCAGTCCAAGAACATGGAATGTATCTCCATCTGTTTGTGTCTTTTGATTTCTTTCATCAATGTCTTATAGTTTCTGCATATGAGTCTTATCTCCTTAGGTAGCTTTATTCCTAGGTATTTGTTCTTTTGTTGCAATGGTGTACCACTATTCATTGCAGCACTATTTGCAATAGCCAGGACATGGAAACAACCCAGATGTCCATAAATAGATGACTGGATAAAGAAGCTGTAGTACTATATACAATGGAATACTATTCAATCATAAAAAAGAATGACTCTGAGTCAGTTCTAATGAGGTAGATGAACGTAGGGTCTGTTATTCAGAGTGAAGTAAGTCAGAAAGAGAAAAACAAGTATCTTATATTAATGCATATATATGGAATCTAGAAAAATGATACTGATAAACCTATTTGCAGGGAAGGAATAGAAACACAGGTGTAGAGGATGGACGTGTGGACACAATGGGGGAAGGAGAAGTAGGACGAATTGAGAGACTAGCATTGACATATATACTCTATCATGTGTAAAACAATTAACTAGTGGGAAGCTGCTATATAACACAGGGACCCCAGCCTGGCATTTTGTGATGACCTGTAGGGATGGGGTCTTCCCAGTTGGCAGTTGTGGTAAAGAACCCGCTTGCCAATGCAGGAGACGTAAGAGATGTTGGTTTGATCCTTGGGTTGGGAAGATCCCCTGGAGGAGGGCATAGCAACCCACTCCAGTATTCTTTCCTGGAGAATCCCCATGGGCAGAGGAGACTGGTTGGCTACCATCCATAGGGTTGCAAAGTGTCAGACATGACTGAATCAATTTAGCACACACGCATGCACACATACCTTCTTAATTACATGGAAATTCAGATTTGACTTTGGAATTCTCAGAGTCCTTAGGCTTCTGCATTGGGAGAGCTACGCCTTTGCTCCCAGCTCATGGGATGTTCTCTTTCCCACACCATCCCTGGTTGCATCCCACACTGCAGGAGGCCTCTGGGCTACAAACATGGACACTCCAATAGCACGTCCATATCCAAGCCTCTTCCTATAGGAGCTTGGGGGCTGTTTGGAGATGTAGTTCAGTTCAGTCGCTCAGTCATGTCTGACTCTTTGAGACCCCATGGACTTCAGGACGCCAGGCTTCCCTGCCCATCACCAACTCCTAGAGCTTGCTCAAACTCATGTCCATCGAGTTGGTGATGCCATCCAACCATCTCATCATCTGTCATTCCCTTCTCCTCCAGATTTCACTCTTTCCTAGCATCAGGGTCTTTTCCAATGAGTCAGTTCTTTGCATCAGGTAGCCGAAGTATTGGAGTTTCAGCTTCAGCATCAGTACTTCTAGTGAATATTCAGGACTGATTTCCTTTAGGGTTGACTGGTTGGATCTCCTTGCTGTCCAAGGGACTCTCAAGAGTCTTCTCCAACACCACAGTTCAAAAGCATCAATTCTTTGGCACTCAGCTTTCTTTATGGTCCATCTCCCACATCCATACATGACTACTGGAAAAACCATACATTTGACTAGATGGAATATTCTCCAGGCAAGAATACTGGAGTGGGTTGTCATCCCTTCCTCCAGGGGATCTTCTCAACTCAGGGATCAAACCCAGTTCTCTCACACTGCAGGCAGATTCTTTACCGTTTGAGCCAACAGGGGAGCCCAAGAACACTGGAGTGAGTAGTCTATCCCTTCTCAAGTGTTTTTCCCTACTCAAGAATGGAACCAGGGTCTCCTGCATTGCAAGTGGTTTCTTTACCAGCTAGGCTACCAGGGAAGCTTATATATATATATATATATATATATATATATATATATATATATATATATAATTATGACTCATTCATGGTTGTTGTATGGCAGAAGCCAACACAGCATTCTCCTGCATTGTAGGCAGATGCTTTACCGTCTGAGCCACCAGGGAAGTCTTGTAAAGCAATTATCCAATTAAAAAAAGAAAAAGAAAAAATTATTTGGGTCCAATTGTTGTTCCCATTTTACAAATGGGGAAACCAGGCCCAGAAATTTTGGTGACTTAGAGGAATATTCAGTTCAGTTCAGTTGAGTGGCCAGTCATGTCCAACTCTTTGCTACCCCATGGACTGCAGCACACCAGACTTCACTGTCCATCACTGACTCCCAGAGCTTGCTGAAACTCATGTCCATTGAGTTGGTGATGCCATCCAACTATGTCATCCTTTGTCATTCCCTTCTCCTCCTGCCTTCAATTTTTCCCAGTATCAGGGTCTTTTCAAATGAGTCAGCTCTTCGCATCAGGTGGCCAAAGTATTGGAGCTTCAGCTTCAGCATTAGTCCTTCCCATGAATATTCAAGACTGATTTCCTTTAGGATTGACTAGTTTGATCTCCTTGCAATCCAAGGGATACTCAAGAGTCTTCTCCAACACCACAGTTCAAAAGCATCAATTCTTCGGTGCTCAGCTTTCTTTATGGTACAACTCTAACATCTATACATGACTACTGGAAAAACCATAGTTTTGACTAAATGGACCTTTGTTGGCAAAGTAATGCCTCAACTTTGTAATATGCTGTCTAGATTGGTCATACCTTTTCTTCTAAGGAGCAAGCATCTTTTAATTTCATGGCTGCAGTCACCATCTGCAGTGATTTGGGAGCCCCCAAAAATAAAGTCTGTCACTGTTTCCACTGTTTCCCCATTTATTTGCCATGAAGTGATGGGACCAGATGCCATGATCTTAGTTTTCTGAATGTTGAGTTTTAAGCCAACTTTTTCACTCTCCTCTTTCACTTTCATCAAGAGGCTTTTTAGTTCTTCCTGATTTCTGCCATAATTGTGGTGTCATCTGCATATCTGAGGTTATTGATATTCCTGCTGGCAATTCTGAGTCCAGCTTGTGCTTCATCAAGCCCAGCATTTTGCATGATTTACTGTGCATATAATTTAAATAAGCAGGGTAACAATATACAGCCTTGACATACTCCTTTCCCAATTTGGAACCAGTCTGTTGTTCCACATCCAGTTCTAACTGTTGTTTCTTGACCTCCATACAGATTTCTGAAGAGGCAGGTCAGGTGGTCTGGTATTCCCATTTCTTGAAGAATTTTCCACAGTTTGCTGTGATCCACACAGTCAAAGGCTTTGGCATAGTCAATAAAGCAAAAGTAGATGTTTTTCTGGAACTCTCTTGCTTTTTCAATGATCCAACAGATGTAGGATGTAGGCAATTTGATCTCTGGTTCCTCTGTCTTTTCTAAATCCAGCTTGGCCATCTGGAAGTTCACGATTCACATACTCTTGAAGCCTGGCTTGGAGAATTTTGAACATTATTGCTAGCATGTGAGATGAGTGCAACTGTGTGGTAGTTTGAACATTCTTTGGCATTGCCTTTCTTTAGGATTGGAATAAAAACTGACCTTTTCCAGTCCTATGGCCACTGATGAGGTTTCCAAATTTGCTGGCATATTGAGTGCAGCATTTTCACAGCATCATCTTTTAGGATTTGAAATAGCTCTACTGGAATTCCATTATCTCTACTAGCTTTGTTCATAGTGATGCTTCCTAAGACTCACTTTACTTTGCCTTCCAGGGTATCTGGCCCTAGGTGAGTGATCATACCATCATATTATCTGGGTCATGAAGATCTTTTTTGTATAGTTCTTCTGTGTATTCCTGCCACCTCTTCTTAATATCTTCTGCTTCTGTTAGGTCCATACAATTTCTGTCCTTTATTGAGCCCATCTTTGCATGAAATGTTCCCTTGGGATCTCTAATTTTCTTGAAGAGATCTCTAGCCTTTCCCATTCTATTGTTTTCCTCTATTTCTTTGCATTGATAACCGAGGAAGGCTTTCTTATCTCTCCTTGCTATTCTTTGGAACTCTGCATTCAAATGAGTATATCTTTCCTTTTCTCCTTTGCCTTTAGCTTTTCTTCTTTTCTCAGCTATTTGTAGTTCAGTTCAGTTCAGTTCAGTCGCTCAGTCGTGTCCGACTCTTTGCGACTCCATGAATTGCAGCACACCCAGCCTCCCTGTCCATCACCAACTCTTGGAGTTCACCCAAACCCATGTCAATCGAGTCAGTGATGCCATCCAGTCATCTCATCCTCTGTCGTCCCCTTCTCCTCCTGCCCCCAATCCCTCCCAGCTATTTGTAAGCCCTCCTCAAACAACCATTTTACCTTTTTTCATTTTTCTTTCTTGGGGATAGTCTTGATCATTGCCTCCTGTACAGTCTCATGAACCTCTGTCCATAGTCCTTCAGGTACTGTATCATGAATCAGGTACTGATTCTAATCCCTTGAATCTATTTGTCACTTCCACTGTATAATTGTAAGGGATTTGATTTAGGTCATACCTGAATAGTCTAGTGGTTCTCCCCACTTTCTTCAATTTAAGTCAGAATTTGGCAATAAGGAGTTCATGATCTGAGCCACAGTCAGCTCCCGGTCTTGTTTTTGCTGACTGTATAGAACTTCTCCATCTTTGTCTGTGAAGAATATAATCAGTCTGATTTCAGTATTGACCATCTGGTGATGTCCATGTGTGTAGTCTTCTCTTGTGTTGTTGGAAAAGGGTGTTTGCTATGAGCAGTGTGTTCTCTTGGCAAAATTCTGTTAGCCTTGCCCTGCTTTATTTTATATTCCAAGGCCAAATTTGCCTGTTACTCCAGGTGTGACTTCCTAATTTTGCATTCCAGTCTCCTGTAATGAAAAGGACATCTTTTTGGGTGTTAGTTCTAGAAGGTCTTGTAGGTCTTCATAGAACCGTTCAACTTCAGTGTCTTCAGCATTACTGGTTGTGGCATAGACTTGGATTACCATAATATTGAATGGTTTGCCTTGGAAACGAACAGGGCTCTGAGCTTGCACCTAAGACTGCATTTCAGATTCTTCTGTTGACTATGAGGGCTACTCCATTTCTTCTAAGGGATTCTTGCCCACAGTAGTAGATATAATCGTCATCTGAGTTAAATTCACCAATTCCAGTCCATTTTAGATCGCTGATTCCTAAAATGTCGATGTTCACTCTTGCCATCTCCTGTTTGACTATTTCCAATTCACCTTGATTCATGGACCTAACATTCCAGGTTCCTATGCAATATTTCTCTTTACAGCATTGGACTTTACTTCCATCACCAGTCACATCCACAAGTGGGTCTTGTTTTTGCTTTGGCTCCATCTCTTCATTCTTTCTGGAGTTTTTCTCCACTCTTCCCCAGTATCATATTGGGCACCTTTCAGTGTTCATCTTTCAGTGTCATACCTTTTGGCCTTTTCATACTATTCATGGGGTTCTCAAGGCAAGAATACTCAAGTGGTTTGCCATTTCCTTCTCCAGGGGTCCACATTTTGTCAGAAATCTCCACCATGACTCATCTATCTTGGGTAGCCCTTCAGGGTATGGCTTATAGTTTCATTGAGGAATATAGGAATATATGAGTCACGTATAGGTGACTAACAGCCAAGCTCCAATCTCAGACCTCTAGGTCACATAAGAAAACAATCTGCTGCTGCTGCTGCTGCTAAGTCGCTTCAGTCGTGTCCAACTCTGTGCGACCCCATAGACGGCAGCCCACCAGGCTCCCCTGTCCCTGGGATTCTCCAGGCAAGAACACTGGAGTGGGTTGCCATTTCCTTCTCCAATGCGTGAAAGTGAAAAGTGAAAGTGAAGTCACTCAGTCGTATCCGACTCTTCGCAACCCCATGGACTGCAGCCTACCAGGCTCCTCCATCCATGGGATTTTCCAGGCAAGAGTACTGGAGTGGGGTGCCGTTTTGTAAAATCAAAATAAAATAAAAGCAAGATGTTGGTGGCAGTTATTTTAGAGCAGTAGGAATACAAAGAAGTGTAATTGTTGCCTGTATGCCCTTATAATGTTTCTACAGTAAACATGTATTTGGATTTAGTGTGAAAAAAAAAATGGAATTCAAGCAAAACAATGTTGTTACAATTTAGCTACAAACAGTTGCTTTCCAGAGGCTTCAACCTGAAGCTTGCTCTGTCTTTGTTGAGAGGGAGAAAGAGAAAAAATTTGAGAGAGAAATTGATTAACAAATGTTATAGAGGTGTTAAATACATACTAACTGCTGAGACATCCACTTTGTTGAAATCGCAAAGAAGGAAATAACTTAAAGAAATATCTCACAGATTGACTCAGTTCCACTGACGATTTGTCCCTGGACTTTTATTCCCCCTTATACTTAAAAAAAAGGAAATAATAATAACCCATCTCACAAGTTTGCAGGTAAATGATCAGCAAAATAATATATGCAAGGTTCTTAGCACAGGGCCAGGCATATAAGTGACATGCAAGAAATATTAGCCATAATTTAAAATTTTATATACAGGTCCATTACCCACATTCTTCTTGTTCATAAGGAAAACACAGATGAGCTTCTTATTTGTTACATTTCTATTTGCATGTTAAATTGAGGATGAAGAGGTACTCCTTTGAAGAGGAAGTCACCATGGTTTAGAATTTTAACTTGCTAATAGACTTTCTTTAATTTTAAAATTTCTGAACTAAATATAGAAGTAAGATTCATTACTAAAAGATATGAAGACCTGCATTAATATTAAGATATTAATAGCCCACCACCACAAGGAGCACTTAATTAATACTTGTATATTGAGGATGTCTTCTCGAAGACATAAAGACCCAGATCTATCTCATTTTAAAAAGGCTTTGTGTCTATGTGGCACTGGTCATTTCCCTAGTTTAATCATGAAAACTTTGATTCTATTGAAAATAATTTGTAGTAGTAAATTCAAGAAAACTTGTTAGTAAGTTTTAATTTAGGAAAACTTCAAAAATATACTACTATAAACTTCTAGAGAGAATGATGTATGTATTCCTAGTAGAAGGATCTAAAACCCACTTACATTAATACTACATCTTTCTCTTACACTGCCATGTTGCTAATTAATTGCACTTTTTGCTATCAAAAACAATAAAGAACAAACAGCATAAAAAGAGGATGTTGTCACATCGTCACCATACATCAGACATAATGTTTTTTCACTTTCATGAGATATTTATAATCTATCAGATATGTTAATATTTATAGAGTGCTTGCGGAAGAAATCTGTTAAAATTAATAAATAATAAAGCTGATGTCTTTTTAAAAAGTAAATCAGTAATCCCATCATAAAGTTGCCCATAATTTACTGCAGCAATATAAAACCAGAAAAGCAGTAAGCAGACGGTACTATATCCCATTACTCAGAATATCTAACTACCTCAAGTGTTTGGGCTTTTTTTTTTTAAACAATGAAAAAAACGATATTTTGTCAACTCCAACTCATAGGACTCTTCTCATCAACCTGAATGGGATCATAAGTGATTATATATATATATATATATATATATATATGTCAATTCATGCTAAGAGATTTTCTAATCACCGATTTGAGCCTGAGATATTATATTTGCTAATATATTATTCAGGATTATAGCATTTATATTCCAAACCAAGATTTTTTTTCTCATTTTGTGCTATTTTATCAGTTTTTTCGTATTAAGATTAGGCAAACTTCTTAATTATGTAAACTTCTATTTCTATCCTTAAGTAACATGTTGATTGAATATTCTCTGTTGTCCTAGTAATATAAATCCTTCCACTGCTCAAAAATTCATGGAAGAGAAAGGGGGAAATACATACCTAAAAGATTCTTTTTAGCATCAAAAGGTAAAGGAAGTTAAAATATTAAAAGTTGTTGATGCAAGTATTTTTTCTGTAGTAGTGATAAAGAGATAAAAGTATCTCACTATATACACATAGACCTGAACTCTGGTTAAGTTTAGCTTTTCTCTTCTTTTATTCAAAAATATAAGTGTTTTCCTCTGGATTATTAAGGTTTTGTTTTGATGAGAACCATGTTTTTGAGAATAAGGAAGTTAGCTTCCTGTTCAAAAGGCAGCATTTTCAACCCTCGTCTTAATAACTGAACTGGATCAATTGTAGAGCTAAAGTGAATTGAATTACTGAAGTCTGTGAGTCATATACATTGAGAATAGATCACAATTTGATCCAAAATATTCACTTGGTGAACACACACAACGTACAAGCTGCTGAGAAAGGAACAGTAATTTCAATGTTGCTGCTGCTGCTAAGTCGCTTCAGTGGTGTCCGACTCTGTGCGACCCCATAGACGACAGCTCACCAGGCCCCGCCATCCCTGGGATTCTCCAGGCAAGAACACTGGAGTGGGTTGCCATTTCCTTCTCCAATGCATGAAAGTGAAAAGTGAAAGTGAAGTCGCTCAGTCGTGTCCGACTCTTCGCGACCCCATGGACTGCTAGCCAGTGCTTATGTTGTTTTCATTTTTATTTGGGTTTTAGCTTTTGGTAAGAAACTTACCAAATCACTTTACAAATACTGTGGATAATTTTTCCTGATTTGAAAAAGGTATAGTTTTGCCTGTTTTTGTTGTTTCCAATTTTTACTAACGTTAAGTATTTGAAATGAGTGTCTTGGAAATTATATCTAATAGATGGCACTTTAAAATCCATTTTGTCAATCTCTGCCTTTTAATTCTTGGGTTTAGCTCATTTATATTTAAGGTGATCATGTTCTAAATATATTACATTTAAGATGACTATTGATACATCAGGATTTACATATGTTCCAAATATGTTCATAATGTCATTTCAAGATATTAATGTGAGATAAAGGGTTGGGAGAAATAATCTTCTGACCAATCAGATAATGATTTCAATTTGAGTGATAAATCACATTGTACTTCCACCAATAGAATAGTCTTCACCCAGCCATGCCCTGATAATACACTCTTGGATTTTACTGTGAGATGCTTTAAGAAACTGCTAAACAAAGCTACTACATTTCTTACAGGGATGTTTCTGAGTACATCACACACTACATTCAATGTCCCACCTATAAATGGCAAGTTGAAATTTTATTTTAGACCTCACAAGAACATTTTTCTTTCTCCTGACGAATAAGAATGGATTCTTCAATGGACAAATTATTTTGAAAACAGTTAATACTTCACATTTTGCCATATTCTGGGAGAGTCAACAATCTAACTTTAAAATTATAAGCTTGTAATTGATTTAGCCTCTATCCTTTAGGTTATCATGGTTTTATGTTTTCTTCATGTGTCATATTTATAAACACCACAATCTAGTGTTATTGTTCCTTTAAGTAGTCAATAATCTTTTACGTGTATTCATACTTTTTAAGAGCTTTTTGTTCCTTCTTGCAGTTCTGTTCTAACTGCAAACATTTCCCTCAGCCTGAAGAATTTGTTTATCCTTTTACCTTTTGAAGATTGGCATTGTTTCTAGATTTTCCTGCTATGAATGTTTTTTATCTCTGTTGAGACATTTGTTTTCATCTCTCTTGAATAAACATCTGAGAGTGAAATTGCTAGGTTTGATGCTAAGTAAGTATACGCATATGTGCTAGGTTGCTGCAGTCGTTTCTGACTCTTTACAAACCTATGGACTGTAGCCCGCCAGGTTTCTCTGTCCATGGGATTCTCCAGGTGAGAATACTGGAGTGGATTGCCATGCTCTCCTCCAGGAGATCTTCCAGACCCAGGGATTGATCCTGGATCTCCTGCATGGGCAGGAGTCTTCTGCATGGGCAGGCAGGTTCTTTGTCATTAGCGCCAGCTGGAAAGTTCAAATAACTATATTTAATTGTATAAGAAAGGACTAAAGTTTTCCAGAATTGCAACATTTTCCCTTTCCACCCACAACGCATGAAAGTTGTATGAGGGAGCCTGTTTCTATTGGCTAATTATTCTCTTGATTATGGATCCCACCTTCCTTCTCCTTTTCATGTATCATATTTTTATTATAGGTCAGACATTCATATAAAAGAATTAGAGATATAAGTCAATATTAAGAGAAATTGGGGCTAATCACCTTGACTCAATCAAGAGTTAAAAGGAGTGGTGGCTGGATTGTAATTAAGTTAGTTTTAGTTTACCTCTGATTTCAATTGTCTTAAGGGTCCAAAGGCGGGGAAGGCAATGGCAACCCACTCCAGTGTTCTTGCCTGGAGAATCCCAGGGACGGGGGAGTCTGGTGGGCTGCCGTCTATGGGGTTGCACAGAGTCGGACATGACTGAAGCAACTTAGCAGCAGCAGCAAGGGTCCAAAGGGCTTCCCAAGTGATGCCAGTGGTGAAAGAACCTGCCTGCCAATGCAAGAGAAACAAGAGACATGGGTCTGAACTCTGGGGCGGGAAGATCCCCTGGAGCAGGAATGGCAATCCACTCCAGTATTCTTGCCTGGAGAATCCCATGGACAGAGAAACCTGGTGGGCTACAGTCTATAGTGTCACAAAGAGTCAGACATGACTGAAGCAATAGTGGGTGATTTCATTTTCCTTTCTTAGCCCAGTCTTCAGGTGCTCTTGCTGTACCATTACTCAACAAAAGTCCAATGGAGGAAAACTCATGGACCCAGAGAAATAATTCCTTGATCCAGCCCATGTTTAAAAACTATATTATGTTAAAAAGTGGCTTATTCATTTTAATTTTCCTTCAGTTCTTATCCCTTAATCTGTATTTCAAGGCCCTGATTTTTACTTTATTTCTTCTATTTTTGTAAGTTGCTTCAAAAAATGTTTGTCAACCAAGACAGGGCCTAAATACATAAATAAATAATGTTAATCTTAAGTTACTGCATTAACTGTGCCACAAAACTGTTTTTAAATATGTTTCTTTAAGGTCTTCAATCTCCTCTAAAAGCCACTGTAGAAGATAGTTTTTTTTCCCCCAATCAACCTTGGTTTTTCAAGATCCTTGTTGGCATCTCAAGAGTACTAAAGAACCAAAATACGATTTATTAGTAGAATCGACAATGGATGGGCAATTGCTGGCTACTGAATTGAATTCATTTTCTGAGCCAATCTCTTTAATGAGAAAAATGAAGGAAATGAAATGGGACATTTAAAAACTAATAGAAATCTTGAATATAATAACTACTGACAAAGGCAATTAAGGAACACTTTTAAAAATTTTAATAGAAATAAATGAGAATGTTCAAATGACAGACACCCAAAGGAAAGAAGGAAATTCATTAAATTTAACTATTGCATTTCTCCTAATTACTTTCCTTAAAGAAAAAATTTCATACTTCTTGAAAAAGTATATAAATAAAGATCCTTGAGTTTTTCAATGAATAAATATGAATTCATATTGCTTCTTGTGTATTTATAACTAAGCATCCTTTTGCCATCAAATAGTCTCATAATGAATTCAGAATCACATGACCATGCTCCATTACATGGAAAAATGGGGAAAAGGCAGACTAGAAAGTTCTTTTCAATTGATTAAAGAGATTTATAAAAGGGAGGTGGGCCACTAATTGAAGCTGTGCCTTCACTTGTCAACCCATGTCTCTCAGACACCTCTTTCCATCCACTGTTTTATGCTTCTAGACAGCATATAGGAACACAGCCTATATAGAGACCTATGCAGCCTGATAATACTTATAAAATGTTCAAACATCACATACTGAGAGGGAAAAAATTACTCTAAAACACACCCAGACTCATTTAAGGACAAAGAAATTTTGCCACATATCTCCAGGTATATGCAAGTGTTTCTTATACTAGCTAACTAAAAATTTTCCCAGATTTCTATTTCAGAGTAGGAAAACCTAGGGTTGCGGGGGGGGGGGGGGGGGTTGGGGTGTTGGTAGAATATATAGGTAAAAGATCTTGAAAAAGGTCCTCATGAGGGTCTTCATGTTCCATGACCTTTTCATCTGTTTGGGATTCAAATGGAGTAACAGTAATCTCTTTCCTTTGCCAAAAATTACTTAATCTATCATCTGCCTATATTAGTAGGCAATCCATTATTACCTCTAAAGACTTACATTTGTTCTTCATGAAAGGTAGTGGCTTATTTGAACATGTTGGAAAGTCAGATAACCTACCCGGGCTGTCATCAATACCCTTGCCACAAGGAAATAGTGTCACTCTTGAACATCCATTCTACACAATCACATACCTACCTTGCAGTCAGACTGTGCAGGATATATGTGTAAGCAAAACACCAAGACCATAGGAGATCTTGCCATGGTGAGTTTGTGCTGGCTTATGAACCTCATGTTGAATTACCCTGGTCTCTCAGGCAGGTTCTAGTAACATTGTAATAGGGAGTTGTATCTATGAGGTAAAGTATGGCTCTTTCTCCCAGGAAGCTCAATGGCCCCCATGGCAAACATCTCTCTCCATCCCCACTATAAGTTCTTTGAGATGGGCAGTGTGTGTCAGGCCAAAAGGAATCTTGCGGCATTTGCTCCAGGGAGTACCTGGTTATCTTATGCTTATGTAACTACAGCAAGCCTTCAGGAAGAGGCTTCTCATGTCTCTCTGGACAGGTAGTAACTGAAAGTTGCACTTAACAAAAATAATCCCAAGTGCTTGTCCGTACTAGGGCTGGCAACCCTTAGAGAAAAGTGGAAGGAAATTTGCTTACAGTGTTCCCACTCCTCTCAGTGCAGCACACCCATCCCAACAAGGCTTTGTTCTGTGCGTTTCTGTCTCACCCTCGCTCTCTATGACTGCATACTCCAGTCAATTCCGTCTGGTCTCCCTGCTTCCGCTGGTGTAATGCTAGTGTATGGGTAACTCTCCAGCCAAGATCACTGTCCTCAGCTTCAGATATGTGCACCTAAAAACGCCATGCGCTTGGTTATGTCTGACTCTTTGCAACCCTGTGGACTATAGCCCACAAGACTCTCCTGTCCATAGGATTCTCCAGGCAAGAACACTGGAGTGGACTGTAGTTTCCTTCTCCAGGGGATCTTCTCAACCCAGGAATTTTCCGGCATCTTCTGTGTCCCCTGCATTGCTGAGGATTTGGCAGGCACCTAAGCCTTCTAGATACTACCACCTGAATGTCTCACAGACATCTCAAACTCACCACAGACAAACTCCTCCTGTGTTCTTTATCAGTCCAGGGCACCATGGTTCACCCACTGTTAGAGCCAGACTCCTAGGAGCCATTCTTGATGCTTACCAGTCCTTCATCCTACATCAATTCTATTTTCTAAATATTTCCCAAGCCACCTTCTCATGGTCGGATCACTGCCATTACACTTTCCTAGGTTACCATTACCTTTCGTTTGGATTACTCCAACAGCCTCTTAGCTAGTTAACAAATTATCTGCTTTGCTTCTCTTTGGTGGTGGTTTAGTCACTAAGCCATGTCCGACTCTTGTGACCTTGTGGACTGTAGCCTGCCAAGCTCTTCTGTCCATGGGGTTCTCCAGGCAAGAACATAGGAATGGGTTTCCATTTCCTCTTTCAGGGGATCTTCCAGACCCAGGGATTGAACCTGGGTCTCCTGCACTGCAGGCAGTTTCTTTACCTACTGAGCTGCCAGCCCTTGTCTCTCTTTAACTGACATATTTTTGGCTATTTGCTGTGTCTTCTCTTGAGAAATGTTTATTCATATCCCTTGCCCACTTTTAATTAAGTTGTTTCCTTGCTACATAGCTGTTTGACTTCCTTGTGTATGTTGGATACTAATTCGTTAATCCCACTTGTCTATTTTTTGCTTTTGTTGTCTGTGCTTCTGGGGTCATATCCAAAAAAGTCATTGCCTAGGTCAATGTCCAGGCAATTTCTCCTATGTTTTTCTTCTAGTAGTTTTATAGTTTTAGGTCTTCCATGTAAGTGTTTCATCCATTTTGAATTCATTTTGGTATAAGGAATAATATTAGAAGTCAATTTCACTCTTCTGCAAGTGGATAACCCAACACTATTGAAAAGATTGTTCTGTCTCCATTGTGTGTCCTTGGCTAAATGCATGGATTTATTTCTGGACTGTCTTTATGTTCCATAGGCCTATGTGTCTATTTTTATGCCAGTACTATGCTCTCTTAATTACTGCAGCTTTGAGGTATATTTCAAAATCAGATAATATGATGTTTCCAGTTTTGTTATTTTTGCTCAAGATAGCTTTGACTATTTGGAGTCTTTTGTAATTCCACTTGAATTTTAGGACTATTTTTTTTTAATGTCTGTGAAAAATGTCTTTTTAATTTTGATAGGGATTGCATTAAATCTGAAGATCACTTTAGGTAGTATAGACATTTTAATACTATTAATTCTTCTAATCCATGAACACAAAATTTCTTTCTGTTTATTTATGGCTTCTTCAGGGCTTCCCTGGTGACTCAGCTTGTAAAGAATTCACCTGCAATGTAGGAGACCTGGGTTTGATCCCTGGGTTGGGAAGATCTTCTGGAGAAAGGAAGGGCTACCCACTCCAGTATTCTGGGCTGGAGAATTCCATGGACTGTATAGTCCATGGGTTGCAAAGAGTCGAACACGACTGAGCAACTTTCACTTTCTTTCACTTTCATGCCTTCTTCAACTTATTGTATCCATGTTTCATAGTAAAATAGCTTGATATATATATATGTGTGTGTATATATATGTATGCTTCAAGTTAGCACATTTTTATTACTTATGCCTTAATAAATATTTCATTCTATATTCGAGATAATTCAGGCAGCTCCCAGGTATGCAGTGGATCCCTATTGCACCAGGACTCAGCTCCAGATATGTCTCAAGAGAATAATTCTACAACGGTTCAGAATTGCTTGGGCTTGATTCTAATATAATGTGTGTGTCTCTAACCCCTGACGTGTGACATACTCATGTACTTATCTGGTAGATTCAAAATAAACAATAATGGTGGATATAAAGATGAGGAATTTGAGTTACTTCAATCCTGTCATTTTCTGTTTAAAATAGTGACACAATACAAATAGCTAGGTATAATTTTTTTTCTTGGGTAAAAGTAATGTTTAATCCATATGAAAACTATTTTACTGAATTGAAACAATATCTTTTAAATTGAAATATATTCTTTTAACATTGCTTATTATTTGTTCCAAAGCTAAAGGACAAATCAAAATATAGCAATTACTGTAACATCATTCACTATTACATAATTGTTACTGAAAATAACTTTGTTGTATAGACAAGGGATTTTTTTAAGTGATCTGCTTCATAATTTTAAAGACGTCAGGCATGTTACTAAATATGAGAGCTATACTTATAATTACTTGAAGACATTTGACTGCTTGCTGTGTATCTGACACTACATGCTTTGAATCCATTAAATCATTTATTTCATATAATAACTTTGCAAAGTAATAAATTTATTATTGTTATTATTCCCATTTACACCTGAGGACACCAAGTCCTAAAGATGGTGAGAAGTGAAGATGGAGTGAGAACCCAGATGCCCAGACTCCAGAGCTGTGCTATTAGCCACAGGGCTGTGCTGCTTCTCAATCCCTCATCCACTAAATAACTATCACAAGCACCATTTACGTGCTGAGGACTTTACACCCATTATCTCTTTTAATCCTTTAATCCTTACTACAACCCTATGGAGTAGTTACATTATTCTTGTATTACAGATTTAGGAACTGAGATTCGAGCATTTCAGTAACTCACCTAAGACTGAGGTAGTGTAAGCGTCAGAAAGGCCATTTTTATTCTGCCTTGTTTGGCTCCAGAACCCTTTCTCTTCCCATTGTTCTTTCCATTTGTTGTAGCAAAAAAGGAGGGTGGGATTCTGAAGTGCTAGAAAGGGTTTCCAGACCAGTGATTGCAGTCTCTGCTGGAAGGACAGTGTTTGCCTATTAACCGTGAGCTGGGATTCCTGCCCCATGGCCATTCGCGAAGGAAAGAGGAGGGGACACATCTTGTGAGTAAAAGGGGTTAGAAGGTCTCCAGGTTAGAGAAGCCCAGGGGTTAGTTCTGCAGAGGGAAACTGAGCTTAAAATGCAACACCTGGACCAAAGAGTAAGAATTTTCTTGATTTGTCAGAAACAAAGCTCTGCTGAAGGAGAGACCAAGAGCTACAGCTGTGTTGGGTAGGCACGGCTGATCAAGGAGCACCAACAAGATCCATCTCTCTCTTTCATCCATTGAGTTTAGCCTTGGGCAGGGCCTCCTAAGCGCGTCCCTGGTGGTTCAGCAATAAAGGATCCGCTTGCCAATGCAGGAGATGCAGGTTCAATTCCTGGGTCAGGAAGATCCCCTGGAGAAGGGAATGGTGACCAACTCTAATAGTCTCACCTGGAATATCCCATGGGCAGAGGAGCCTGGTGGGCTACAGTCCATGACATCAAAAAGAGTCAAACGTGACAACGACTAGACAACAACAACAACCAACAACAGAGCCACTGCGGTGACTCTAAGAATGGCCTCCTACAGGTCCCAGCTGCTAGCCCAACAGCTACAGAACCCCAGCAAAAAGAATACTTTCCCAGTAGTGCCAGCCAAATTACCAAGGATAGCATTGAATGCCCCAGCTTGGGTCACATGCCTATGCCTGAAATAATCAGGGAAGAGGACATGAAAACTCTCCAGTGTCAACTCTGAATTATGTGCCCACTCCTGTGACCAAGTGAAGAGTCAGCCCATCTGAATCACATGAATTAAAGTGGGAATCTAAAAAAAAATGGTACAGATGAATCTAGTTCCAGGTCAGGAACAGAGATACAGATGTAGAGAATGGAGGTGTGGACACAGTGAGAGAAAGGGGAGGCTGAGTTGAACTGGAACATTAGGTTTGGCACATGTATACTAACTACCAAGCTTCCCAGGTGGTTCAATGGTAAAGCATCTGCCTGTTAAGCAGGAGATGAGAGTTCAGTACCTGGGTGGGGAAGATCGCTTGGAGAAGGAAATGGCAACCCACGCTAGTAGTCTTGCCTGGAAAATTCCCTGGACAGAGGAGCCTGGAGGGCTACAGTCCAAGGGGTCACAAAGAGTTGAACATGACAGAGTGACCACACAACAACAACAGTATACACTACCATGTTTAAAATGCATAGCTACTGGGAACCTATGGTATAGTACAGGGAGCTCAGCTGGGTGCTCTGTGATGACCTAGATGGATGGGATGGGAGTAGGGTGAGAGGGAGGCTCAAGAGGGAGGGGTGAATGTATACGTATAGCTGATTCACTTCGCTTTACAGCAGAAACAAACCCAACATTGTAAAGCAATTATACTCCAATAAATTAAAACATTCTGTTGTTTCCAGAAAAAAAAGAAATGAAACATGTGCAGATGAAAAAACACAACCCAAACTGCTATTTACCTTAATGATCATCTTAATTGCCAGATGTACCAATTCTTTCTTCATCTTCCCCTGACTTGTCCTTCTGGCCATGTCACACTGTTGACCATCTTGTAGTCACTTCTTACTCACAACTTAATCTTGGGATCCTACCAGCCATTAAAAACAATGTAGGTGTCCATCCAGTAGCTAGACTTGGGTCAGTCTTCCAAGTCACACAGATATTTATTAATCCAAAAGCCTCAGCCTCTCCTTCTAATACTGTACAACCGAAGTCACTCGCGTGTGAACACATTTCCCATGGGGATTATGACTGAATTGGCCATAGCTGTAATGTCACTCCTCCTCTCTTACCAAAGTATACTAAAAGCAACATTATCACAGGCATAACATTGATTCTTCTCTCACTTATTTTTTCAAGGCATTTGAGGATTTTAGTTCATAATTATTTGTCATTTTGCAAGACATATTCCAAACCAATCACGAACCAGGATTTCTAGGTAACGAGGTCACAGAGTCTTTAATCATCTTGTCATTCCACCCACAGTCTTCATCTGTACCATTTGTTTGATCATGGAACCATATCCTGGCTTGCCTTTGTGTTTGTGTGTTTGTCTTATGTAACTATTCCAAGGGTTGTAAAGACAGATGCCTACTGAAGCAAGGCAAATGAGGCTGGATTAAGAGTGGTGGGAATTGTGATGAACTGGAGAGTGCATTTTTCAATAAAAGGAAGTAGCCACCACTCAAGTCCAGCTGGTTGTTGCCATGACAGTGTGGCATCTGTGTTTCTAAGTCCTCTGATATTTTCCAAGAGAAGCCTGAATTCTCAGTTTTCAAGTGAAAACATCCCCATTTCTAAATGTTGGCAACAAAATCCAATTGTAGTTTTTATTTTAGATGTTTATTTATTTATGGTAAGACACTATATGGCAAACAAATTACATCTGCTGGCCACATCTACCATTTTGCAACCTTTAATCGCTACACTTGCTCCTCATTAGGAGTGTTCACTCCTGGGAAGGTAGGGGACTATGTATTCTTCTGCAAAACTTACAGCACTTGTCAGAGGATGGAGCTCATGGAAAACAGTCAATAGAAAAAAAGAAATAAAATAAGGCTTTACCGACAAAAGTTAGAAACACAATGAATGTGGCAACAGCAATTGCACAGGGCATTATATCCATTGGGATTTGTTTTCAAGGATGTCAGATGACCTCACCAAAACATTCTGTTAACCAAAGTTTCTGATTCCGAGGAAGCTGCCTTTCCAAACATCATGAGTTCATTTAAATAAAAGTCACACGAACAGCCCCTGCAATGCAGAGAAGATGTCACAAGACTTTGCAGGCTCTGATCAAAACCCCTCACGCCACAAAACTACTTATGGCATCCACAACATTTTTCTCCCAGCCTTCTCTCATTTTCTATAGAAAGCCCTTACTCTGTACACAGTACATACCAGTGAGATTTACATATGATTTTAGCAAATCTCTGAAGCTATTCTGTTGCTGAGTTTTATATGTCAAAGGCATGTTCAAGGAGAGAAGTGTCTTCAGCCAGCCACAGAGAAGGAAACCCCACATGGCTTTGGTCTCTGAGTCCACATCTGAAAAGGGCGAGGTGATGATTTGTTTAGGCAGCAAAGGCTTTGAATGTTCATTGATCGAGCATTATTTGAGAATCACTTAAATGGAAATGGTATATAAAATCAACATTTCATTGATCCATTTGCTTTATGAGCTAAGGACTGGTGGACCAGAGAGTAATACGAACTGAAATCTAAAGTCAAACTTACCCCAGCTGCCTGCTCCGTGTCCACCTTCAGCTTTAGAATTCAAATGGGCACAACTCATATATGAGTGTTTGTTTGAGGGTGGCTGTGAAGTGGCAACAAGATCTTTGGTTGAGGGAAAGCCATCTCCTTCTTTTTCCACTGTTCCAATTCTCTGCTCTTTGGTCTGCTAAACACGATGCTTCTGCATCTTGCATTTGATGAAGTACCCTGCTGGCTCAGATGGTACAGAATCTGCCTGCAATGCATGAGTCCTGGGTTCAGTCCCTGGGTTGGGAAAATCCCCTGGAGAAGGGAGTGGCTACCCACTCCAGTATTCTTGGCTGGAGAATTTCATGGACAGAGGAGCCTGGCAGGCTACTTCATGGGGTCACAGAGTCGTATACTCCTGAGCAAACAGCACTTTCATTCTCACCAGCACACTGAACAGGCTAGGGTGGGGGAACCCCGGGGGGTTGATGGACAGCACCACTATACCTGGTGGTAAATGGTTATTAAGTCCATGGATGAAGAAGGAGAAAAGAAAGTCAGAATATGCCAAGGAAAAGGTTCATTCTTAGGCTATGACAGCAGCAGAGACAAGATCACCATTTTCTCCTGAGTGACTTACTCTTAGGCATTGCTTATATTATACTCTGCCATTTGATTATCAAATCAACATGAGAATTACTCTTTTTTTTTTTTTTTTTTTTTTTACTGGTGAAAAGTTGTCTCAGAAAAGATAAATGATGATGATGGAATCGTTGAATTGCAGAAATCTTTAGATATCCTTCATCTTATCCCATTTTTATAGATGTGGAAACTGAGACCCAAAGGGAATAAATGGTGTGCCCAAGCCCAGTGGGTATTTACTAGCAGACCCAGATGAGAACCCAGGTTTTCCAACCTGTAGCTCCTCAGTCTTACTAAGCAACCGTGAAGCTGCCGAAACGAGCTTTCTTTACCTTCCCTGGTGCCAACACGACTCAGGACTGTGTTCTACAAATTAATCATTCCATCACCCTAAATCTACAGGCTTAAAGGTAAAAGTTAGAGACAGCAAAGGTTGGTTAAGAGTTCTTTAAAGTCTTACCAAAATGAAATAAATTGTGAAAGGAAAGGCAACGTAAATCAGCCAAATGCCTTAAATATGAACTTTTTAAGGATTCAATTGGCTTCCTCTAAGGCTGAGAAAATTTTGCTAAGTATAGGTACCCAGCAGACCAAGATTAATGAGTAGACCAGATTACTTATAATTGACCTATGCATTGTTCGTATGCAGATGGTTCTTACTAAGTATGTGAAAACAATTTGTTCTCTTAAATAGGTTATATATTCCCTACCCTCGATTTTGTTTACACTATTAATTTGCTTAGCAAACCTTTTTTTCCATATCTGGTACCAAGGTAAACTTCAGCCCAGCCAGAGGGTCTGAATTATTCATACATTCTAAATTAGCAGGGTCCAGATTAATGAGGTTTTACTCTACTTTTTATCCTCAACTGCCTTCCCTTGGGGCACAGAATCATCGCTCTCCTCTTTTTCTTTCCCTATTATCATAAACTATATCCCCCAAGTGATTCCCCTTTAAAGGGGCACCTGGTTACAGTCTCTCCAGGGCTGCTCTGAACGCATAACGAAAGCAAGACAAGTGGTCACAGAGCTGCAGGTTTTCAGGCACCCCATTCTTGGTTCAATTCCTTACAGTAAGTAGCTGTCAAAAGCTTACTTCCTCTTCTCCCACCTACAATATTTTTTAAAGGACTTGGGTGAAACTAACACAACATTGTAAATCAACTCCACATCAATTAAAAAAAAAAAAAGATTTGGGCAACATGAGGCTATTAGCTGGGGCGGAAAAAAGCATAGAAAGTCTTGGAGGGCTTCTCCAGTGGGCCCCTTGGCAGGCGTGTCATTGCTCAGTGAGAAGTAAAACTCCAGCTCCACCGGGCAATGGCTGGTTTATGATCATACCCTGCTCTTAAGTGTTAGCTACATACATTTTAAACACTCATTTTCAGTGCACAATTCATGAACAACTACACCCTCCCTCCAAAAAATATAACTGCAGGCAAAAGAGCTCCATCTCTGTCTCTGTCTCTCTCTCTGTGTCTCTCTTTCTGTCTCTCTGTCTTTCTCTCTGTCTCTGTGTGTGTTCCTCTCTGTTTCTCTCTGCCTCTGTCTCTCTCTCTCTCTCTCCCTTCCCCACACCCTTCCAATGTCATCTTTATGATGTGAAAATCACTATTTTGAGATTGGTGCAATCTGTGAAAACTGAAAGCAGAGAAATTCTGTGCGTTTATCCAAGGTAAGTATGTAAGCACCAGGAACATCAGAGCATGGACAGTGTTGAGGATTAGCTGAAAGCCAGTCGCCGTATGCACGCTCATTTCCTCTTTTACTGCTTAATTCCCCCGTGATGCCATCTGATCAGTTCTCGAATGTCCCCTGTGTCTTTGCCTTAACAATCAAGCCTGGTAGGCCATTCCACACATTTGTGATTCTCTGCAGGAAAAAAAAAAAAAAAAAAAGCTTCCTGACATCTGTTCTGAATTTGTTTCTCTTTAATTTCCATTTATGCTCCCTTATCCTAACATCTGTGTCATTCTGAAAACAGTAACTCAGACTGACGTTATCTGTGCCATTTACAATTTTATATTCCCCAGCTAGAAGTTCCTCTTAACCATGTCGTGGATGTGGGATTCTGGTTGATGTTCAATCCAGCGAGTGGGGCTCAGCTGTGATTTCAGAGGGTTCAGTTGACGTGTCAGCCCCTCATCCTTTCTCGATATCTTTTTTGAAAGAGGAGCTGGCTGTGGGGTTGGGGGAGGGGGCCCAAACCTGGATAAACATAGTCTTTTCCTTGGAAACCTTTCTGCTGAGGCCTCTGCCTTGGCCCTCAGGGCAGAGGTGTGCTTTACTCTTAAGATACTAAGGCTTACCACCCTCTCTCCCAACAGTTATTTTCTACCACAATCCAGAACTGAGGCTGTTTCACACACTCAGGAAACATGTGTTGGATGAATGCGTAGAAGGTAGGTAGATGGAAAGGAAGAACCAAAGGAAGGTTGTTTCTTAGAAAATAAGAGAAGGCAAGATCGAAAAGTCAAAGCCAATTCTAAAACAATCATGTTGGGGACTTCCCGTCAGTCCAATAGTTCAGACTCTGCACTTGAAGTGCTGGGGGAACAATTTCAACCCCTGGTCTGGGAAGGTCCTGCCTGCTGTGTGGCATGGCCAAAAAATTAACAAACAAACAATAGAACAATCCATGACAAATGGATTTACTTGACGAATAAGTAAAATAATCATGTCCTTCGGAAATGTATTTGCTTGTTGGCACTGTTAATTGGGTGCCCAAAATTTCTCCCCTACTTCGCAGTCCCCACTCTTCAGGTAAATCACCCTCCAGAGGGTTTGACAAGTTTATTCTGTCCCCAAGTCATTTACATAAATTCTCATCATTGCTACAGAAGTTTCTTTTTTGGTCACTGCCACGTTTTTGTTTTTGTTTTTTTGTCTGGTAATTCCCATTTCTGCATCCCCGGTTTCATCTCTGCTTCTAAGTTTAAAAGCATGCATCTGAAATACGTTCTGAGACCCAGGCGCACCCCCCCACTAAGAGTTAAAAAGCCTTCAATTTTAGAAAAATAATACAGTCCTTCAAGAAACGTTTATCTGTTGTACAACGACTCTGGACCAGGCATGGGCTGCATGCTTAGAATACAATGAGGAAAAACAGACATGGTCTCCATCCTGATAGAACTTAAAGTCTAGTGGGGGAGGCAGAGAAAAGCACAAATAAGCAAGCAAATCAAATTAACCTGCAATAGCACATTCTGGCCAGTGTTATGAAGGAGAGGAGCAGGGGAGTATGAGAGAGAATGAGGGGACAGCTGTTTTTACAGTGAGTGATCAAGGGGCAATCACAAAGTGTATTTATCACAATAAATATGGAGTCAAAGTAGCCAAGAGCATCATGAGCTATGAGCTGGTCAAATGGAGACGTTACTCGAGTCACATGTTGGTGGAGGAGAGACGGGGCAAAATGAAGTTAGAAGGCATCCCCTAGAGTGGAGGCAGAGATATATACACCCATACCTGTGTTAATGGGAGTGGAGAAGAAATGCTTTTGCTTGTTTTCAGATACAAAACAATTGGCAAAACATTGTTATTGAAGCTTAAAGAAAGGAGAGTTTGGTGAAAGGTGGAGATGTCAGAAAAGGCTTTGAGAAAGAGAAAGAACTTAGGCAGGGCTGAAAGGGATAAAAGGTGAAAAAAAGTCCTGTCTGTCTTCTGGTTCAGGGTACCACTATTTCTTGCTTTAACAACAGCTCAAGCCTACTAACTGCTGTCTCCTTGGTGAATGAGAATTAAATTTCAAATTCCAAAATTAAATCCCCCAAATGTAAGCCTGACCCTGTCACTACATGTTCAAACTTTTGATGGGTCTCACTGTCCTCAGGAAGAAGGCTGAATTTTTTTCATCTGGAACAGAGACCCTCATCGTCATCATCTGCCCCCTCCACGCCTATCTAGTCACCTCTCTTGAAAGCTTCCACAGCCCCCCTTTACTCTCTAAATTTGCATTCTGCATGCATCAACTTCCTTCAGTTCCATGAATGACGTGATGCACTCCCTGTAGATACTGTTCTTCTCTACCTGGATCATTCTTTAGACTTCCACTTGACCACCTCCTGCTCACTCTTCAAGGGCAAGTGATAAAATCCCTACCCTGAGAAGCCTCCTCTAAGCCTTCTTCAAGTCTGAGTTGGGGGTCTTTGTGATGCTCTCTGACAACCACAGTCTTCCAAACAGGACCTTAATCATGCTGTGTTCTTTCTAATTCCCTCCCTCAACATTATAAGTTCTGTGAAGGGAGAGCCCACACAAGTCTTGCTCTCTACTGAATCACAAGAACAAGCATAGTTTTTCTTGGAAATAAATAATGAGTTAGTGGCGATTAAATTGTTGAGCTGCATTGCTGAGCTAAAAGAATCTCTGGTCATTGGAGCTAGATTTTTCCCAAGAAAGATGATACTGGCATCGGCTTGAACATTTCCAAGCTTACTCATTGAAATCATCCCCGTTCAGAGATGAACTGGCTACACAAATATATATATATATATATCTGGCCCAAACTAGAGAGCTCCAAAGAGACAGAGACCAGAGCTCTGCATATGTGTTTCCAGGAAGAAATTAAAGGGAGGCAAGAAAATGGAAAATGGGGGGAAGAAGCATTTCAGCACTTCCTCAAATGAAGCCAGACTTGACATCAGAATGTCCAATAAAAGCACAGCTGCCTTTCTCCCCCCTCCCCCCTCAATTTATAATGAACACCCTGCATTAGGATTCCTTTTCCCCCTTTTGGAATTATCTATGGGGCACTGGGCTTAAATAAAGACTCTATCCTTTTGGAGAAAAACATTAAATGTTCCCCCCAGTTTTTTAAAAAAACCATTTGGTATACTGATCCTGTTTTTAAGTAAGCTCCAGCCTGTGAGTAATAGGTAACTTTTCTCTCCTGGTTATATCATACTAAAGCTTATTCAGATGTGATAACGTTTTTGCTGCTGTCTCTTGGCAACATGATTTATTCTGCAAATGCTCAGTGTTACCGTCTCACAAAGCTGTACCATCTGGGTTGAATTAATAGGCTACCCAGAGAAATAAATGAGAATGGTCTCCCATAATTAACATGTAGGTAAAGTATATTTAACAGATTATTATAATTAATATGTCAGTTACTGATTTCATGCTAAATAGAATTGTGAACACAAGATATTAAGATGAGTTACCCTCTCTGTGTGTGCCTTGAAAAAAAAAATGCAACAGGAAAAGAAACGAGGGCAACAGAGTCCAGTATCAATAGAATTGACCTTAACATTAAGAACATCAGATACCAAAACTCTAAGCAAACAGTGACAATGTCAGGCATTATAAGCTGGGAGCAGCAAATTACAGGTTTCATAAATTCAGAGTTTATACCAGAGGTGTCCAGAATATCCCAGATGTGACCTGCAAAAGCACAAGAATGTGCTTAATTTATACACAGCTGAAAGCAGCTATCTAAAGGAAGGGGGTGGGGGGAGGGAAGACAAAGAAAGAAACCAGATTTGCTCCTAATACCACTCTGCATTCCCCACTGCTCAAGACTGCACACAAAATGCCGGTTTGAGTGAGAAAACCCACAAAGGAGTCCTAGAGGTGCTGGGAACTCAGGGGGCATAGGCATCTGAGCTGGATCCTCATGGGGACTGGATAGGGTTTTTGGCAACTGGCAGTAATGGCAATAGACAGGTCCTGGGGAACAAGGCAGTGGAGGCTGGGGAGAAGAGAGAAGATGACTCACCGGCATTTAACGTGTCTTTCACGACAAATTCCTCTATCAAGATTCTTAAGTTCCATTTCTTTCAAAGCTTTTGGGAAAAGGAGAGATTCATCTTAGCAAGAGATTCTCCTGGGGTTGCTGAACTGAACTGTTAACTCACCTAGCCAGGAAAGCCACTCGCTTTCATTCCGTTTCATCCGGTTTTCCCATAATGGATGTGTGTGTGCTTCTTACCACAGTGATCCAACATTCTTTAATGTGTGTTTGTGGATCTTATGGGGCTTCCTAGGTGGCGCTAATGGTAAGAACCCGCCTGCCAATGCAGGAGATGTAAAAGACATGAGTTTGATCCCTGGGTCCAGAAGATCCGCTGGAGAGGGGCATGACAACCCCCTCTAGTATTCTTGCCTGGAGAATCCCCATGGACAGAGGAGCCTGGTAGCCTGTAGTCCATAGGGTCACAGAGTCAGACATGACCTAGTGACTTGGCATGCATCCACGTGGATTTTATGAGTCTATAATTGAAGCAAGAATGTGAATTTGTTTTCATCACTCTGGGTTTTCCTAGTCATTGAAAGGAGGAATTTTTTTCTGGACAGACCCATTGTCTGTCACTTCTCACCTATGACCTAGTGATCAGAAATTCTTTGAGAGCTTCCTCAGTTTCTCACTGATTTTGAGCATCTAGCCTTGAATTAACATTGTAATTCTGGTTTCAAATGGCACAGCAAGTTGTGCCTTCATTGGCTTCCAAGAAGAGGCCACATTTCTGGGGAAACTTCCCCAGGGGGTATGTCCTGTCTCCCATCTCTCCACAGCAGAGAGCGGTGGAGAAAATCCCACAAACAGAGTGTCTGCCTTCAGGGTTCCCTAATTGATGAACAAATGGATTCAGGAGTCCTTCAAGCTGAGCCTTCCTTAGGGAGACTCTGAGGATGGAGTTCGGCACATTTCCAAGATAATCAGGGCATCAGAGAAATGGCAGGCAGAATCAAAGGAGTATCTGTTTAGCTTTCAGCTAAAGTGTTAGTTGCCTAGTCGTGTCTGACTCCTTGTGACCCCCATGGACTGCAGCCCGCCAGGCTCCTCTGGCCATGGGATTTTCCAGGCAAGAATACTATAGTGGGTAGCTTTCAAGAACAGAGCAAAAAGAAGCTTAATTTTCTCAATAGAGCAAAGGAGGAAGCAAATATTGTCTTAGCTAGATGGAGGCTGGTCATCCGAAAGAGGAAACTTCGGGTTAGCTCAAGAAAAAAACAAGGATTTATTGGAATGATTCAGAGAAGGTTCAGGGAATCCAAAAACAGGATGTGTTCTTCATCTAATAAGGGAGTTCTAACATAAAAGGAGCTACCATCCCCAGCTCTCTGTCTTTTTCTGGGACTTCATTTTTCATCACTGCTTCTTTCCTTCTACCAGTTCATTCTCATCCTTCATACTCTCTTTCTCTGCCACTTCTGTTTCATTTGCACTTAGGCCAGAGCTTGGTTCCACCTTTTAAATTCTTCCCAATTAACCTGCCCTAGAAAAGCTTGACCTGAGTCCTGATGCTACATTTCCACAAGGAAAGAATCTGATTAGCTGAGCTTGAGTCATGTGTTCAATGCTGATCCAATCAACTGTGCCAGGAGTAAAGTGGTCCCCTCAGCAGGGGTGGAGGAAATAACTCAATGGGAGGGAGGAAGTTGGAGATAGAGGTAAGGTGATTCACGTCACTGGGATTAGTTCTCTAGTCCAATACCCTGCTGACTTACCATGACAGTTCAGTTCAGTTCATTTCAGTTGCTCAGTCGTGTCCGACTCTGCGACCCCATGAATCACAGCACGCCAGGCCTCCCTGTCCATCACCAACTCCTGGAGTTCACGCAAACTCACATCCATCGAGTCGGTGATGCCAAGACAGTACAGAATGTTATTTGCTTTTTTCAAAGAAAGTTTGTCTTCCCTGCACCTCGGGTTGATTAATTCTGGTATCAGAAACACCTTTCCAATGCATCTTTCATTCAAGGTGTTTCCAAGACAGAAGTCCTAAACTGCCGAGAAGAAGACGGCATTACTCTGTAATATTGTTAGAGTCATCACGAGTAGGGAACTGTATGCATTTTTCATGATCTACTGTATCTCGGACTCCTGTCGCAGTGCTTGACTCACAGTGGATAATCAAAAAATATTTATTAAAGGAATGAACCAATGAGCCCTTTATCAAAGGCTGTAAGCCATCAGCATCAGTGTCTTAAGCAGCTTCTTCTTAAGGATCCCCTTGCACTCAGCAGACAGTGGCTGTGGGATGTTTCAGAATTTGGCCATGGGCATCACTGAGAGTACCACCAGTCACTGCTTGGTTGGGCAGCAGCTCCCAAGCTCCAGCTGAGTCTGCAGGTGGGCAGCATGTGTTCAGAGGGGAGATGAGCACAGCTTGGGAAACTGGCTCCAAATCTGCCATGATACACATAAGCCCTGGCTGCTGAAGGGAAGACAGGACTCAGATGAACTCTTGAATATAAAAGAGGCTCCAATGGGAGTGTGACAGCCTGAGTAACCAAGAAGACACTTTGTCCCTGGGCCCACATGTTCCTAAGCACAGGAAAAAGAGCTAAACCTAGCAAGCTCTAGGATATTCTACTGGAATCCCTCTAATAAGGCCAGAAATGGTCTCCCCTGCATTTGCTTGAAAATATAGATGCATATTTGACCCTGCAGTTCTTCTTTTAGGGATTTGTTTTATAGAAATATCTGGTCCTGTGAGCAAAGATATCTAGACAAGGGCATTCACTGCAGTAGAGTTTAAAATAATAATTTAGAAAATGAAAGCAATGGAAATGTCCATCAGTCAGGGAATGATGAAACCAAACATATATGTCCATATCTATGGATTAAATGTGGCCCATCAAAAACACTATAGCAGATCTGTATGTACCACTGACATGGAAAGATGCCAAGACATATGGTTCTATTTTTGTTTAAAAACAAACTCTGTACATGTGTTGAGGGAAGACTGTAAATCTATAGAAAAGGGTTGAGAAAACACATACCCAACTTTAAAACTGATCACCTCTGGGAAGTAAGATGGCAGAGGCAGGAGCCACTGAGGGGAATTTTCTTGTTGTACCTACTCACTGCTTTCTCTTTCTGTGTTGAGTTTTTAAAAAAACTTTTATTGGAGTATAACTGGTTTACAGTTTTTAGTTACTGCTGTACAGCAGAGTGTATCAGTTATACATATACACATATCACTCTTTTTTAGATTCTTTTCCCATATAGGTGATTACAGAGTATTGAGTAGAGTTTCCTGTGCTATACAGTTGGTCTTTATTCATTATTTTATATATAGTAGCATGCCTATGTCAGTCCCAATCTCCCAGTTTATCCCTCTCCCCTTTCCCCCTTGGTAACCATAAATTTCCTACATTTGTGACTTGTTTTTATAACCATGTTTTTCCTTTTGCAATTCTCCAAAATTTGTTAAAAATAAGGGAAATGGAAATATATATATATATATATATATATATATATATATACACACACACACATATACATATACATATAAACACAAATGTACCATCCACATATTCTACATAAAGAACCTGTCTCAGACACTAACTGATTTACTACAAGTCACTTGTCTAATTTGGAAGTGGACCCAGTGGAATCCCAAGTCAACTCCATGAAGCAATGGGCTTAAATGCATCACACTGCATTTAAGCCAGATTTAAAGATTCAAACCATTATGGACTGGTATACATCTTGACTTATTAGAAGAGTAATTTATAAAAGTCAGTGAAGGGATTTAGAATATGGCTGCTTGTATCTTGTAGACTGGATTTTGCTCACTTGTAAGTTTTGTGACCTTGAGCAAGCTACATAACTCTTTGGCATCTAGATTATTGGTTTGTAAAATTGGCATGATAGCATCTATCCCATCAGATCAGATCAGATCAGTCGCTCAGTCCTGTCCAACTCTTTGCAACCCCATGAATCGCAGCACGCCAGGCCTCCCTGTCCATTACCAACTCCTGGAGTTCACTGAGACTCACGTCCATCGAGTCAGTGATGCCATCCAGCCATCTCATCCTCTGTCGTCCCCTTCTCCTCCTGCCCCCAATCCCTCCCAGCATCAGCGTCTTTTCCAATGAGTCAACTCTTCATATGAGGTGGCCAAAGTACTGGGTCACTGTAATTTATTAATGTAAATGCTATATGTTAATTACAGCACCTGGGCTGCTAAGTCGCTTCAGTCGTGTCCGACTCTGTGCGACCCCATAGACGGTGGCCCACCAGGCTCCCCCGTCCCTGGGATTCTCCAGGCAAGAACATTGGAGTGGGTTGCCACAACCCCTCAAATATCTTAATGAGTAAATATGTATCACTGACAGGAAATTGTATAAAATGCTGAAGAGCAATCATCTGCCCAGGTTCGTAAAGTGTGATCTGGAGTCCCCAGAAGCTAGTAACTGGGTTTCTGTGATTCCAAGAGCCACCCAAAATTACACGGAAGACTTTGTGGGAAAGAGTACAGGTGAATCTTTCTAAGGAAAAGGTATAATCTTATCACATCCTTATGCTCAAATGCTCAGTCATGCTTGACTCTTTGAGACCCCATGGACTGTAGCCTGCCAGGCTCCTTTGTCCATGGAATTTTCCAGATAAGCATACTGGAGTGGGTTGCCATTTCCTTGAAGTTATTCCAGAAGGTTGGATCCCTGGTTGAAGTCTACTTCTTCATAGAGGCAGGGGTTTGAAATAATCTCCCACCTAGATGGTGCCATCCCCAGCACCACTCTCAATTCCCAGCTTCTTAGGTATGCTGGGGGGTTCTGTGGGCACCCTCTTTCACTGGACCTGAGTCTGCCTTGGCAGCCAAACCTGTCAATCTCAGTAAATTAGAATAAATCTAATCTAACAACAGGTTGATAAATCCATAAATACATTTTGTCACTGAATTGACCAGCTGGGCTGAGTTACTCAGCTGCACCACCGAACTAATCAGGACTACTGCAATGTCAAAGTGATGGAAATACAACTCACTCTTGAAGAAAAAGTATAGAATGTGCAAACATACAAAGTCCAGAAATACATCTCACTTCAAGCAGAATTGAATGCAGGGGCTCAAACCATGTCACCAGAAATGTTTTCCATCTCTTATTTCCACTTTCCTCTGGGTTGGCTTCCTTCTCAGGTAATAAGGCAGCAACAGTGAAGCTCAGAGGCTCCAAGTTTGTAACCAGAATAACAAAGATAGCTCCTCTTGCCCACCAGTTTCAGCCTAGCTCCAAGATTTACTCTAACCGGCCCACTTTGGTCACTGGTCCACCTCTGAATGAATTGTCATGGCCGAGGAGATGGCCAGTTTTGACTGGTTAACCCTAGCCCTGCCTCTGGTTTGGCCACCTGATGTGAAGGGCTGACTCATTGGAAAAGACCCTGATGCTGGGAAAGATTGACAGTAAAAGGAGAAGGGGTCAACAGAGGATGAGATGGTTGGATGGCATCACCGACTCAATGGAGATGAGTTTGAGCAAACTCAGGGAGATAGTGAAGGACTAGGAAGCCTGGTGTGCTGTAGTCCATGGGCTCACAAAGATTTGGACATGATTTAGTGACTGAAGGACAACAACACAGAACCCTATGAATTCAGAGTGGGTAAAGGATGATTTCCCAGAGAATATAGAGGTGTTTCTTTTGGTGAAATGAACATTGGATTGGACAGCCATTTGCTATCTTGTGATCGGTCAACCCAAAGACAGCCTCTGTGTTGATGTATCCAAAGCACAGCAGCCAAGTGTTTTCTGATTTGAAAACAGCCTAACCCAGCCCTGATTCTGAAGCACCGCTCCATGAATTCAGGCAAAAGACTCCCAAAATGAGGGACGGCTGCCGTCTTCTCCCACAGACAAGCCACACAGACACACTTCTGCGACTTACTGTCTTGGTAGCTCTCACTGCGGTTTTCAAGGCTTGTATTAGCCCGTCAGAAGGAGAGGATTAACAAGTATTTTGATTTCTGTTGAAAACACGTTGTTGCAGAAATACAGTTGGCATGGCAGGCATCTTGGTTGATTTAATCTCTGACACAGGAAGCTTATTTATAGCATCCCAGCCTTCTGAATGTTTAAAAACTCAAGCATTATAAGCCTGCTGTGCTTTTCCTGCGAAGTAGGGAACGGCACTAAATGAATAATGCCACCTGGGCCAACAGCAGAGGCATGCTCGAGAATCAAACACACCTTTCATCTTCTCCTGGTACGTGTGAACTTCCTTCTGCCCAGGCTGGATCTGTCCTGCAGGACATTTCCTGGGCCACCAGTCCTCATCCTAGAAATGAAGTCCTGGAGGAAACAGGCTGGGCTGTGACCCCCTTTCCCACTGCTTTCCCGCTCTCTCCCACATCCTCTGCTGGTGGCTGGAGACCTCTCTGAATTGGATGAGATCTCTGTGCTAATTCTTCCCCAGAGATAACCCCTTCTTTCCACTCACAATCCCATTCCAGCAGGCAAGTGTCAAGAATATTTTTGAGAAGTGATGGTAGAACATCCTAGGCCAATATCCTCCTCTTTCAGGTTAAAGTGAATCTCAAATAATATCTTTTTTCCCCTAACAATGAAATCTCACTAAAAATAGATAATTGGTGACAGAGACGTGGGTTAATTTAGGCATTTAATTTTGCCCTCCTGTCATAGGAAAAATTGATTATCCTCCAGGAAAAAAGTAAGTCATTCTGAATGTATTTTAAACAGCCAGGCAATGACATCCTTTTGGGCAGAGGATCCTCAGTGACTTCTGGAAGTATAAACATTTTACTATATTAATTTACAGGCAAGCACCAACGGTCTCAATGCTATAATCTGAAAACAGTATACTTCTTTTACAGGTCAAAGGCTCAGAGACACTTTTTTTTTCTAGATTGCAGTGTCAGAGGTTACGGTTTGACGTTTAAACAGAAAAGAGACTGCATGCATTTCAGATCAAGCTAATACCACCTCTTTCTAGAATCTGGCTATAAAAATAGATATGCCACACCAGGACTTTTCTGTAAGACATGGAACACAAAACAGCTAGAAAATTACTCTCCATTCCTAATCACAAGCTTGATTACAGGAAAGTTCTTTTCGGGGAAGAAAGTTCTCAAAAGTAGGCCAGGGACCTCCGGAAGAGGCACATGACACCCCTTGTGAAGTACGAACATGAATATTAGTACAGTAACCACACTTCTGAACCAAATATGAGGGCAAGTGCTCTGAGAAGCCTAAGTGTCCTTATGGGGGTAAATATTAACATGGGGACTAGCACAGAAAATGTAGAAGACACAGAATAATATTTTGGGGCTGGAGTTTAAAATTGGGATTGAATTGCAAATGCACCAATTCCTTGACCATGAGTAAGTCATTCTTCCTGACTAAGCCTCAGTTTTCCCATCTGTGTAATGGCAGAAATCACAGCACCTTCTTGTTGATGTTGTCATGAGAAATGAACAAAATAAAATGAACGTTCTCATACTAAGTGAAGGAAGTCTGAATCACTCTGCTGTACACCTGAAACCAACATAACATTTTTAATATCAACTAAGCTCCAATATAAAATAAAAATGAAAAATAAATAAGTGAGATACTCTGAATGTTAAACCAGGTTTCTTGTGTCATGGAAACCCTTAAAGTCAAAAGCCATCAAATAGACATCAAACCACCCTTGTGGGACATCCTGTGCTCAGATGCTCAGTCGTGTTCAACTTCTTATGATCCCATGGACTGTAGCCCGCCAGGCTCCTCTGTCCATGGAATTTTCCAGACAAGAATACTGGAGTGAGTTGCCATTTCCTACTCCAATGATCTTCATGATCCAGGGATGGAACTCGTGTCTCCTGCTTGGTAGACAGATTTGGCAGACAGAATTTTTACTACTGAGCAACCAGGGAAGTGAGTAAATATTAGGAGGATATGAAGAGACATGGGGCCTAAAGGACATAGAAAAAAAAAAAATTCATGTGCCTGAGTGTTCCCATAGCCACCACCCAGGAGCTTCTCCCAGTTTAGTTCTATTGCCACTGTCAAATCCCCAAAGTCATCCTCACTGGGACTTCTTCCTCTTATTGGATCCAATCTCATTATACCGCATCCTCCCAAAGCCACTGTGCTCTGTGGAAATAAAGTCTATCTTCAGGAAACACCCCTATATCTTTAACTTCTTCACTAAACGTTTTCTTCACCTCTTTGCCTTCACCAAGTCCCTAAGCATCCCAAAAGGGGTTCTCTGCAAGCAGATGCTGAAATGGAGCTTGGCATGCAGGGTGCTTGTTAAGGACCAGATCCCGAGAAAGGAAGGCAGAGAGAGCAGAATGGGACAGAGGGAGATGCTGGGTGTGCCCTTCCTGCCTTTGGGCAAAGCAGCTCTCTGTTCAGTTCAGTTATTCAGTCATGTCCAACTCTTTGTGACCCTATGGACTGCAGCACCCCAGGCTTCCTTGTCCATCACCAACTCCTGGAGCTTGTTCAAACTCATGTCCATCGAGTCGGTGATGCCATCCAACCATCTCATCCTCTGTCATCCCCTTCTCCTCCTGCCTTCAATCTTTCCCAGCATCAGAGGGAGTCACCAATCTTATACAACCAGCACTCATGAGAAGCTCCCACCTGCAAGAAGATACAGGGAAAGTTAAGGGAAGGGGAAGATGGGGAGGGTCAGAATGCGAGGGGAGGAGAAGGAGCGGAGGTGCTCAGTTTCCCCAGACCTCTGTGTGACCATGAACCCTGGGGGATGGCACAAGACTGACAGTGTTTGTGAGTTCTCAGAGCACAAGCTTCGAAGTCAAACTGATCCAGTTTCAAATCCTGGCCCTGCCAGGCCCTCACGGTGTGACACTCTGGGCAACAAAGTGTCTCTCAGTGCTTCAGCTTTCCCATACCTACAGTGAGCACAAGGTAGGACCTTTTTTGTAGACTTGCTGGGAGAATTAAATAAAGTGCCTATGAGAACTGCCATGCCTGGAACAGAAAATACCCAAGAGTTTGTTGATTACTGCTAATGATTGTCATTGGAATGCCACCTTCTTTCATCGAGCTCAGGTCAGTGGAAGGATTGTCAGCCCCTGAAGCAAATCAGTTCTCAACTCCAGACACTAAATCCCTGCTCTTTCTGCTTCCCCTCTCCATCGTCCCTTCCCCTCCTCCTGGGTTCACTAATAGACTCTGGCTTTCGTGCTTTCATGCTGAGTTTACTCTCCTGGTTATTTTTAGACTTGGAACACGTTGTGATCCCTGAAAGAGGACACAGGGCTTTGGTCACTGAACCAAGCCTGGGCCAGGAGTCAAAGATTAGGATGCAAGACTTGGCTTTTGCTTACTGGCTGCCCATGCTTAGGTAGATACTTTTTGTCTCTGGTCCTCAGTTTCCTCCTCTATAAAAAGGCAGTAATAACCATCCCTTGTGGGGAGCAGTGATGTACAGTCCCAATTGAACAAAAGCTTTGGAGTCACACAGATCTTGTTCCAGTCTTGGCCAAACAACTCCCTGATGATCTTCCCTTTCCCATGCCTCAGTTTACTCCCTGCCACTGGAGATAATACTAATGGTCACTATTTCTCAGGTGGATGTGAAGATTGAGTTAGTCAACATTTCTACGGCACTTGTTATCTGCCACATGCTCTTGTGAGGAGAGCCTTACAAATTTAAAGGCATTTACAAATGACAAAGTGTTTCCAAGGTGGCTCAGTGTAAAGAATCCTCCTGCCAATGCAGGAGACACAGGTTCAATCCCTGGGTCAGGAAGATCCCCTGGAGGAGGAAATGGCAACCCACTCCACTATTCTTGCTGGGAAAATCCCATGGACAAAGGAATCTGGCAGGCTGCAGTCCATAGGATGGAAGAGTCCAACTCAACCGGGTGACTGAGCATGCATGCACACACAAATGAGAAAACTGAGGCACAGGGAAGTTAAGTGACTGGCCTGAGATCACTCAACCAGGATTCAACTTCCAGCCATTAGGATTCAGTGAACAGTCACTTTCACTGCTTCCCACAATGCTCGCAAAGTGCTTAGCACAGTGCCCAGCATGTAATAAGCCCTCAATAAACTTTGGCTGTTATTCTACTTTGGAGGGTTTCTGTGAAGATAAATAAACACTGTCCCTTCAAACAACTGAGAAACTTCTGGATAAACAGGAATCAACAAAGCAAAAGGTATTATTATACCAAGTAAATCTGAAGTTACTGTTACCAAACCCCATCTCTGATATCAGGGGTTAGGAGACTAAGTCCAGTTAACTGCCACCTGCTTTTGTAAATAAGGTTTTATTAAAACATACCCACACATATTCATTTACATATTGTCTATCAGAGTTGAACAATTCTCGAAGAAACCATATGGCCTGCAAAGCCTAAAATATATATACTCTGGTCTTTTATTTAAAAAAAAAAATTAGTTTCCTGAATCCTGTCCTAAATCATGTATTTTAACTAGAGTTTTTCAACAGGCAGAAGATTTTTGTTCACTCAATAAAATAAGACATAATTCAGTGTAAAAACCACTTACTTGAGAGTCAGAATAAAAGAACAAGTCCACCGGCTATCTCCCGCATGCCCATCCCATGCCTGGCAGTAGCTAAGTGTCTGACACGCATAACGTCACTTAATCTTAACAAACCTGTGCAAATAGGGTCCTTCTTGTATAACAGATGAAGAAACTGAGGCTCAGAGAGGTTAAGTAACTTGCTTAAGCCCACACCGTTGGAATATGGGGGAGCCAGAACTCAAGTTCACATCCAAAGCTCTACTCCTAACCCTTTCTTCCTGCCTCCTCCAGGTTTCAGAGCCAGCTTTGTCCCTCCCTAGCTATGCAGGGAAACTTGAGTCTTGACTCTGGCTTAGGTAATGGATGTCTTTATCTACTTCAAAACATCTCCCATTATCATTTGCCCTTCCCTTTTCTTCACGCTCCCTCTTTTTCCCAAGAAAAAAGAGCAGGCTTGCCCTCCTCTGACCCAACACACACACACATACAACACACACAAACACACAAACACACACACACCCCTTGGTGCTGTGTGCCGGACAGGGGATGGATTAAGGCAATAGAAAGATTGGAAATCAATATGTAAATGGATGGGGTTTTTTTTCTTTACGTTTGCACTTCAAAGTCATTTGGCCAATTGTCAAAATGTCAAGTGTGAGCTTTCTCTCTTTTTTCTCTCCACATCCTTCTCTGCTTCCTTGCTTTTCATGGTGTGTGCTGTTTTTGTTGGCCCTGCTACTGAGAGGGAGAAATCCATCGGTTTCATTAGCTCTTTGAAAAACGAAGTGGGACCAAGTTGGCGAGGTGACGAGGTCACTAAGAGTCATTTATCATTTTCGATGAGGCATAATGAACTCCTCGAAACTGGACTCTAATTTAATTGTCTTCTACTTAATTGAGGAGAAGGAAGCCTGCTCCAAGGTACTGACTGAAGGTGTTTTTATTGAAACAGAGACAGTTCTCATTTGTAGCCAGTAGGTGACGGGGGGAGGAAAAACTGCTCTGGTTAAACTGTCTCTCATTCTTTCTCTCATTCAATGCAATCTTTATTTTGTGTCTAGTGGAGTCTAGATTTTCCTCTCCAAACTGATTCATTTCCTTCTAGTAAATCGCACCTCCATCCACCCAATTGCCCAGGCTGAAAAGAAAGGAGTTAGCTGTGGTTCCTCACACCCCAAACTTCATCAGGGAGACCATCAGCAAATCTGACCAGCTCCCCCAAAGCTAACCATTTCTCACCATCCCTGGTGAGAACCTTGCTGATTCAACACTCACCTGAATACCTACAAAAACCTTCTCAATGTTTTCCTGTTTCTACCCTTTACCCTCCCAATTTCTTTGTCCGTCCAGCAACTCAAGTACAGAAAAGCCTAAATTAGATGATACCACTTGAATCAGTTATTGATTCCAGCAGAACAAACAACTCCAGAATTTAGCAGCTTCAGATAAAAAAAGAAATACTTATTATCTCACACAGTTTCTAAAGATCAGGGATTGGAAACTGGCCTAGCTAAGCGGTTCTGATTCAGAGTCTCTCATCAGCCTGGGCTGCTGTCATCTGAAGGCTGGACTGGGGCTGGAGGATCCACGCCCAAGGTGGCTTAAGCCCATGGCTGTTGGCTGGAGGCTTCAGTTCCTAACCACATGGAACTCTCCTAGAGCTGCTTGACTGTTCTCATGGCAGAGCAGCTGGCTTCCTCCAGAGTGCGTGAACAGAGAAAAGGAGAGAAAGGCAGGAGCATCAATGTCTTTTACAGCCTCAAAAGTCACAGCTCTCATTTCCACACAGCCTGTTCATGACTCTTACTCAACGTGGGAGGACGTGAATACCAGGGAGCAAGGATCACCGGGAACCACCTTGATGTTGGCTATTAGATGACTCCTTTGCTTAAAATCCTCCAAAGGGTTTCTACTGGAGTTAGAATAAAATCCCAATTTGCTATTTTAGTTTAGCAAACCATGTGCCATTTGACCTCCACTCACCTCCCCCTTACTCACTTGGCTCCAGCTCCTGTGGCCTGCTTTCTCTTTCTCAATCATGTTCCTGCCTCAGGACATTTTCATACACAGTCCCCTCTGCCTGAAATGTTTTTCTTCCAAGACTTTCACACAGCTGATTCCCTGTCATTCAAGTCTGAAGGGCAAATTGTTACCTCCTGAGAAGCTTACCCCACACCTTATACAACTAGAGAAAAATTCATATGGTTTTTAAACTTTTATTTTATATTAGAGTATAGCCAATTAACAGTATTGTGATAGTTTCAGGGTCACAGAAGTGTGACTCAGCCATACATATACATGTATCCATTCTCTCCCAAACTCCTCTCCCACCAAGGCTGCTACATACCATTGAGCAGAATTCCTTGTGCTATACAGTAGGTCCTTGTTGCTTATCCATTTTAAATATGGCAGTTTGTACATGTTGATCTCAAACTTATCAACTATCCCCGAATAAGTTCATTCTCTAAGTCTGTGAGCCTGCTTCTGTTTTTTATAAATAAGTTCATTTGTATCATTTCTTTTTAGATTCCACATATAAGGGGTAGCATGTAATATTTTTTTTTCTCTGTCTGACTTACTTCATTCAGTCTGACAATCTCCAGGCCGATCCATGTTACCTCAAATGACATTATACTATTCCATTGTATGTATATGTACCACATTTTCCTTATCCATTCCTCTGTCCACGGACATTTAGTTTGCTTGCATGACTTGGCTATTGTAAACAATGTTGCAATGAACATTGGAGTGCCGTGTAATTTTCAGACCATGCAAAAACTCATATATTAATGTCAAATTGCTTAGAGAAATGCAGTGGATTACTAAAAACTACATATAGTACTTTTGTAAACAATACCTTCCTTCCACCACCCACTTACTGAGGGCTCAAGAAGAAAACCAACCAAACTAAATTTGGTCTAAAGCTTACCTGATCTGAAGAGTTACTTGGAATATACTCTTTCAGGTATAGCTCAGATGCTTGGGTAGCCTCCCTTTTCTCCCTTTTCTGTGCCTCACACCAGAACCTCAAACAAGTAGCTCTTAAAAGATGAACAGCTCCTGGAGCACAGTAGAGACAGCAGTCCAGTGGTTAAGACTTTGCCTTCCAATTCAGGGGGTGAGGGTTTGATCCATGGCCAGGGAGCTAAGATCGCACATGCCTCGTGGCCAAAAAACCAAAATATAAAATAGAAGCAATATTGTAACAAATTCAATACAGCCTTAAAAATGGTCTGCATCAAAAAAACACTTCAAAAAACCATAAATATTAGCTTTCTATCCCCAACTCTGACCTTTCATTCGTTAAGGCAGATGGTTCAGGTTGGTTTGGAAAGAGAAGAAGGAAAGGGGCATAGCAGGAGATGGTGGACTCATGTGTAGTGGACATCAATTATTATGGCTTCCCAGAATAGCAACTCCCCTCCATTCTTGGCTCTGCTCCATGTCCATGTCCCTGTTCTAACCATGTTATAGAACCTACCTTCCTAGCCAGAATTATTGTGAGAAGCACTTATCCTAAACCAAGTCAGCTCCAAGACAGGATTCAGCCTCTTGGCTACAACCATTAGATCAGAGATGGGCATCCGACCCAAACCAGGCCAATCAGATTCTTCCCTGGAATTTTTGAGCCTGAACCTGGGAGACTGAGTTTCAATGACTCTCCTCTGTTATCCCCTACCCTAAAGGGGAAGTCGTCCTATGGCAATCGAAGGTGACAATCTTCCCTTCTAGACTAGCCACAAGACTGAGAGAGACGATCTGAGAAGCATTTTGGTTCCATGTTCCACCAGTGCCAACTGTCCAGCCAGCCTTACCTTCCTTGTTGGTGAGCCAAGAAACTTCCCCCTTCTGCCTAAGTAAATTTGAGGTGGGTTTCTGTCATGTACCACTCAAAGAATCCTAAAGCAGAATGAAGAAGAAAATGAACTTGTCATGCCTGAAGAACACTTGAAGAGACACACTTCGCTGGAATGAGATTTATTTTAAGGAATTGTGAGATCAGAGCTAAATGAGGAGGGTGTGAATGCCACCCAACCGGGAGTCACTGAAGCTTTTGATCACGGACCAACATGGTAACAGCAGTCCCTTAGGATGAGTAACATGGGGAGGGTCATAAATGATGAATAACTGCAGGGAGAGGTTAGAGGCAGGGAGACCGTCTTGGAGGCTGTTGGAAGTGGAGTAGGGTAAGTTCCATCACATCAGTCTTCAGCAAGCTGTAGAGAGCCATAGGGCTTTGTCTTGTTGACACTCAGTCCCTGAAAGCTGCCTCCACCTTTGGAATTTCACTTGACACTGGTTTTATCAGGGAAAAACTCTATCGACAGTCACATCAGTAATGAGATGTGTAATTAACTCAGAGTCCTGCCCCCCCAGGGAGTGGCCATGGGGAGGGCAAAGAATATAAGAGCTCAATATCATAGTCAAAGCTTTTACGAATGTGTCTTCCTCCAGTGGGTGCCATGCTGACAGTGTGGCTAAATGAGTCTTAATTTGACAATCCCAACAACCTATTGTTAACGACATGCCATTGTTGTAATTTGAACTTGGTAAATGCAATTTTTTGGCTGTTTGCTCTCTCTTGGTTTTCTCTCCTGGGTTCCTGGATCCCTATGTTCCTTGGCAGGGGTGTGTGTGGGGGGTGTATTTCCTTTTCAACATCACAAATACCATCTCTGCTATTGGGACACAACAGTTAAATAATGTGAAATTGCACTGATGCCAGTGAAATAAAAGTGAGTTTTACAAAACCGAGTTCCTTCCCTGAACATAATAACAGTAAATTTCTAGGGTCCTATCATGTAATATCCATTAGATTTATTATGTTGCAATTCCCAGTCCCACTAGTTCTGCCTGAGGGTGAGTATATTACATTTCATCACAGTTTCATTTTCTCCTACAGATGAGAAATGGGAATGCGATTGCAGTTATGTAGCATGCATGTGTTAAATCTGATCTCTAATAAAATCAAACACATCACAACTCAAAGCACTTTAGCACAGTGTCGGCAAAATGAAACACCATCTGTCATCATGTAGAGATTGCCTTATTATAACACAAAATCAAACTGCTCAGTGTGAACATTGCTACTTAATAAATGGGTAAATGAAAACTGATAATTATGATCTTATTTATTTTAAATGATTACTTAAAGCCACCAAAAGCACAACATAATTTGTCAATTAGACACTCTGGACCCATAACTGCATATAGAGAAAACACCCCTCAGTAAAAAGGGTAAACAGACTTGGAGAGAAACAAAAGGAAGAAATTGAAGGGAACTTTTCCTCCTCAAGGAAAGAAGCTCAAGACTTGAGAAATCCTGGTCAGTCCTAATCAGGTAACTGCAGTCTCTGCGTCAGAATCACTCAAGTTTTCACTGGCGAAGAAAATCAACAGTTTCCAGTGTGCTAGAAGAGACAGAGGTCCCAAGGGAGAGCCGGTGATGCTGCCTTTGCTCCCACAAGACACATGTTAGGGCATGATGTTTCCCACTCTTGCGGGCAAAAGGTTTTTAACTTGATTTTAATCTTTCATTTGCATAGAACTCTATTAGTCTACCCAACCCCTAGAAGCTTGGGAGAGGCAATGGCAACCCACTCTAGTATTCTTGCCTGGAGAATTCCACATACAGAGGAGCCTGGTGGGCTACAGTCCATGGGGTCACATAGAGTCAGACACGACTGAAGCGACCAAACACACGATTAGTCTAGAGTTAGCCACTTCTAAGAACAGACGACTTTTTTAAAGATTTTTTTTTATATGAACCATTTTTTAAAGTCTTTATTGAATTTGTTACAATATTCTTCCTGCTCTGTGTTTTAATTTTTTGGCCATGAGGCTTGTGGAATCTTAGTTCCCTGGCCAGGATTCGAACCTGCACCCCCTGCATTGGAAGGAGAAGTCTTAACCACTGGACTGCCAGGGAAAACAGATATTAAAGTCAGTAGAAAATACACAGTGAGGAAGAGAGAAGGAGAAAGGTTGAGGAGAATTAAGGGCATTAATGGTTGTGAATCTACCATAACATGGACAAGGGTTTTGCTCTTCCCTGGAAAAAGGAAAAGGAAACATCTAAATGCCTTGCTGTGATCGAAGATACAAGGTGATGTCTCTTCCTAATGCTTTTACCTATAATCCTGATTATCCTGTCTGATGAAATTGCAACCATTCCTGGGATCCTGCAAGATGTAACAAGTCTTTGAGCCCAGGAAGATAGAGAAACGCCCCCTGTCCCTGCATTAAGCAGTTTGATGTAGGCATGCTATACAGGGATTAACAACTCTAGACTCTCCTTTGGATGTGTCATCCAGTTTTTCAGAGTCTTGCAAATACTACAAATTCTCTTAGTCCCCAAGAAATTGATGGAGAATTAACATACCTCTCCTAGGTTTCCCAAATTTCCCCTGAGACCTAAAAATGATATCTTAAGTGGCAGGAAAATAACTTGAAACTGAAAAAAATACAGTCTACTGCCATCTTATTATGCCCCTCCTCCAAATCTTTTAACACTGGTTTCATGGAGGAATTATCTTAAGTGCCATCACCAATGACTTAATTTCCTAATTTCAAGAAAACTTTATTACAGGGTGGTTTCATCTCCAATATTCAATCCAACTAGGTAAATATTTTGGAGCTCTTGCAATATTTAAATCAATGAGGTGATTTAAATAAACAAGCAGTTTGCATTTGCGTGTAATTTGCAACCCAGTTGGAGAGAGAAAACTTGCAAGAATTAAAATTTATAGTAAAAGAAGGTAAAGTTGCATCCAAAGAAAAGCTATCTTTGCAGTAGGATAGAGAATTTCCAGTTGAGGCAATTGGGAAAGGCTCCTAAAGGAGGTGGCATATGGGATATACTGTTTTTTATTGAAGTAGAGTTGATTCATAATGTTTCAGGTGTACGGCAAAATGATTCAGATGTACTATATTCAAATATGGGCTTCCCAGGTGCACTGATGGTAAAGAATCAGCCTGCAATGCAGGAGACCTGGGTTCAATCTCTGGAAAAGGATATGGCTACTCACGCCAGGATTCTTGCCTGGAGAATTCCATGGTCTAAGGAACCTGGCAAGCCACAGTACATGAGATTGCAGAGAGTCAGACACGACTGAACAACTAACACACCCACACAAACACACATCTTCATATATATATATCTATATATATATATTCTTTCAGATTATTTTCCATTATAGGTTATTATAAGTTATTGAATATAGTTCCCTGTGCTATACAGTGGGACCTTGTTGCCCATCTATTTTACATTTAGTATATATATTAATCCCAAATCCCTGATATAACTCCCCTTTGGTAGCCATAAATTTGTTTTCTATGTCTGTAATTCTATTTCTGTTTCATAAATAAGTTCATTTGTATCATTTTTTAAGGTTCCACATATAAATGATACATATGATAGTCATCTTTCTCTATCTGGCTTACTTCACTTAGTATGATAATCTCTAGATCCATCCATGTTGCTGTGATTGGTATTATTTCATTCTTTTTAGTGTTAGTCACTCAGTCGTGCCCAGCTCTATCACGTATCAACTAGAAGTGGGCATGTTTTTTGTCCTATGTGGGAGAACCTCTGCAAAGAGTGAACTGAGCACACAGAAAGAAGTAGAGACAAGAAATTCTGTGGCTGTTCGACACCAAAAACAAAGGCAACAAAAGTAAAAAACAAGTGGAGCTATTCCAAACTAAAATGTTTCTGAACATCAAAGAAAGCCATCGACAAACTAAGAAGACAACCTACTAAATGGGGAAATATTTGTAAATCATATATCTGATAAGGGACTAATAACTGAAAATACATCAAGAACTCATGCAACTCAATAACAAAATAACAATTTGATTAAAAAATGGACAGGGGATCTGAATAGACATTTTTCTAAAGAGGACATAGAGATGGTTAACAGGTATATGAAAAGATGCTCAACATCACTAACCATCAGGGAAATGCAAATCAAAACCTCAACAAGATATCACCTCATGCTAGTCAGAATATCTGGCTATCATCAAAAAGGCAGGAAGTAAGTGTTGGCAAGGATGTGGAGAAAAAAGAATCCTAGTACACTGTTGATGGGAATGTAAATTGGTGCAGGCACTGTATGAAACAAAATAGAGCTTCCTCAAAAAATTAAAAATAGAGCTACCATATGATCCAGCAATTCCACTTCTGGGTATTTATCCAAAGAAACTAAAAACACTAACTCAAAAAGATATATGTCCTCCCATGTTCATTTCAGCATTATTTACGAGAGCCAAGATATGGAAATTACCTAGGTATCCATAGATGGATGAATGGATGAAGAAAATGTGAATATTTGAATGAATATTATTCCGCCATAAAAAAGAATGAATTTCTCACAACATTGTAAATCAACTATACTCCTATTTAAAAAGTGAAATGCTTCCATTTTTACCTTGAGGGCATTATAGTGAAGTCACTCAGTCGTGTCCGACTCTTTGCAACCCCAAAGACTGTAGCCCACCAGGCTCCTCTGTCCACGGGATTTTCCAGGCAATAGTACTGGAGTAGATTCCCATTTCCTTCTCCAGGGGATCTTCCCAACCCAGGGCTCGAACCCGGGTCTCCCGCATTGTAGACAGATGCTTTACCATCTGAGCCACCAGGGAAGAGGGCATTATGGTAAGTGAATAAGTCAGACAGAGAAAGACAAATGCTGTATGGTCTTACTTGTACATGGAATCTGAAACAAAACAAGAAAACCAGGCTCGTAGATACAGAGAACAAATTGGGGATTGCCAGAGGTGGGGAGGGGGTGGGTAGCAAAATGGGTGAAAGAAATCAAAAGGTACAAACTTCCAGTTAAAAAATGAAGATGTCATGTGAATGTTATGTATAGCATGATGACAATAGCTAATAATAGCATATCACATATTTGGAAGTTGTTAGGAGAGTATATCTTAAAAGTTCTCAACACAAGACAAAAAAAAAAATGTTCTGTAACTATTATGGTGATGGATGTTAACTCAAAATATACAGTCATCCCTGTATATCCGCAGGGGATTGGTTCCAGAACTCCCTTCACATACCAAAATCCATGGATGCTTAAGTCCCTTATATAAAATGGCATAGTATTTGCATATAATCTACACATATCCTCCCATATAGTTTAAATCATCTCCAGATTACTTATAATACCTAATACAATGTAAATGCTATGTAAATAGTTGTAAATACCATGTAAATGCTATGTAAATAGTTGCTGGCACGCGGCAAATTCAAATTTGGTGTTTTGGAGCTTTCTGGAACTTTTTTTCTGAATATTTTAATCTGCTATGTGTTGAATCTGAGGTTGTAGAACCCATGGATACAGAGGGTTGACTATATACAAACAGCAAATCATTACGCTGTACTTCTGAAATGAATATCATGTTGTATGACAATTCTGTGTGCCTGTGTGTTAAGTAGCCTTAGTTGTGTCCAACGCTTTGCAACCCTATGGCTGCAGCCTGCCAGGCTCCTCTGTCTATGGGATTCTCCAGGGTTGCCACGCCCTCCTCCCAGGGATCTTTCCGACCCAGGGATGGAACCTGTATCTCCTGAGGCTCCTACACTGCAGGCAGATTCTTTACTGCTGAGCCACCAGAAGCCCATGTCAATTCTACCTTAATTTAAAAAGAAAAAGAAATATTGTGGCCATATTTAAACTCCTGGTTCCAATCCTTCCTTAAGCCCAAACACAACTTGTCTTTAGGTTCTAAGAGATAACTATCTTTTGTAAGAAATTCCCTTCAGGCTTAAGCCAAATCAAGTTGGGTTCTGTCTACTTTAGTAAAAAACAGTCTTAATACGACAATGTTAGTAAAAATTCACAGTTTTATGATTTCTACAAAGCCAAGCCTAAATTCTGCATGTTCTTAGACATTATCTCTCCTCCAGGGATTATTTCTATGGTTACTCCACAGACAGGGTGCTCAATTCCCCAGACATGAATCTAAACAAGGCCTTTATTTTTGCCTTTTAGATGTTTCTACAAGATGCCAAAATCATTGATTCACGTGATCAATTCAGCAAACAACCTGTTAACTAACTTTAAGAGAAAGAATTCAGCCAGAGTTGGTTCATTGAACTGGCCTTGTAGATAAGCTTCAAAACCACATTGTTGAAATAGAGATTTGCCTGAGTTATAACACATCTCAACCTTGGAATCAAATTTGATATCACTGCCCTTACTCTCTCTTCCACATTGATGTTGCCACACTTCTTGCTTTTTGTCACAATAAATATCCGAGAAAAAAAAAAAAGGAAAAAGAAAAAACAGCTTCATGAAGAGGCATCATAGAAATGTAGCTGATATAGTATATTCCCTGTCCCAAACTGGTAGTTCACATAGTGTCCAACAGACGTTGACTGGTTTCATTCCAAAATTCTTTAAAATCCGATGGAGCCACTACAAGTTAGGTGCAATGCTCCAAGACACCTTGACAGACAGTATGGGAACTGCAGCCTTAAGATAAAAGCCATGGCCTGACCCCAGGGGTAGCACCCTCAGCAGCAGAAGGGAGACATGGAAGAGAACGAGGCAGTTGGCCGGATTTGAGGAAATCCCTTGCCATCTGAGCAGAAGATGCCTGCCCCTTGAAACCCTTGCTCACCAGAGTGAAAAATGGATGGCAAAGCCATCCCTAATTCTAAGGAATCAGTATAATCACCTTTGCGTGTGTGCTCAGTCACTAAGCCTTGTCTGACTGTTTTGGGACCCCATAGACTATAGCCCTCTAGGTTCCTCTGTCCTGGATTGGGTTGCCAGTAACCACCTTTGGCCTCCTCCTAGAGACAGCGCGTCCACTGGAAGTTGACTCTTCCGCCATCTTGGACCTAATTGGTTCTAACCAGTATTCGTCATGTCCCGGCGCCATATGTCATTCTTTTAAAATTTTTAAAAGAATGTGCCCTGCCCCCTCCCCTCCTGTTTCAGGACCACCATCACAGCCTCCAAAGACACCTTGTGGAACTGTTTATTGCATTTCATAAGTTTGCTTCTCTTCATTTAGTTCTTATTTCATTTTACATGTGGGGCTTGTACTTCCATGACAAACAAAGCACTTGTGCTATAAATTCCTTCAATAATGGAAGCAAAAGTCCATTTAAAAATTATATAGTTCCCCTAAAATGAACATTAATGCTGCCTACTTCCCCTTCATCAAATCTACTAGTCTTCTACTGGAAGCCTCAAGATCTGAGCTCTAAACTTGGCTCTGCCATCCACTTCCAGTGTGATGCTCACACACACACACACACGCACGCACACACACAAACCCCATTTTTCTTACTTGTTAAAAAAAATAAAATGGGGGTAGATTTTGAGATTTTACCAACGAGTAGATTTTTTTAATGCTTTGAAAACCAACCTATGATTGCCAGGATTTAATTTTACCAAAGACAGGGACTTATCCAGTGGTCCAGTGGTTAAGAATCTGCCTTGTAATGCAGGGGACACAGGTTCAGTTCCTGGTCCGGGAGGTAAGATTCCACGAGCCGTGGAGCAATTAAGCCCACCCAACACAACTACACTGAACCCAGGCACCCCAACTAGAGAGTCCATGGACCTCAGCGACAAAGATCCCACATGATGCAACAAAGATCCCGAGTGCCACAACTAAGACCCGATGAAGCCAAATAAATAAATACATTTTTATTATTATTTAAAAAAAATTTTTTTTAATTTTACCAAAGATTTTTTAAACATTTTTACCAGACAAACCAAAAGCAATTGCCATCTACTACCACTATTTTATAATATAAAGTTCATGTAAACATTAAAACAAGGGGGGAAAGCAAATATTCCCCAACAATTTCCATTTTAATAGCTTGCTTCTTTTGCTTCATTAGGAAAACTCATTGTTTGTCCTTTTTCCCATTTGGCTTCGGACTGGTGGAAACATCATCATAGATTGCCATGAGCTTGCAATGTGTATTTGCACACCTGCAGCTTCCCTCCCAGCTCTGATTTTGCAGATGATCACTGCAACAAGTGATTAACCGAGCCTCAGTATCTTCATCTTATAAACGGGCACAGAGAAAGAGATCTACTTCCCAGGGTTGTTATGAATGTGAAATGAAAATGTGGTTGTAGTAGTGTTTAAAAAAAAAAATCAAAGTATCATCCCTACCACCACCTTTTAAAATCCATTTTGTTCCATATTAAGCAATAAGATTGCAATTATGGATCTCCCAACTTTTTCTGTAACTCTCCAGCCTTGACTGGCTTAATTTAGACACTGAACATTAGTTTAACAAAGTGCTTTCATGTTTATGATATTGGATTAGCAAATTATAAGCTATCATATGAGGCTTTTGAGAACACCCAGACAAATGGCCTGCACACAGGGAACCCTCATATAGTCACCATATGGGCTTCATTTATTAAAGCTTTGGACCCTGAGCTTGGGGAGAGCCAACCTCTTTACAGAGAGACTCCTGAGGATTGGTTGCTAGGAAGCTACAAAAGCTAGTGTTTTTAATGAGATTTAAAGTATCATAAATTATATATTATTTTCTGCACTTAGGACATTCATAGCTCTTTGGTTTATTTTGTATTTCATTTTGCATTGGTGACATATAATCCTTTACATACAAAATGCCTTGCATAAGAATTCCCTCGGATATCAGAGCAAAATTACATTTCAAAATTATTTTTCTCCCTAAAATAAAAGTTCACATTTCTTTGTCTCCTTCTGTGTGTCCAAGGCAGGCAATTGCTAAGAATTTATTTTCTCCAGCTTAAAAAAAAAATTAATCCCAGCCTTTACCAATAATAATTACTCAAGTGAATACTGTGAGTTGAGTCTGGAGCTGCTGTTAATAAGAATTCTCATAATTCCATTTTCTGATGAGAGTTAATGTGGGTTCTGCGGGCTTAATTCCACAGATAATTACGGAGGCAGTATTTAAAAAGCCTGTTTAGTTGGTACCCTTCCTCAACTCCCTTCAGTGTTCAACATTAAATAAAGAGGCAGTCATCCCACAAAAGAAATTCAAAAACTATTTGGTTTAACTGCCCATCTTTAAGGAGGAGAGTCATTATGCAAATATGGTGCCCAGAATCGGCTGGGGGAGGTCTGCTCTGTCTAATCTGCATGATAAAAGACAGCTCCTGGTCACTGCAAAGGGCTGGGGCATATTTCTGCAGAGAGCAGGCATCGATAGGACAAATTAAGAGAGAAGTTTTTGATTAAGAAGTTGTCTGGATCGGGGGACCTTGGTGAAATGACATTTTTAACATCATTGGAAAGCAATGGTCCCTGAGAAACATCTGTTTTCTTTTTTGCCTTCCCTCTGTAACTTGTCTTCTTCTCCACCACTAGTTTCTCATATTAGGCACCTTTCAGAAACATTTCTATGATTTAACTCAGCAAGCTCTATTTTTCACTTTTAACAACACCAAGGGCTCTAACAAGGTACAATTAATTCCAGTGAAAGTTTAGGAAGAGGTTTAAGCTGAGATAAGAGGAAATCTGGAAGGCAGGGCTGCAACCATCAGCAACTAGATGCAGGACTGCGGAGCCCAGGCCTTCTGGAAATGTTGAAAATCATCTTTGTCATGCCTTCACTGCAGCTGGTTTGCATACTACCCCCCATAATCTTCCTCCAAGAGCAGGGGCATATGACAGCGCAGGCTTTATCTGCCTCAGGGTTCTGATCTCCACTTTTTCAAAGTTAATTTTTACTGAGTATAGTTGCTTCACAATGTTATGTTAGTGAATCAGCTATATCCATATACTCCATCTTTTTTGGATTTCCTTCCCACTTAGGTCACCACAGAGTGTTGAGTAGAGTTCTTTGAGCTATACTGTAGTTGTCTCTTCTTGATTAATTATCTGTTTTTTACATAGCAGTGTATGTATGTCAAGCCCAACCTCCCAATTCACTCCACCCCTCCTTTTCCCACTTTGGTGGCCATATATTTGTTCTCTACGTCTGTCTCTACTTCTGTTTCTGATCTCCGCTTTTGATTGCTTGATGTCTGGACTCAGCTGACCCCTCACTGGGTTAGGAGCTGACCAGTCAGAAATTTGAGCTTCACTCTGCACCCTGGTTCCCTGTTCCTTCTGCTCTGCACCAAAATATCCTTTTCTGATTGCACTCTGAAGTAACTGTTCATAGACTTGTCAACTTATGAACTATGTCCTTTAGCTGTAATTTCAAGAAAACCATGAGAGGGTGGAAGGATGACATGGAAGGCTGGAACAAGTGGCAAAATGGAAAAAGTAAGAACTTGTTGGCAGATTGAAAAGAGCACTGGAAATAGAAAAAAAAATCTGAAAAGATATATATATAAACCAGAATCATTAGAGCAACTATATATGAGTTTGAAGGTTGATTTCTATTTCCTCTCTCTCTCTCTTTTGTTTTTTTTTTTTTGGTCTACTTGTCTTTTCTCTATGTCCTACAATGAGCATGCATTACATTTACAAATATTTTAAATATTGGTGTTTTTTTAAACACATACTGATTTCCCATGTTAATACAGCTATATGAAGCCTTCGGATGTGGCTGCATGAGCTTAGAGCCTCTTGAACTTCAGCTTCCTAATCTGTAAGGGAAGAATCCAGTTCTGAGGTCTCTTCTGGGGCTCATGTGTTGAGTCATCTATGAGTATCAGTTTCATCCTAAGGATAAAATAAAAATGAAGTAAAAGGATAAGGAGGCAAGATAAATCTTATTCCTACTACTCAGCAGTATTCAAGCTGTAAGAGTGCTTGGAGATCTTCCAAAATGTTCCTGTGCAAGAATTATTTGAAAAGAAATATTCCACTAAGCAGAAAAATGGTTGAGAACCTCTGATCTATTTTAATGCCTCAGATAAGAAATAAGTGGCTCAAGGGTGACAAGCTGGAAGAAGACAGAGCTAGGATTGGAACTTTGATGTCTTAGAACTGTCTGAAGCTTCTTCTACCAAATTAAGTGCTATCTTTAATTTATGATATTTCCTTATTTGACCCCTAAATAAGGTGACCATTCATTGCAATTTGCCTCAGATCATCAAGGTGTATGGTTGTTATCCCAGTGCAATTATTAACAACATCCCTTTTGCTCTCAAGAATGTCTGGAATTAGACAATAATTTTTATAGTCATGTCACTCACCCCTTAGCCCTTTCTCAGCCTGACAGCCTGACAGAGCTTGACCCAATTTCCTCCCTGATGTCTATCTTCATCAGAGAAAGGATTGACCCTAATATCTTAGCATCCATCCTCATTCATGGGTAAACTTATGGTCTGGGTGATAAAAGAGATCTTGGGAGACACAGACTTGGGTTCAACCTCTTTGCTCAGGAATCAGACTCTTTGACAAATCGTGAAACACCATGCAGAGAGAGGCCAGACTTGCTTAAAAGGAGACCACCATACCCACATGGTGCAGCAGCCTCTTTCTTTCTGAAAGGAATTATTTTGTATGTAACATGGTTCATATTCCCGCTAGGCAGTCTTGCCCAATCAGCCTCTTTCATTCATTTGTTTGACAATTATTATGTGTCAGGTTCCACGTTAGACCTTGAGGAGAACTATATCACAGTCAGTGTTCCCAAGAAGTTCACAGTTTAACTGGGAAGAAAAGGGAAAGGATGCAGGTTTTACATATCACTGACTCATTTTACCACTTTTAACCTCCTCCAGACAATATTCCATGTAGCAGACACTCAAAAAGATTTGTCGAATGCATATATGACTGAAAAAATGCATTAACTAATATTGCCTTCTTCTGTAATCGCATTATGTATGTATTTCTCATCTTCCAAGGGATAGAACCATATTGTGATGGGCATGGTAGACTCAGAGAGACAGTAATCTGTAACAGGTAAGAGGTCGGGTCTACAAGCAGAACTCCTGGGTTTGAATCTTGGCTTTTCCACCTGCTAGCTGCACAACTGGGGCAATTTACTTGACTTCTCTATGCCTCAGTTTCCCATTCTGAAAATAAAGATAATAATAGTAGCTACTTCATAGGGTTGTTAAGAGGCTTGAGTTAACTCATGCTAAGTACCTGAAGCAGTAGCTAGTGATGGTGTTGTGCTGGTAATGTTTAGCAACCAGCTTTCTGGTGGTTACACACACACACACACACACACACACACACACACACCAATTTGTTCCATTAGCTGATTTCAGTAGTGTAAATGCTCCCACCACCAATCACCATCAACATGACATCACTGAGTGCAGAGATGGGAAGAGATGTGCTCTATCTATTCCATGAGCCAGCTCTCCACTGAGTTCTATCTAATGAGATCGTGTACATGAAAGCATTTCCTAAACTTTCATATGTGTAAGTCTGCTGTGTTCATCTTTTCTCTGTTTGTGGTCCCTATTGAGTTTAACAGATGGTAAAGACATGAGCTCAGCTTCTCAGTAATTATATGAACAAGCCAACTACTCTCACCAACTTCAGCTGAGCATCAAGGAAGTAGGGAGGTCACTTCACAGCCCTGTCCACTGTGCATGATGTTGTCAAGTTTCTTTAGAATGATGCCACAATAACAGCCAATTTTTAAAAACTTACTATAGTCTAAAATATCAGGTGCCTTAAATACATCATTCCATTTTGCCCTCAGAACTTTGAAAAGTCAGAAATATAACCCCCAATTTATAGATGAAAAAACTGAGGCTCAGAGAGGTAAAAACACACTCTTAATCCACCACCACTAAGTGCCAAAGCCAGGGATTAACCTTGGTCTTTTTGATGCCAAAATTCACACCCTAAACCACTTACACTTATTATTTCATGACCCTTTTAGGTCTTAAGGTCATTTTAATTTTGACTATTGGTGCCAGTAGGCAGGGGCTCCCAAGTGGCTCAGTGCTAAAGAAAGAATCTGCCTGCCAATGCAGGAGACTCAGGAGACAAGGGTTTGATACCTGGGTCAGGAGGACACCCTAGAGTAGGAAATGGCAACCCACTCCAGTATCCTTGCCTGGAATAATCCAAGGACAGAGGAATCTAGCAGGTTACAATCTATGAGGTCCAAAGAGTTGAACATGATTGAAGTGACTTAGCAAGCATGCAAAAAGAGAGTTTAGAGCCATATCAACCTAATGCAATGTGTGGACTTTGGTTTAGACCCTAATTTGAGCAAACCAATGACAGAAAGTCATTTTGAAATCGTTTGAACACTGAATATTTGATTATATTAGGAAATTAATGTCAACTTTTCAGGGGTGTTAAAGATATTGTATTTATGCTTTTAAACACTTCTTCTCTCCATGCTGAAGTATTTATAGATGAAATAATGGGATATCTTGTATTTGCCTTAAAACACTCCAGGCAGAGATAAGGGGTGTAGAGGGAGAAAGTCAGGGTTGATGAAGCCAAAAGGGCTTTATTTTGACAGTTGTTGGATGATAAGTACAAGAGGATTTTTTATAACATTCTCTCTACCTTATATACATTTGCAGGTTTCCATAATGAAAAGTCTTTTCAACTTTCTGAACCAGAAACATAAGAATCCATTCTGACTTTTCCACTTCCTACTTTCCCACTCCCTCCCCCCACCCTGTCCCATTCAGTCACTAGGGAAGGACTCTTTTACATACTACAAATTTTCTCCTCTTGACCCAACAGCAACCACCTTAGTCAAACCCTTATTTCTTCCTTCCTGCATTATTGTGACGGCCTCCAACAGTCCCCAGTCTCCAAGCTCCTGAGCCATCATCCTCTGTCCCACCAGAGGAATCTTTCTAAAATGCAGATCTGATCAAGGTCCCCACTACCTACAACTCTTCAATGGCTCATCTTCATCTACCAGGATGAAGAGTCCCACAAGGCCCTTCATGATCCATCCCTTGCCTACCATTTCAGCTTCATCTTCCCATCTTTCCCTGAAATAAGTAGCGTCCAGTAATACCAGGCTACTTTACCTTCATTTGGCAAGACTTTCGGTTCAGTTCAGTCGCTCAGTTGTGTCCAACTCTTTGCAACCCCATGAACTGCAGCATGACAGGCCTCCCTGTCCATCACCAACTCCCGGAGTTTACCCAAACTCATGCCCATCGAGTCGGTGATGCCATCCAGCTATCTCATCCTCTGTCGTCCCCTTCTCTTCCTGCCTTCAATCTTTCCCAACATCAGGGTCTTTTCAAATGAGTTAACTCTTCACATCAGGTGGCCAAAATATTGGAGTTTCAGCTTCAACATCAGTCCTTCCAATGAATACCCAGGACTGATTTCCTTTAGGATGGACTGGTTGGATCTCCCTTCAGTCCAAGGGACTCTCAAGAGTCTTCTCCAACACCACAGTTTAAAAGCATCAATTCTTCTGCTCTCAGCTTTCTTTATAGTCCAACTCTCACATCTATACATGACCACTGGAAAAATCATAGCCTTGACTAGACACACCTTTGTTGACAAAGTAATGTCTCTGCTTTTGAATATGCTATCTAGGTTGATCATAACCTTCCTTCCAAGAAGTAAGCATCTTTTAATTTCATGGCTGCAAGCACCATCTGCAGTGATTTTGAAGCCCAAAAAATAAAGTCTGACACTGTTTCCACTATTTCCCCATCTATTTCCCATAAAGTGATGGGATCAGATGCCATGATCTTAGTTTCCTGAATGTTGAGCTTTAAGCCAACTTTTTCACTCTCCTCTTTCACTCTCATCAAGAGGCTCTTTAGTTCTTCTTCACTTTCTGCCATAAGGGTGGTATCATCTGCATATCTGAGGTTATTGATATTTGTCCTGGCAATCTTGATTCCAGCTTGTGTTTCCTCCAGCCCAGCATTTCTCATGATGTACTCTGCATATAAGTTAAATAAGCAGGGTGACAATATACAGCCTTGACATACTCCTTTTCCTATTTGGAACCAGTCTGTTGTTCCATGTCCAGTTCTAACTGTTGCTTCCTGACCTGCATACAGGTTTCTCAAGAGGCAGATCAGGTGTTCTGGTATTCCCATCTCTTTCAGAATTTCCCACAGTTTATTGTAATCCACACAGTCAAAGGCTTTGGCACAGTCAATAAAGCAGAAATAGATGTTTTTCTGGAACTCTCTTGCTTTTTCGATGATCCAGCGAATGTTGGCAATTTGATCTTTGGTTCCTCTGCCATTTCTAAAACCAGCTTGAACATCTGGCAGTTCATGGATCACGTACTGCTGAAGCCTAGCTTGGAGAATTTTGAGCATTATTTTACTAGTGTGTGAGATGAGTGCAATTGTGCGATAGTTTGAGCATTCTTTGGCATTGCCTTTCTTTGGGATTGGAATGAAAACTGACCTTTTCTAGTCCTGTGGCCACTGCTGAGTTTTCCAACTTTGACAAGACTGTAATGGGCCCCTATTACAAGATGAGGGCATCCCAGGTGGCTCAGGGGTAAAGAATCTGTCTGCAGTGCAAGAGACGTGGGTTGGATCCCTGGGTCAAGAAGATCCCTGGAGAAGGAAATGGCAAACTCACTCCAGTATTCTTGTTGGGAAATCTCATGGACAGAGGAGCTTGGTGGGCTACAGCCCAGGGGTCACAAAGAGTCAGACATGACTTAGTGACTAAACATCAACAACCTTATAAGAGGAATACTGTGCTAAGCATAAGGAACACGTTGGCAAAAACCACAAAGTTCTTATTTCATGGAATTTACATGTCACTGGGCTTCCCAGGTAGTGCTACTGGTAAAGAAGCCACCTGCCAATGCAGGAAACATAAGAGATGGAGTTTTGATCCCTGAGTCAGGAAGATCCCCTGGAGGATGGCATGGCAACCCACCCCAGTATTCTGGCCTGGAGAATCCCATGGACAGGGAAGCCTGGTGGGCTATGGTCCAAGGGGTCGCAAAGAGTCGGACACAACTGAGTGACCTAGCATGCACACATGCTCTTTCCAGTCGAAAGACAACACATAAGTAAATGAGACAGTGATCAACAGTGCATGTGTTCACTTACAATCCCCTGAATTTGCTTCATTCTTACTCTTCTACATCTTTGCATATGTAATTGCTTTTATCTGGAATGGCCTTGCACAATCAGCTCTCTTCATCTGCCAAATGCCTACCCATCTCTTCACCCATTAAGATTCAGCCCAGCCACAGTTCCCTCTGGGAAACCCTCTCTACCTCCCTCAGGCTTGGCTTTTCATCGTTATATCACCAATATTTTACACATCACCTAGGCTAAAGTAGGTCTTTAAAAAATACTTATTTGAAAAAACCAAATGAATAAATGGATTGATGGTTGGATTTCTGCCTCCCTTAAACTGCCTTCTTGGGCTTTTAAGTTGTAAGTGTTAAAAGCAGAGATTACACCTGAGCATTATTCTATATCCAGAAGCATTTGGGATTATGATGTACACTTTATTAACCAAAGTCACTGAAAATGGATACTTGCTTAAAGCAAAAGTTTCCCTGATCTTTTCCAGTGAATTGTGCTTTGTACAAAAAGCTCTAACATGAAATACATTAAGTTAAAGAAGAATTATATTGATGTATTCTTTTTAACTCCAGGTTTTCTCAGAAACTTTAATATGCTCATTTGCTTTATGAACCCTCCAGAATAAGCTTTTATATAAGGGCATCGCAACAGATTAATGTCCTGAAGAGCATCTTTTAGGAAGCATTGGTCTATCTGATGCTCTAAGAGTTTGCCTTTACCGGTCCATATGACATCGTTAAATAAGTAATACAACAGGACTTTGCAGCAGTGGCTGTTCAATAGCAAGAAAGTGCTGAAGCTCTCTGTTCCCTGGCCTCCTGGTCTATTAAATTATGATAATAACACATGCCATGACCAAATCAGCAGAACAAAAAGTAATTTACAGGATGGGACATAGAGATTTTATTGTTGTAGTGTGTTATTATCACTATTTTCCAGCTTTCTCCCTTTCTGTCTTTATTTCTCAATCTATATAGTAAAGTTAGCAATGCCTTAGTAATTGAGAAAATGGCATATCAATCAATGCTTGTTAAAACAAATGTACAAAAATGAAAACCTCTAAGGACAAAAATCAGTGGCAGCTAAAGCTGCTCCTAGATATGTGAGAAATGAAATAAGAGTAGAATATATGCCATTTGGGAGAAGAGAATTTTTTTTGACACAGTGGTTTACACCATTTTCGAGAACACAAAGAATGCAATAAAAGTACACACAAATGTGCGATTTTCCACATAGGTATGAATATGCAACTTACAATATCACGTGAGGAAATAAAATTGATGAGGGTTTTCTTTTCAGGCTATGTCTTTGCAGCATAAATGATGACTAATCTTACAGATTAAATCCGATCACTGGATTATTGATATTAATTCTTTCTTTGGCTTGACAGCTATAGGATGGAAATGTCATAGGAAACACACTGAAATTGACTGAGACCAATTAAGAAGGCAGGACCTGAGCAGACACATAAAAAATTCATCAATCACAGCTCAGTTTTATTTTTAAGTCAGAATATTTTTGTAACTGGAGAGAGGAAGTTTAAAACACTATGTTAAAACAATATTATTTTACATGATGACTTGTGTAATGATTTAAATTTTAGTCCATTGTTTAATCTGCCAACAAATAGCAAAAATTTCTTAAACTCTTTTGAAAGCACAATTTAACCAAGAACTGGTCAGACATAGAAGAGGCTTTGTCATCTTCAGAATTTTAAGCCCTGCTTTTAGCTAAAGCTTTTAGTTAAACAAGGACAAATCTATCTAATCTGCCCATTTGCAAGTAGGCTTATTTCTGTACCCATTCATTAATGTGCTGATTAGAATCATAATGTAGAGTTGGGGGCATCTTAAAGTCAACTCATTTATGAAAATGCTCATAAATTTAGCACATCGTTGTTCAAATAGAAACATTCCATAATCACAGAATGCAAAAAAAGAGTAGATGTTAAGCAGCTGAAGATGAAGGCGCACACTAGTTCCTTGTTACAAAGTTATCTAGACTTAGGTGACAAAACCTCAAATCAGAAGATATGAAAGAGATCCGGTATCAGTAAATGGTAAAATTGGCAGATTCCAGCAGACTTGTCTTTCCAAGGACAGAAAGCAGTGGAAAAGGAAGCAATGGAGGGGTAGGGAGAGAAAAAGGAAATCTTTGGAAGTAAGATTGGCCATGAGCTGATCATTGTTGAAATGAAGTGACTTATATTTACATAGGATTGACTATTTTTATATCTGTGTGAAACTTTTTGTGATAAAAATATGAAATATAGATGTATGTGTGTGTGTCATTTGACTTCTAGCAAAAGACGTACTAACTTTAAGTGAACAAAAAGTAAATCAAAGGTAAATCAAGTACTATGAAAGGGATATATTGATTATAAAGAAAAAGAGAAGGTGAAAACTCTTCAGAGAAAGGAATAAAGCCTGTACACAGAATATTTAGAAGGAAATCAGGATGAACTCACCATAACAACAACAGCAAAATGGTAACTATGTGAGGTAAAGGATGCCTTAACTATTGCAGGAAAATAAACATTTTGCAACATATGTATGCATCAAGTCATCACACTGGTATAATAAAGGGCCTCCTGGGATGACCCAGAGGGTGAAACAGGGGAGGGGAGGGAGCCTCAAGAGGGAAGTGGTATATGTATACTTAAGGCATTGTAAGGCAGAAACCAAAAATAGCATTGTAAAGCAATTTTCCCCCAATTAAAAAAAATTTTTTTTAAGTCACCACATTGTACACCTTAAACTTATACAGTGTTATAGGTCAATTATAAAGCTGGGGGGAGTAGTTGGATAATGATGCAGATATGTTTTGATAGATAATACACTGTTCAATTTCAAGAAAAAAACAATTATTATTGAAGAACATTATGTATCTGAAAAAGTACTAAAAAAAAATTATACACAGAGCCAGGACCAAAATATTCAAATCCAAATTTTCATGAGATGGTGGGCAAAATAAAAGAGAAGGAATATAAATTCCCACATGGGAAAGGAAGCTTGTGGAGGCAAAAAGGACATTTCAGAAAGTTCCAAGGATTTCATTTCTTTCTGTGATAGATTTCATCGCACCGAGGCCAACTGCCTTGCCCCTCCTACGATCTGTACTTCTTTTTTTTTAAGTAGTTGATTTTTACTGTTGTGCTTCTAGTATTCAAGAAAGTGATTCAGTTATATATATTCTTTTTCAGATTTTTTCCATTATAGGTTATTACAAGATGCTGAATATAGTTCCCTGTACTATACAGTCGGATTTGTTGGTTATCTATTTTATATGTGTGTGTATGTATCTATTGGAGAAGGCGATGGCACCCCACTCCAGTACTCTTGCCTGGAAAATCCCATGGATGGAAGAGCCTGGTAGGCTGCAGTCCATGGGGTCACTGGGAGTCAGATAAGACTGAGTGACTTCACTCTCACTTTCATGCACTGGAGAAGGAAATGGCAACCCACTCCAGTGTTCTTGCCTGGAGAATCCCAGGGATGGGGGAGGCTAGTGGGCTGCCGTCTATGGGGTCGCACAGAGTCGGACACGACTGAAGCGACTTAGCAGCAACTTAGCAGCAGCATGTATCTATTAATCCTTAAATCCTAATTTATTCCTCCCCCCAACTTCTTCTTTGGTAATCATAAGTTTGTTTTCTATGTCTATGAGTTTTTCTGTTTTATAAATAAGTTCATTTGTATCAGTTTTTGGATTCACAAAGAAGTGATATCCTATGGTATTTGTCTTTGTCTGACTTAATTCATTTAGTATGATAATCTCTAGGTCCATCCATGTTTCTGCAAATAGTATTATTTCTTTCTTTTATGGCTGAGTAACATTTCATTGTGTATACATATACCACATCTTCTTTATCCATTCATCTGCTGATGGTAACTTAGGTTGCTTCCATGTCTTGGCTATTGTAAATAGTGCTGCAATGAATATTGAGGTGCATGTATCTTTCCAAATTTGGAGAAGGAAATGGCAACCCACTCCAGTACTCTTGCTGCAGTCCATGGGGTCGCTAAGAGTCACACACAACTGAGTGACTTCACTTTCACTTTTCACTTTCCTGCATTGGAGAAGGAAATGGCAACCCACTCCAGCGTTCTTGCCTGGAGAATCCCAGGGACGGGGGAGCCTGGTGGGCTGCCGTCTATGGGGTCGCACAGAGTCGGACACGACTGAAGTGACTTAGCAGCATCTTTCCAAATAGAGTCTTCATCTTTTCCAGATATATGCCCAGGAATGGGATTGCTGGACCACATGGCAATTCTACTTTTAGTTTTAGTTTTTTTGTTGTTTTTAATAATTTTTATTGAAGTATAGTTGATTTACAATGTTGTATTCATTTTGGGTGTACAGCAAAGTAAATCAGTTATACATATACATATATCCACTTTTTTTTAGATTCTTTTCCCATATGGGTGATTACAGAGTATTGAGTAGAGTTTCTTGTTCTATATAGCAGCTCCTTATTAGTTATATATATTTTATAATATAGTAGTGTATATATCTCCCCTGAAGAAGGAAATGGCAACCCACTCCAGTATTCTTTCCTGGAAAATTCCATGGACAGAGGAGCCCGGCAGGCTACAGTTCATGGGGTCTCAAAGAGTCAGCCACGACTGAGTGACAGCACAGCGTGCATATCTCAATCCCAATCCACCAACTTATCCTTCCCCTCCATTTCCCCCAGTCATCATAAGTCTGCTTTCTATATCTGTGATTCTATTTCTGTTTTGTAAGTAAGTTCATCCCTCAGCATATTTCTAACTGGTCCTAGGACAGGGCATGGGAGAGATGACATACACACCCGGTTCTATGACAATCAATATAGCAAGAAGGTGATAGGTGTGTAGCTGTGCTGTTTAAAGCCTTACAATCTTTTTGCTATTGATTTTCTATGATTTTTAGCATATTTCTTGTGACTAGCAGAATATCTGGCATCTAGGCATTGTTTCTCCATTAATAATTGTTGGATGAATAGAAGAATGAAGAGGTGAAAGTATGAGAATAAATGAATGAAGCTGGAACACTATTTCCACTAGATGTCTGGGCACATGAGCATCCAGGTCCATTTCATCTTGAAGTGAACCCATCAGGCAACAGGTGACTTCATGGTCACCCTCAATTCCTCCCTGTCCTTCACTCCTCTTGTCCAATTAGTCCCCAGTGTCAATGCCACTTCTTAAACATCTCTCAGATCTATTCCTTCTCCCATTGTCTAGCTAGACACTTATCACCTCTTGTCATCATCATCATTTAGTCACTAAGTTGTGTCCAACTCTTTGCAAACCCATGGGCTGCAGCATGCTAGGCTTCCCTGCCCTTCACTATCTCCGGGAGTTTGCTCAAATTCATGTCCATTGAATTGGTGATGCCATCCAATCATCTCATCCTCTGACATCCCCTTCTCCTCTTGCCTTCAATCTTTCCCAGCATCTGCATCTTTTCCAATAAGTCAGTTACGCACATCAGGTGGACTAAGTATTGGAGCTTCAGCTTCAGTACTAGTCCATCAAATGAATGTTCAGGGTTGATTTCCTTTAGGAATGACTGCTTTGATCTTCTTGTAGTCCAGGGGACTCTCAAGAGTCTTCTCCAGCACCACAATTTGAAAGCATCAGTTCTTCCATGCTCAACCTTCTTTATCACCTCTATCACCGCTCACCTAGACTCTATGAAATAGTGTCTTAACTAGTCTTCCCTTATACTTTTCCTCACTCCAATATGATCCTCTTTGACCAGGTCCCTCTGCCTTTACCCTTATTTAAAATGTCCATGGCTCCACATAACTCACAGGATAAAATCAAAGATCCTTAGCCCAGGAAAGGTTTTCCTAACCTCCCCTTCACCCATATACCAGTCCCCTCTGATCCCTTTACATCCAGCTCTATTTGGGATGGGGGTCATGATGGCCTTGTAAAGGCCTTTCTTGTATCAGAATGCTTTTTCCTCTTTTCCTCCAGCAAGGACACTATAGATCCTTCCAAACCAATTTCAAATGTCACCTCTGAAAAAGTTTCCAAATATTCTTTTTTCTGTTCCTATTGGTATTTAAGTCATAGGCTTTTATAACACTTATCTGATAATCCTAGAATTAGTAGCTGACTTTTCTGTTTTTCCAACTACACAATGAGCTCTTAGCTGGCAAATATTGATTCTTGCCCAGCAGGCACCTGGCATATTCGTGTGTGTTGTGTTACATAATTCACATTTTGGAATGAGGCTAAAGATAGAGAAGGGAGTAACCCCAGACAGAGTGAAAAGAATGGTATGGGGACTTCCCTGGCGGTCCAGTGGTTAAGAACTTGCTTTGCCATACAAGGGGTGCGGGTTCTATCCTTGGTCCAGGAACTAAGATCCCACATGCTGTGGGGCAACTAATCCTGCATACCACAACTACTGAGCCCGTGTGCAGCAATGAAATATCCTGCATGATGTAACGAAGATCTCAAGTGCCACCACCAAGACCCAGTGCAGCCAAATAAATAAATATTTTTAAAAAGAATGTTTTGAAAAATCCACAAGCTTCTTGGGGGAAAAAAACCCATAAAGGAAGATATATGAAGTGGACACATCAAGTCCCTAAATTAACAAACAATAGGAATGTAGCAAGCTTTCAAGCAGCTATTATTTCATCATTAGGAAAAGTGAGAAACTGTAATTCCACTGTTATCTAATCTTTTTCACTGTATAATATCATTCTATCCCAAAATCATTTTCTTCCTGGTCTAGCAAAAAGAAAAAGTTGATTCAAGAGGAAGATCACGCCATGGATTTGAGACCTGAGTTAGAAATGAAAAAGGGAGGAAGAAAGGGAAGAAGGAAGTGAAGAAGGGAAGAAAAAAAGTCGAAAAAGATAAATGAAATGACCTTGTTACATCAGTCATTTTATTTACCAAGTTTTGGGGCCTTTGTATTTTTCAGCGCCTGCTAATAATAAAAGTCAGCCCAAAATATATACACCAAATGACAGTGACGTAATGTCTCCTCTAGTTTCCTTCTTTGCTAAAATGTCCTTGATTTCCCCCCATTAATTGCATACAAGTTCTTCTAACATACAGAATATCTTCTAAATTACTCGCTAGTGTGAGCAATTCATAGTGTGTGAGCTGAATGAAAGACTCAGCTCCTCAAAGCTCCCCAAATACTCTCTTTCAAAAATGATCCACTATTTTCTTAGCTTGAATAGTCTTTTCATTGTAACCTCAGTGACTACCAAAACAGTTTAATGTTATTAGAATGTCATCAAGTTTCATTATGTTTAATAAGAGATGGTGACAAGAGATAATTTTAAATACATTTTCACCAAAATTAAAATCACAAGTTGTAAAATTAATCCTCCAAGTGTCAGTTATAATGTGATGTAATTTCAGTCTTCTTAAACTTATTCTCGTTAGCTGCTCGGGTATGGAGCTCTAGCAATAAAATTATAAATATGGCAAAGAAGCTAAGATCTCAAATACCCATCTTCACTCTCAGTAATGAGAATTGTGGTTTGCCTCATCAATTTATTTGCCACTTTAAATAGATTATCTAAAGGAATTGATTGACATGATCAAATACCTAATTTTCTGTTCATCATTCAGTGTATACTCATCGAATATTTATACTCAGAACATTGTTGGTTGGCCTGTGTGAACTAAAAGAAGGATAAAAGATATTGCATGCCCACTTTTCCCTATTCTCTATAACTAAATAAGAGAATAACCTGGAAAAATATCAAATTCAATATGACTTGTATTTATTCATATCCTGGTTCATGTCAAAAACTTTTGAGTTTCTTTTTAAAAAAAAAATACCTGAAATACAAGAGTATAAAACAAAGAATATATTAGGGTGAAAGGAAAATGAAAGAAAGCATATGGTCAATGAACATTCCACTGAAAGAGGTGGACTGTAAATGAAGCAGAGAGCTCTCTGCAGGTCAAAGAACACACACATTTATACACACATACATGTACACAAAAATACACACACACACATATGCATATATACTTACTCTCTCTCACACACACATACAAACACATACTAGTTGCTTAGAGAACAAGCTTTTCTGAAACTAAAACTCAAGTGGTGCTTTCATAAAACATAAGGGGTGCTATAATGTTTCCTTGACAACATCATATCTGTATCTGATAACATAGCAAGTTTCATGCTAACATAACTGATGGCAGAGTGGTAACAAGAGGCCAAAGCAATATAGCCTAAGCTTGCTGCCTTCTAATCCTCCTCTCCTAGGCACTCAGTATCTAGTTGGAGTCTTCAGGAGTTCAGTCAAAATTGCAGCATACGTGAACTATGTAAGTCTCACATACATTAAGAACATGGCAGTCTCATACACAAGGTATCATGAAAGCACAAAGAAAGAGGTTGCCCTTGAGAAAAACTGTAAAGGAGGAGGAGGAGTTAGCTTAAGCTAGAGGAAGCAAACCAGTGGGGCTCAGTCACATCACATGGCCAGCTGTAGGTAAAATATTTGAATTAGATGCTAATATTTAAGAATTCAGATTTCAAATTTCTCAAAAGAATCATTGGAAAATTTGTCAACCTAGAGCCCACATTCCTGCATGACAAAAATTGGCTGAATACAATATTGTAAAGCAATTATCTTTCAATTAAAAATAAATTTAAAAAATTGGCAAACTAAGCAGCCTCTTCTTTAGCTCCAGTGAGCACCTTCCAGTTTGTCCCAGACCCCACCCAGTCCACTTCACCCGTGAGGTTACCTTCCTTAGCCCCATGGACATTCAAGAAATAAGGGAAGGAAAGGTATCAGTCCATGCAAAGATATGAAACAGCATGGTTTCATACTGTTGGTTTCATGGTTTCGTACTTGGGGAAACTGGAGAGAAAGATGAGTATAGGAGAGCTGGGGCAGAGGCTAGGGTGGCTAGCAAAAGCCAGATGCTATTCAAGATAGTATTCATTACAAGCAGAATAAAATTTGTCACATCTGTTCTTTGCTCATGGGGTCCATTGACTCCATTTGCTGGGAGAAGCTCTTGGGGTCTAATTGCTGGTAGATCTTTAATGAAGAGGCTCCACTGTATATTGAACAAACTACTCTCAAAGGTTCCTTTGGAACATTAGTGTTCAAAGACTTATATTCAGATCTCTTTGCTGCAACAGGGTGGATTCCTCAGTTGAATGTCACAGTCATAAATAATCCTTAGAAACTGGTGTCCTCTGGACATTTCCTCTATACCTGGAAACCCATACTATGATGAATCGTCCCCACTCCTTTCTGCAGATTCAGTGCTCAGAGCAGACTGCCTTCTACATAAAGCCACATGCTTTACATCCACCTGGAGGTGATCTCTCCTCACATTGAGTCCCTTGTGGCTCTCAGTGCTTAGAAACTTTATATCACAGTTATTTGTGTATACATTTCCTTTGCTATGTGATGAGATTTGGGGGAAGAATATCAAAAATACTTCCACAGTGAGAGCAGTCTCAGAGTATTTCAGTCTCATGTTCTTTGGCATCCTGTATGTTTGCACCACCAACCTCATTCAGTCCACAAACTATGATTGATTGTCTACCATGTGCCAGACACTGTTCTAGGCATTGAAGAACCACATTATAAAAGAAAAAGAAAATGGTCTTTAATGGAAGAAGTTTAATTCTAGAAGAGAGATATACTTATTTGTAGATAAATAAAATCATTTCAGATGGTCATAAGGACACAAAATGCAGTGAAATAAAAGACAATGTCTGGGGAAGCACAGCGGTCCCCAACCTTTTTGGCACCAGGGACCAGTTTTCCATGGATGGGGGGTGGAGGATGGTTTTGAGATGGTCAAGTGCATTACATTATTGTGCACTTTATTTCTAATCTAATGCGACCACTAATCTAACAGGGAGTATTGGTCCATAGCCTGGAGGTTGTGGACACCTGGGGGTGGGATGCCCGCTTGGAGATAGGGGTATCAGGAAAGATCTCTGTGATGACTTGACATTTGAGCTGAGACCCAAAATAATTGTGGAGAAGGAAATTAGCCATGGAAACATCCAAGGGCAAGATGTCTCAGGCAGAAGGAGAGCAAAGGCAATTGCTCAGAGGCAGGAAAAAGCTTGGTGAATTTGCAGGACAGAAAGGTGGCTGGAGGGTAGTGAGTAAGGGAGAGAGAAACAGAAGGTGAGGCCAGACAAGTGGCACTTTCATGTCCCATGGACTAACCAGGCAAAGGGTCTGCTATGGTCCATGGGTCAAACTCAGTTCACCATTTGTTTTTGTATGGTCAAAATAGTTTTTACATTTTTTATTAGTTTGGAGGAAAAAAAGAAAATAAAAATATTTCATGATATGTGAAAATTATATAAAATTAACATTTCAGCTTCATAAAGATTTATTTGAACATAGCTGTGCCCATTCTCTTACATATGGTCTGTGGTCACTTTCATCCAACAACCTCAGTTGCATTGTTGCAACAAAGACCATAGAGTCCACAGAGCCTAAAATACTTACTATCTACTCTAGTACAGAAAGGGCTTCCCAAGTGGTGCAGTGGTAAAGAATCTACCTGCCAATGCAGGAGACGCAAGAGACTTGGGTTCGATCCCTGGGTGAGGAAGATTCCCTGGAGTAGAGAACGGCAACCTACTCCAATATTCTTGCCAGGGAAATCCCATGGACAGAGGAGCCTGGCAGGCTACAGTCCATTGGGTTGCAAAGAGTCAGACACAACTAAGCAAGCGTGCACGCACACACACGCACGCGCACGCACACACACACACACACACACACACACTGTACAAGAAAAAGTTTGCCCAAAAGTTTGCCAACTCTTGAACTAGACTACAAGGTTTCTAGGGTGCATTCATTTAATCAATAAACATGCCTCAAAGGCTTCTATCCCACGCATGATACTGGCTTCTAGGGAAACATGAGGGGTTAAGTCAGACAATGGAAGATTCTGAATTCCAATAAAGTTATGTTAAATCCTGGGTGAGAAGGAAGACCATTTTCTTTGAGTTCAAGGATTTACAAAACCTCTTGAGCCCCTTTCCCACTGAACAAAAGCCTCTGGCCCCGTTTTTATCAACCCAAAAAGACAAGAAAAGCTGGATCCTGAAAAATGACTGGCTAATATAGAAATGTAGCCAATCAGCAAAATCTAAAGGCTCTGAAATATGTTTAGTCAAATTTTTTTTTTCAGAGCAAATACGAAAAAAGAAGATGAAGTCCTCAGAAATGGAATATTATTTAGCAAATGCTGGAAAGTGTTCTCACTGCACTAATGAGTCATTAAGTGAGGCGTTTGGGAACTGGGGAGGTGCTATAATTAGGTTATCTGTATTTTTAACACAAGAAAAATAATCCAAAGAGGCATTAACTAATGCAGCTGTATTGGAAGGGGGACAGCTCTCTGCAAGTCTCCAAACAGAGGGGAATCATTTTGAACAACTCAGAGCTCAGCTGAGCAGTTAATTTAACAAAATGCTTAAGAGTGAACCCTCAGTCATTGGTCTATATCCTGAACCATCTCCTAGTTTTACCCGAACTAGAGATCAGCACTCCATTCCAAAACACCAGGCCTGTACAGATATCAGTTTAGATAGAAACAGCAAATCTGATCATAACAAAAGGCTAACAGAAATGAAGTGAGTGACGGGTTAGGGATTTCACATAATTAAATTGTCAAAGGCCACAAAAGGAATGTGAAAATCAGGGGATATCACCATCCTGGGGGAAGAGAGAGGGGATTTAGTTATAAATACATTTCTGAGGAAGATGAAGAAAAAATAGATGTCCAGATTGCTCATTTTTGGCCTAATGAATAAATTATCTTGCTCCCCCCCAACCCCCAATGCACCTGCTGCTTTGAAAAGTCCTTCCACACCAACCCAACAGTAAATGCCTCACAATGGCTCCAACGAAGCTGGAGTCCCGCCAGTGAAAATTACCACTCTTCAACCAAGATAAACATCATATTACTTCATTACCCTTTTAAAACATATGCAAATCAAATCCATTATTCTTTTTTCACCCAGAAATGAAGTTCGTTTGGCTGGAATTCAGCGATTCCTTTTGTTGCAATTGACCATGAATGGATGAACTTCATGTAGATGGTGCCCACTCCCCATCTTTGAATCAAACATTAATACCATTTGACAGTAATAAATAACACTTATCACAATAGGGATGGAATAATGATTTCCCCACTCAGCTGGCTCATCAGAGCCTATCAGCTGACAACTGCATAAATGAGATTAGCATAACAGCTGCCTATGACAAATGTATCTAAATCCTTCTAATGCCAGCTAGTGCTTTGATCTCCCTATCAAGTCAATGCCAAAACCCAAATCCATTTCTGCAAAATACATCTTGTTTATTATAGATACATATGTATGTCCCAGCACAATCTGCAATCCCAAGACGTCCTTAATTAAAAGAATTTGGGATATTGATTGAAAATTGTCACCTCTGGCTTTGTACTTCCTTCCACGACAAGGCTGAATATTTTTAAGAAATTTATTTTCAAAATGGAGTTTAGGCTTTGCCTTCTCTTACTTCCCCTTGAGTCACTCACTAGAATGTAATGAGGTCCCATTCTGATGTTTTCAAATGAAAATAATTACCATGGTTTCATTTTGATTATTGCCTTTCAGAGGTATCAGGTTCATAAAAATTTAAATCAACTCCAAGTAACATAAGCCACAGTCCTTTCCTTCCTTTTATACAATCACAGTGAAACACAGACTTGTTCTTTGTTTGGGAATGCAAATGGGATTTGATCAAACCTGAACTAGAATGTCTTCATTTATCCTCCTCAACAATTCACAAGGCTGATGAGGGTAATAAGAGAAGCAGTAAACACATTTTTGGTGTCCAGGTCCCTGCAAGCTTCAATTTGTTTCTCCTACTGAACTTGAAGTTGAAGCAAGACAGAGAGTCCAGTGTCCAGGAAATAATATGCTGGATATTCGAGAGATTAGGATGTAAGGAGTTAGAGACTCCCTTAAGAAAAGGGCAGCAACTGGGAAAGCCACATGAACACATGCTTAGAATGTAGGTCTTGTTATCCTGTCTTGAAACAGACTGAAGGCAAGGATTAGTAGTGACTAGTTTACTTCCCACTCCTTTGCGGGGAGTATTTACATAGCTATATCACAACACTCCTCCAAACAGTCAGTCAGTCAACAGTCATTCATTCATATCATAAATATTTATCAGGAGCCTGCCATGTACTATTGTATTAATAGGTGATAGGAATATCACAGAAGCCAGATATACAAAGCTTACCTTCATGGGACTTACATTCTAGAGGACAGATATCAAGTACTATTGAAAAATAATTACATCACAGTGGAGAGAGGATACTATTCAGATCATGTATTAGAGAAGATGTGAATAGGTTTCAACATTTACACAAATGTGGGCAGTCACAAATTAGAACAGATGTAGGCGTGTTAGGCAAATACAATGGATGAAGACCACATTCTAGGTCTGACTTTTGAACAGTTTTCAGACTGAGGTTGGGCTCCCTCTGTAATTAACTCATCAGCCCATGTTCAGGTGCTCAGTCATGTCTGACTCTTTGCGACCCCATGACTGCAGCACGCCAGGCTCCCCTGTCCTTCCCTATCTCTCAGAGTTTGCTCAAACTCATGCCCATTGAGTTGATGATGCCATGCAACCGTCTCATCCTCTGACATCCCCTTCTCCTCCTGCCTTCAGTCTTTCCCAGCATTCAAGGGTCTTTACCAATGAGTTGGTTCTTCACATCAGGTAGCCAAAGTATTGGGGCGTCAGCTTCATCATCAATCCTTTCAATGAATGTTCAGGGTTGATTTCCTTTAGGATTGACTGGTTTGATTTCCTTGCTGTCCAAGGGACTCTAGAGAACTCAATATGAAACAGTAGGGGATGTCCAATAATTTAACAAACATGTGTTGATCGAGCCACTATGTGCTAAGGATACTAGCCTGAATGAGACTCTGCTTTCCATGGCATACCATCCCAATGTTGGAATTATGAGCATAATCATGATTTACAAAAGTAGAAGTATACTAGGTTAGGATGAGCAGGAAGGAGATCCATGAAGAAATGGCCTTTGAAATAAGACTAAGGGCGCAGGCTGGTATATTCCATAGTGGAAGATCCATGTGACAAAAGTAGACATCAAATAACATCAACAAAATGCAGGCATGACAGAGCAAGAACTTTAGGCAGATCCAGTGAAGGAGATCTTGGTCATTAATGCCAGACCCATTATAGTTGTTATAAAGTGACTTGAAGTTGGCTGGACATGTGCTTCTTGACATTAACTCTTCATAAACTATCTATGCTTCACTGTATAAGGTAGATCCAACTATGAGTAGATCCAACTATGAGCAGTCCATGGGGTCGCAAAGAGTCGGACACAACTGAGCAACTGAACTGAACTGAGCTATGAGTGAAGGAGTCCCTCAAATCTTACAAGAGCATGACTTCATATCCTTCCCAGAGAAGGTAGATAAGAAAAGTACACTTAGTTGAAAGGTGTTGGAATAGAATCTAGTCCTTCTTGGCTTCCTACACAAAACATGATTGGACATTTGCTAGTCAACTGACATTTACATCAGCGGTTCCACTGGAAAGAGTACATGCATTACCTGTTGTTGGAATAAACATTATGCATCACATAACCAGATTCCGCTGCCTTTCAAGTATATGTTGACGGTGCTATGACTAACTAGATACGAAAAATTTTTAAAGCATCATTGAATTCGTCATAGCTCTATTATTGTGTATTTTTCCATCCCCAGACACAAAAGTACTACTATCATAAAATTAGCATTAAAAAATAGAAATTTTCACCATATGATATCACTTATATGTGGAATGTAAAATATGACAGAAATGGACCTATCTATTAAGCAGAAACAGAATCAAGGACATGGAGAACAGACTGATGGTTGCCAAGGGGGTGGAAGAAGATAGAGTGGGAGGTTGGGGCTAGCAGATGTAAGCTTTTATATAGAGAATGGATAAACAGCAAGGTTCTACTGTATAGCACAGAGAATTGTATTCAGTATCCTCTGACAAACCACGATGGACAAGAACACGAAAAAGAGAAGAATGTATATACATGTTGCTAAGTCGCTTCAGTCGTGTCCGACTCTGTGCGACCCCATAGACGGCAGCCCACCAGGCTCCCCTGTCCCTGGGATTCTCCAGGCAAGAACACTGGAGTGGGTTGCCATTTTCTTCTCCAATGCATGAAAGTGAAAAGGGAAAGTGAAGTCGCTCAGTCGTGTCCGACTTTTAGCGACTCCATGGACTGCAGCCTAGCAGGCTCCTCCATCCATGGGATTTTCCAGGCAAGAGTACTGGAGTGGGGTGCCATTGCCTTCTCCGATATATATACTTATATATAGCTGAATATATAGCTGAATCACTTTGCCATACAGCAGTAACTAATACTACACTGTAAATCAAATATACTTCAATATTTGATTTACATCAAATATTGTAAAAAATGATAAAATTTTAAAAAGAAATAGAGGTTTTCATTTTGTAAAAAATCAGAAACTTCTGTTCTATCTGATGAAAATTCCATATGGAAGAATGATTGATTCTGTGTTATTTTTCTCAACTAGCTAATGATTGAGAATAACCAAGCAACTGATTCACTTGACTTCACAGAATTCCATCCTTCACATGACCCCAGAGACTTCTATTTGATTCACATCAACATGTCATATACCCAAACTTGCAAATAAAATAATGGAATCAATTGAGTCAGTGTTATTAAGAAGCTCATAGATTTCTGCTTCAGCCACAGCTGAAAACTCAGACCATGTTTTTCATTTGTTTCCATTCCAAGCACCTGTTATGTGCCTAGTACTTTGATGGTACTATGAAAGATAGAGTAATTTTAAAATCATTACTCTTGAATTCAAGAAACTTACAGTATAACTGGAGAGACAATATAGAGAAGATGTATACATAAGTTTCAATTCAAGACAGAGAGACCTAAGGACTACAAGAAATATGAGCACTCAGAATGGGAAAATTGTCCCAAACACTGGTATCAAGAAAGTCTGCTGGAATAGATAACATAGAAGATGAGTCTGGGAGACTGGGCTGCACTAGGCTTTTAGTCCAGATAGGCTAAAATTTCCGAGGACAAAATGGGGAACCAAAACTTATGGCCAGGGGATGGAGGGGCTTGACCACCATCATGGGAGTCAGTAGGCTTTGGGGAGCCATCATCTACTTTTGTAAACTACTGAGTACGCTTTATTTTCTTTATATGAAAAGAAGCCCATATGTGGGCAGCGCAGGATGGGTACAGCTGCTCTGCAATGCTGTTAGTTTCTATCTTTCTAGTCTTATCATTTTTTAATTAAAAAAAAAATTAAGTGTACAATTCAGGAGTGTTAACTGCAGTCATGTTGTTGTGCAGCCAATTTTTTCATCCTGAAAAACTGAAACTCTATACACATTAGACAGCAATTCCTTCATTTCCTGGTAACTACAATTCTACTTTGTTTCCAGGAATTCAACTACTTTCAGTGCCACATTTAAGTGGAATCAAGCAGTTTGTGTCTTTTCTTATGGCTGGCTTACTTCAATTAGTATAATGTCTTCAAATGTCTTCCATCCATGTGATAGCACATGACAGAGTTTCCATCTTTTTTAAGATTGAATAATATTCCATTGTCTGTATATACCACACATTCTTTATTGATAGACATTTGGGTTGCTCCCATCTCTAGGGAATACAGTGAATAATGGACTAATGCTACTATGAAAACAAGTTTGCCTTCATCCACTTTTGAAGTAGAGAAAATGATAACCACAAAGACACACAACCATTAAGATTTAAGAGCTTTTACCTCACTCCAGTGCTCATCATGTGTTAAATAACAGTAAGTGAATAGAATTTATTAAAACATACAAGTGGGTCTTAACACAGACACATTTGACTGGAAATGCCTCAAAGAATAGCCTGTTCAATCAACCATCCTCCCACCCTCCCCAACCCAGCTGGCCGAGAATCCTTGACCTTCTCAACACCTACTGATCTCCTGATCTCCAGGTATAGGCTGGCTGGATTTGCAAGACTTCACTGCATATGAGGGATGTTAACCAGAGGCTCTGCCTGTGGCTACCATTGAGGTAGTCCTAAGTGTAGGTTATATGGCAGACACACGAAGAGAGAAGCAAGCACCAATGAAAAAAAATGTTGCTTGCCATATCAGTAAACAAAGGATGCTGCAGCCAACAAGCCATCATATTACAGCTCTCCCGCAATGTTAAGCCTTTCTGAAGGAACTCAAAATGAGAAAGCACAGGATACCAGCCCCAGATGGCTGAGATGCATGTCAAAGGAATGATTTCAGTGAGCCCAGACTCTTGCATCTTCTCACACATACTATAGCACTAAATTCCTTAACTTCAGATACTAAGTTTACTTTAATTAACAGTAATCTTTTGAAGTCCTGACTACCTGGTCTTTGTTGCAAAAACTCTCATATATCCTGGCTCCTCCCTCATCTCTTTGCAGCAGTTTCTCAGAGTTTTCTGAGAAGTTATCTTATCCCAGGCTTCAGTCTTCAGTTTTGCAAGCCAAATAAAACAACTCTCAACTTCCCTGGTGGTCCAGTGATTGAAAATCTACCTCCCAATGCAGGGGACATGGGTTTGATCCCTGATCCAGGAAGATTTCCACCTGCCCTGGGGCAACTAAGGCGGTGCGCCACATCTACTGAAGCCTGCATTCCCTAGAGCCTGTGCTCTGCAAGAAGAGAAACCACTGCAATGAGAAGCCTGCTCACAACAACTAGAGAGCAGCCGCTAGTCACCGCAACCAGAGAAAGCACACAGGCAGCACCGAAGACACAAGCACGGCCAAAAATAAATAAATAATTTTTTTTTAATTCTCAAACTTTAGGTTGTGCATTTTTTTTCAGTTGACACAAGAAAAGCCCATCTTCCGCAAGACAGCAAAGAGAAAGGCTGAGATGAGAGACCACATGACCCCGGAGGGTAACCAAAAGAATCAGACCCTTGATTCCGGACGGTTTTCTTGATTCTAATTGCAGCCCTTGTGGCTTCTGTCACATACCCCTGTATACATATAATAAATTCTCCTTCTTGTTTAAGCTAGCTTGATGTGAGCTTCTAGTCCTTAGAGCTAAAACAGCCTTCACTGGGAAAGTGACATAAAACACGGCCCAGCACAGATGATAAATGTGTTTGCATTCATCAAAGTGATATTTCAATGGGTCTGTGGTCAAATAAGTGCTCTCGCCTTTTTTGCACTTTGTCACTTCATTTAGAATCACTTGGAGCAGGGTTCACTCTGCAGTTTGAAGACAGGTCTCTTTATGTGGCTTTTTCATATGATAATGTAGAGTGTATTTTCAGCCCAGTCCTCAATCAAATGAACATCATCTTAAGGAGATATAATTATAGCAGCTATTTTGCTGGCTCTTAACTGAAGACAAAGCAAACAGTATGCCAAGAAATTATATTCAACGATGACACTTAGAACAAGGTGGGGAAGAGGGTTAGTCAGGCTAGAGGGACTGCATGTTTCTATCTGTAACACTTTGTCCTCAGAGGAACCCCCCTAATCCAATGGAACATGAGGATTGTAGAGTATTTTTTCTTGGATGGACGGATTGTGCTACTTTAATAGGCTGTGAAATGATTGATGCTGGCATATTCACCAAACCCAAATAAAATAAGGAAAAATAGCCATGATTGCCAGTGAGTCATATTCATCTATAACCACTTACATCCACTGAAAACAATGTAGGTGAAACAATCGTTTTTTCCTTTTGTTTTCTTTGTTTTTGTTGTTAATTTAACATTAACCATTAAAATTCACTCTGGAAATATTTCCTTTCAGCAAACAGTCAGCCTTGACAATTTCACAACATTGACACAACTTCCTTGTAGTTGAAAACTGCCTAAATGTTAAAACACAGTAAAAATGATTAGCGATGGTAACATAGACTATCTTAATACCACAATCAGCGAGTGAAACATAGAGAACACATGGTTTGTAGTCCAATTATTTATCCATCTTAGTTTCCTTAAAGAGAACTTTGACTTGATCCATCATGAAACTTACCAAACTGCACTACACTTTCTCTACTGTGAAATAGTGAAGTGAAAGTGAAGTCGCTCAGTCGTGTCCGACTCTTAGGGACCCCATGGACTACAGCCCACCAGGCCCTCCATCCGTGGGATTTTCCAGGCAAGAGTACTGGAGCGGGGTGCCATTGCCTTCTGTGAAATAATTACATTTTAAATGTACAGCAGATATGTTTGAAAGCGAGAGGATAAGAGAAAATAATTTTAAGAAATACGAGAAATGCGTGCCAGTGTAAATCTGATTTTCCTTTTCTTTTTTTTCCATCTCAAATACTACATAAGGTTCACTCAGACAATTGGGTTTGTCTGTAAACACAACCGACGCATTCTCTGAAAAGACCCTTTTCCACTCTTCAGCTAATAATATTTTCCTTTTGTTCCACCTCATTACTTTGAGATTTCCTCTGCTGTTCTAAGCTAAGTAATTTTTCTCCCTCTTCACTGTCTGCACCTTTACAAATATTTGCAAATGGTTATCATGCCTTATCCTGGTACTTATCCCAAAGCAAAAATCTTTCGTGTCTTTAATACTTAATAACTGGGCCAGTGTCTTAACTGTTTTTCTCCCCTGCAATTTCAACTGTCTAACATGTTATGGTAATTACCTAGTACAGTCCTCAGCAACACGATACTGAATTCAAAATTCAGGCTGTTTTCCTTAGCACATGCCATCTTGGATGAAGCTTCTCTAAAAGGTTATCAGAGCCAAAGAGCCACCGCTGAGTCCTAGATGATTAGGGGACTTTGGTCGTGGGGTCTAACTCATGGTTGTCCTACCTCTCTCGCCATGTGGCCTGGGGCAAAGCCAGCTTCTGTGGATCTCACTTTCTTTTCCTACAAAGGGAGAGTTCACATAAATTGTCCTAAGATGCCTTTTAAATCCATGATTCTGTGACTTCCCTGGTGGTCTAGTGGTTAACCATCCCCCTTCCAGCATAGGGGACTCAGGCTTATTCCCTGATCAGAGAACTAAGATCCCACGTGCCATGGGGCAACTGAACCATGTGCCACAACTAGAGAAGCCCATGCACCAAAATAGAAGAAATTTGCGCACTACAACTAGAGAAACCCTGAGCACCACAAGGAAGACCCCGCGCAGCAAAAAAAAAAAAAAAAAAAAAAAAAACAAACAAAAAAAACACACACCATGATTCTAAAGCCAAACTACATTTTAGAGTGTGTGTGTGTGCGTTAGTCATTCAGTCATGTCCAACTCTTTGGGACTCATGGACTGTAGCCCACCAGGTTCCTCTGTCCATGGAATTCTCCAAGCAAGAATACTAGAGTAGGTAACCATTCCCTTCTCCAGGGATCTTCCTGACCCAAGGATGGAACCTGGGTCTCCTGCATTGCAGGCAGATTCTTTACCATCTAAGCCATGAAGGGAAGCCCCACATTTTAGAGTATCCCATTTTAAAACCTAAATCTAGTCAAGCCACTCCTTTCTTAAGAGCTTTCAGTTGTTTCCCAATGAACTGAGATTAAAATCAAACTTCTTTACAAAGCTTGCAAAGGGCTGCACGGTCCACCCTCTGCCTACATCTCCAGCCTCAGCTTGTATCTCCCTGCCCATCGATCTTCAGCTGGGTTCCCCAAAATGAGACCTTGAAAAAAAGGACATGAATTTATTTGGAAGGGGAACAATAAGGGAATGGGGAACAGACACAGTCAAGGGGAGGAAGCCAACAAAAGGTGTCTTATCAAGAGAGTTACCATGATGGGTTCCTGAGATTCAGTCCCAATGAGGACCCCTGGGAGATGGCAGGGAGCACAGAATAAGAATATGCCTCATCCCTCCCAAGGAATGGGAAAACAGGGACATGTCTCCACCAACTCACTCATCATAGGTTGAGAACAGCTCCTGGGACATCAACTCAGTGGCACTTGTAGCCTGCCCAATATGTTGACCCAGGAAAAGCTACCACTGTAAACAAGACTGATACAGGGCTGATAATGAAGGGCACTGACAAATTTGTGCCCCACCGTTTACTAAAATCCTCAGACTTGTCCTGTCCTCTCTTTTAGGGCCTCTGCAAATATGACCCACTCTGATTCAGACACATTGCAAGGCTCCCTCCATCTCAGTGTAAGCATCACCTTCTCAGGCAAGTCTTCCCTGACCACCCTAATTAGGCTCCCCTCCTTTCTTTATCGTATTAACGCTCTGTGTTTGATCCCTTCATAGCATTCTTTATACTTTGTAATTATATTATTATTTTAATTTATTTTACATTTGTATACTTCATTAGAATACCAGTTGTTCTTATAGGGACCATGTCTTTTTAACTCACCAATGTGTAGCCAGCATCTTGGGCAGTACCTAATAAATGGCTGGTACTCACTAAACTGTTCTCAGTGAGTAAATTTTTGAAAACTCACAGGAGTTTATAAAAAAAAATCCATTTACATTCAACAAACAAAAATGTTTGGGTGAGATACAGTGGAAATGTTTTGATGCATTATTGTGTGTCTCCTACACACTGAAAATTGCTAATTTCAATGGTCTTCTGAAGGAGGCAATATCATAAATTACCACTGGCACTCAGCTTGAGTAACTTGGGTGGCTCAGTGGTCAAGAATCTGTGTGTCAATAAAGGAGACACAGGAGACTCAGGTTTAATCCCTGGATCGGGAAGATCCCCTAGAGGAGGAAATGGCAACCCAGTCCAGTACCTCTGCTGGGAAATTCCATGGCAGAGGAGCCTGGTGTGCTACATACAGTTCATAAGGTTGCCAAGAGTCAGATACTACTGAGCGACTGACAATGCCCACACACGTACAGTAATAAATGTAATCAGAGATGCAGATACTAAAGCAGTCAGAAGACAGAATTCCAGACTCAGCCCTCTGTGCTCCTAGGCTTCAGGCAGTAACAGTCACTTTCTCAGCCTCTAGTGTAGCTGTTCTCTTTTTTGGAGTTTTGATTTTTTTTTCTTTTTTTTTAATTTTATTTAACTTTACAATATTGTGTTGATTTTGCCATATATCAAAATGAATCTGCCACAGGTATACATGTGGTCCCCATCCTGAACCCTCTTCCTTCCTCTCTCCTCCCTCCCCATACCATCCCTCTGGGTCGTCCCAGTGCACCAGCCCCAAGCATCCAGTATCGTGCATCGAACCTGGACTGGCGACTCGTTTCATATATGATATTATACATATTTCAATGCCATTCTCCCAAATCTTCCCACCCTCTCCCTCTCCCACAGAGTCCAAAAGACTGTTCTATACATCAGTGTCTCTTTTCTTGTCTCGTATACAGGGTTATTGTCTCCATCTTTCTAAATTCCATACATATGCATTAGTATACTGTATTGGTGTTTTTCTTTCTGGCTTACTTTACTCTGTATAATAGGCTCCAGTTTCATCCACCTCATTAGAACTGATTCAAATGTATACTTTTTAATGGCTGAGTAATACTCCATTGTGTATATGTACCACTGCTTTCTTATCCATTCATCTGCTGATGGACATCTAGGTTGCTTCCATGTCCTGGCTATTATAAACAGTGCTGCGATGAACATTGGGGTACATGTGTCTCTTTCAATTCTGGTTTCCTCAGTGTGTATGCCCAGCAGTGGGATTGCTGGATCATAAGGCAGTTCTATTTCCAGTTTTTTAAGGAATCTCCACACTGTTCTCCATAGTGGCTGTACTAGTTTGCATTCCCACCAACAGTGTAAGAGGGTTCCCTTTTCTCCACACCCTCTCCAGCATTTATTGCTTGTAGACTTTTGGATTGCAGCCATTCTGACTGGTGTGAAATGGTACCTCATAGTGGTTTTGATTTGCATTTCTCTGATACTGAGTGATGTTGAGCATCTTTTCATGTGTTTGTTAGCCATCTGGATGTCATAGCAACACAGGCATACCTCAAGAAACAAGAAAAAAGTCAAATAAATAACCTAACTCTACACCTAAAGCAACTAGAAAAGGAAGAAATGAAGAACCCCAGGGTTAGTAGAAGGAAAGAAATCTTAAAAATTAGGGCAGAAATAAATGCAAAAGAAACAAAAGAGACCATAGCAAAAATCAACAAAGCCAAAAGCTGGTTCTTTGAAAGGATAAATAAAATTGACAAACCATTAGCCAGACTCATCAAGAAACAAAGTGAGAAAAATCAAATCAATAAAATTAGAAATGAAAATGGGGAGATCACAACAGACAACACAGAAATACAAAGGATCATAAGAGACTACTATCAGCAATTATATGGCAATAAAATGGACAACATGGAAGAAATGGACAAATTCTTAGAAAAGTACAACTTTCCAAAACTGGACCAGGAAGAAATAGAAAATCTTAACAGACCCATCACAAGCACGGAAATTGAAACTGTAATCAGAAATCTTCCAGCAAACAAAAGCCCAGGTCCAGACGGCTTCACAGTTGAATTGTTTTAATTAAAAAATAATAATATAAGGAGATTGGTTTATCTCATAAGTCTCCCCTTCAGCCTCAACATTCTCTCAATATATTAAATGAGAAACATAAATATGGCCTTCGCATATTACAGATGTTCAACAAATATTTGTTTTTACATGTTTAACAGGAATGCATTTTATGGATGACAGAGCCATACGTACAATGACATGAAATTCTGGATAACTGAGTCTCAGCTTCATCTGCAGGAGATGGCGTTCTTATCTGAGAGTCAGAAATAGCAAATGTTTGCTGTGGGTAGCACTATTTTTTGATTCTGTGCTCATGGCAGCCATCACTAATCGACTGTCACACTCCTTACCACTGATACAAAATGTAGCTCCAGAAACCTGGATTCACTAACCAAGAGATCAAGATTAACATTACCAGTGATAAGTTATGTTGAAAGCAGGATAGCATGATATGTGATGAGGAAGGCACCTTATTTCTGTGGTGTTTTCCCTAAAAACTCATAATCCCAGTCAAGTCAGGAGAAAAACATTAAGACTAATCCAAATGGAAGGATAGTCTACAAAATACTTGACCAGTATTTCTCAAACTGTCAAGGTCATGAAAAGCAAGGAAATACTAAGAAATTGTCACAGACCAGAGGATACTAGGAGACATGGCAACAAAATGCAATGCAAGGTCATAAATAAGATCCAAAAAAGAACATTAGTGAAAATAAATAAATAAACACACAAACAAACCTCAATAAATTCTAGAGTTAATTTAATCACAACAAATTGTGGATCATGACAAACTATGGGGAATTCTTAAAGAGCTGGGAATATCAGACCACGGTACCTGTCTCCTGAGAAACCTGTATGCATGTCAAGAAGCTTCCATGGTACAAGGCTTCCCAGGTTCAATCCCTGGGTTAGGAAGATCTGCTGGAGAAGGGATAGGCTACCCACTTCAATATTCTTGGGCTTCTCTGCTGATTCAGATGGTAAAGAACCTGCCTGCAATGCGGGAGATCTGGGTTCGATCTCTGGGTTGGGAAGATCCCCTGGAGAAGGGAACAGCTACACATGCCAATATTCTGGCCTGTAAGGTTCCATGCACAGAGGAACTGGCAGGCTACAGTCCATGGGGTTGCAAAGAGTTGGACACAACTGAGTAACTTTCATTTTCATGTCAAGAAGCAACAGTTAGAACCAGATATGGAAAGACAAACTGGTTCAAAATCAGGAAAGGAGTACATCAAGGCTGTATATTGTCACCCTGCTTATTTAACTTATATGCAGAGTACATCATGAGAAATGCCAGGCTGGATGAATCACAAGCTACAACCAAGATTTCTGGGAGAAATATCAACAACTTCAGATACATAGATGATACCACTCTCATAACAGAAAGTGAAAAGGAACTAATGAGCCTCTTGATGAAGGTGAAAGAGAGTGGGAAAAGCTGGCTTAAAATTCAACATTGGAAAAACTAAGATCATGGCATCCAGTTCCATCACTTCATGGCAAATAGATGGGGAAAAAAGTGGAAACAGAGAGAGATTTTATTTTCTTGGGCTTCAAAATCACTGAGGATGATGATTGCGGCCATGAAATTAAAAGATGCTTGCTCCTTGGCAGGAAAGCTATGACAAACCTAGACAGTGTATTAAAAAGCAGAGACATCACTTTGCCGACAAAGGTCCATATAGACAAAGCTATGGTATTTCGAGT